>NC_079191.1:325790401-326099776 GCF_029499605.1 Hyla sarda
AAATCCCGGCAAGTGACCACAATTTTGAAACTACACCCCTCAAGTAAGGTAACAAGGGGTACAGTGAGTATTTAACCCTCACAAGTTTTTTGAACAGTGGGCCATGAATTGAGAAATTAGATTTTTTACACTAAAATGCTGGGGTTACCATATTTTTAAAATTTTCACAAGGGATAATTACCATATTTTAAAAATTTTCACAAGGGATAATGGGAGAAATTGGGTTACAAATTTTGGAGGGATTTTTCTCCTGGCTATGGAAATACATCCACACATGGGGTAGCGTGCTGGGCGGGAGCACAACAAGGCTCAGAAACATAGATGTCTGTTTGCATTTGAGGCCTATGGCATATCAGTAGCTGACAGTTACATAAATTCAGAGGAAAATACAAAAATAACCCACATGACACCATTACAGAAAGTACCCACCCTGAGGAATGGGTAAAGGGGTAACGAGGACATTTTGAACACACAGGTGTTTCCTAAATTTATTTTCCAGGAATGGATGAAGGGTAGCTTTTGAAAATTGCAATTTTCAACTTATACTCTGCTTCATCATTCTGTGAACAACTAAAATTCTGTGAACAACTCCGAATTGTCGCCTGGAAATATGACAGAGCTCATGAGCGAGAACACTTCGCATTTGAGGCCAATGTTTGTTACGGACCTAACAGTTACATACATTCAGAGGAAAATACAAGAAAGGAACACCCACATGTGAGCCTATTACAAACAGTACACCCCCTAGGGAAGGTATATAGGTGTGAAGTGGATATTTGGAACAGACAGGTGTTACCTAAATTTATTTTCCAGGAATGGATGAAGTGTAGTTTGGGGAAAATGAAAATTGAAATTTTAGTACTGATATGCCAGTCATACTCCCATCCATTCCTAGCCATTTTTTTTTTGGGGGGGGGGGGGGGAGATATTATCAGGTGTATTGGGAAATAGTTTTTTTTGGGGGGGGTGGGGGGGTTGGTTTTAAAATTTGGAAGACAATGTACTCTAGACTGGTACATTGGAGTCACATTCTGGGGAAATAAAATCAGGGAAAAGGATAAAAATGTAGTGCTCCATGGAAGTGTGATACTCCTTGAATCAATCCTTTATGCAGAGGCCCGAATGATCGGGGCAAGTGTCGCAATGAGTGATGGTGTCCTTCCAAATCCCCCTCTTGTGACATACTCTGCATTTTTTCTGGGATCGTCCCTTCTTTCCAGGGTGGGGGACTTCACCTGGAAAGTGTTGCCCAGGGATGATCTGGGGAACCGAAGTTCCAGAGGTGCTCTGACCCACTCCTTGGTGGTAACCAAAGATGAGGGCCTTTAGAACTTCCTCTTGGAACTCCAGGAATGTCTCTGTGTTTCCAGTGTGTTGGGACAGTACAAAAGAGTTGTACATGGCAACCTGTACCATGTAGACCACAACTTTTTTGTACCATGCCCGTGTTTTGTGAATGGCATTATATGGCTTGAGGACTTGATCAGAAAGATAAACTCCCCCCATATACCGATTGCAGACCAGAATACAATTGGGCTTGAGGACTGGTCCCACGGTACCTTGCACAGAGACAGGGGTGCTGCTGTTCCCATGAATTGTGGAAAGCATAAGTACATCCCTCTTGTTCTTATACCGGACCAGCAACAGAGAAGGCACGGGACTCACCCCGAGGGATAGGAGTCTGCAGGAGATAGACATGAAGGCCTCTTTGATCCTTCTGGACTGTCCCACAGGTGACCGTGGATCTGGCGGCGAGGGATGTGAAGTGTAAAAGTTATCCACGTAAAGGAGGTTACCTTTATCTGTCAATGGGTGCAAAAGGCCCCAAATGATTTTCCCACTAACACCCAGAGTGGAGGGACATTCCAGGGGTTCAAAACGGGAATCTTGTCCCTCATACACTATAAACTTGCAAGCGTACCCTGAGGTACTATCGCAAAGTTTATACATCTTCACGCCATACCGAGCTCGCTTAGTTTAGATGTATTGCCGGAAGAGAGTCTTCCCTTAAAGCTGAATAGAGACTCCTGATTTTATATAGGCAGTCATGTGCGGTTATCAGTTCGGGGGGGGGGGGGGGACATGCCACATTATCAGCATTGTGCAAACATTTCTGAATGGCTTTGAACCGGGGACTGGTCATGGCCCTACTGTATAGTGGGGTCTGGTAGAGGGCGTCCCCACTCCAGTACTGCCTGACATTTGATTTTTAACTTGGACCATATGCAGCACGAGGCCCCAAAATGTCCTCATTCCGGCTGCACTGACTTGGAACAAGCCCCCGGGCCTAGCTAAATAGGAGACTGGGTTTGAGGTGATGAAATGTTGGACGTACTGGTTCTTCTGGTCACTCATCAGATTGACAAAGTCATCACTGAAAAAAAACCTAAAATAGTCCATGTTAGTGAACACGACAATGTCAATCTTGATTCCTGAGTCGCCAACAAACTCAGGAATCATGAGCTCGTGGTCCGCTGGCTCAGTCCAGACAAGTTCACCAGTAGCAGGCACCAGTAAACTTGGCTGGGGGGCTTGACTAGTATGAGAGCCAGGGGGACTCATACCAGCATGGGGCACTGGGTCAGGAGCAGAGGAGGTTTGCGGCCTCGCATGGCGGCGTCTCCGCCACCTTGGTGGCTCATCATCAGAAGATGATGAGGAGGATGCGGAAGAAATAAGGAAGCTGGGGTCTTCCTCATCCTTTGTGGTGCTTTCAGTGTCGGAGGCAAGTATGGCATATGCCTCCTCCGCTAAAAACACCATGCGGGCCATTTCCCTACTCTAATGGGGATGGGGCTGTGTGTATGTGTGTGGGGAAAACTTTATTTGTGTATGTGCTATGTGTGGTGTGGTGAGAGACTACCTCCCTAGCCAGCCATAAAAAAGCCCTGCGCCAAAAAAATGCATTTACCTGTGCACACTGATTTGCGCTTGGTGGAGGCAGGGAGTGCAGAATTCAGTGTCGGGGGGGGGGGGGGGGGGGGGGTCCGGCCACTCAGCCCAGAACAGTGGCTGGTGGCACATACAGACCCCCACACAAAATAGCCGAAAAATAAAACCCACCCACCTGAACCACATGTGACCCCCATGACCCGGAATCGCTGCAGATTGCCGATTTGTATTTACTGGCAATCTGTGGTGATCACCGATATGGAGGGTCCTCAGGATTGGGAATGCAGGGCATATGCATACGCCTTGAATCCCCAAGAGGTTAATGTCATTTATATTTTTATTTTTTGTCCTTATTCATTCACAGGTAATCTCACATGAAATATTCTGATCTCGCTAAGTTCTCTCTATTACACAGAAGCTTAGAGGTTGTGTTCTATACTTGCAGAAATTCATGTGGAAATTGGATTTAGAGATTTTTCTCGGTGTGTATGCCATTTCTTTTTATTTCCATTGACCTAAGTGTCTTTGAAGATGATTATGTTAAAATGCTCTCTATGGTAAGACCCGGATCCTTCGGTAGATGAAACATTTTAATATACTTCATGATATGATTGGTGTTATTCAAGAAGATGGAAAGTTGAAAAAAAAAGTATTTTTCTGACTCAGATACTGGAACTCTTAGTTATATGATTGTGAAATGGTGACAATCTGTCATATATAGGAATGTTGTATAGATTTTGTGTGGATGTCTATGTTTTAAAGGGAACTTGTCACCAGGTTGTGCCCTATAGACTGCTCACACATCATTTCTGTCATGTCTGTGGTATAGAAGTCTGTTGGTGCAAACTACAAAAAAAGAACTTGGATCTGCTTGTGCACCATTAGGCTGCATTCACACCTCGTTTTCAGCTTACAGTTGCCAGATCCGGCTAAGGGAAAACTGGGCGCTCCCGTGCCCCAGCCAGACCGGCGCTGAAATCCATTTACTTTAATGAGCTGACAGGTGTCAAACGGTGACTCTGGTGGGCTAATTTTTGACACATATCTGGTTTTGTGCCCGGACCTAAAACAGTAGTATAGATCGCCACTGGGGACCCCCGCGATCTCTCCTGCAGCTCCCCCGTTTTTCAGCTGCACAGAGCGAGGATAGCTCTGTAGCTGATGATGGGCTGTGCAGGGGACGGAGTATCATGATGTCACAGCTCCGCCCCTCATGACGTCATGATCTGCCCCCTAAATGCAAGTTTATGGGAGGGGGCGTGATGGCTGCCACGCCCCTCCCGTAGACTTGCATTGAGGGGGATGGGGCATGATGTCACAAGGGGTGGAGTCGTGACATCACGATACTCTGTCCCCTGCTCCGCCCGTCATCAGCCACAGAGCTATCCTCGCTCTGTGCAGCTGAAAAACGGGGGTGCTGCAGAAGAGATCGGGGAGGTCCCCAGCAGCGGGATCCCCACGATCTAACATCTTATCCCTTATCCTTTTGATAGGGGATAAGATGTTTACAACCAGAGTACCCCTTTAAACACAGTGCTCTCTGCTGACATCACAAGCACAGTGCTGACATCTCTGTTAATTTTAGGAACTGTCCAGAGCAGCATATGTTTGCTATGGGGATTTTCTCCTACTCTGGACAGTTCTTAAAATGGACAGAGATGTCAGCAGAGAGCTCTTCTGTAGTATTCAGCAGCTGATAAGTACTGGAAGGATTAAGATTTTTTTCCCACCGGAGTACCCCTATAAAGAAGACGATCACTGCTGGGACATCTTTCAGGACTTTTCTGCTGCTGTCCAGGCATACATGATATTTATTCTGGCAATAAGGGGGAAATGCTGCCATGTCAGGATGAGGTCTTGCTCTGGAAGGTGTCTGGTGATGATCCTCTTCTTCACACTGCGTTAAAGCCTATTATATACAGACGCAATGATGATGTCCAAAAGCCGATGCTTCTGTGGCTCCAGTCAGTGATGGAGGAAGCTTCTTGCCTGTCAATCACTCCTACAGAAGTGTGATCAAAGGCAAACAAGGGTAACTAGTTTTGGCCCTGAATCTGCCCCAATAATTATTTAATTCAAATTTATTTTTCTGTGAATTGCACTAACAGACATAGTAGAAATGTTTATTTTAAGGGCAGTAGCACAGAGTGAGCAGTCTTATAGGGTAAAACCTGGCGACGGATTCCCTTTAAAGCCATACAGTTGGATAATGTTATACGCAGTTAGCTTGTGACTAGTTTTGGCCCTGAATATGCCCCAATAATTATTTAATTCAAAGTTATTTTTCTGTGGATTGCACTAACAGACATAGTAGAAATGTTTATTTTAAGGGCAGTAGCACAGTGTGAGCAGTCTTATAGGGTAAAACCTGGTGACAAATTCCCTTTAAAGCCATACAGTTGGATAATGTTATACACAGTCAGCTTGTGATGCATAGGCTCCAGACAAGAATAATTGGATCAGTAGATGACAACAATAATTGGATCAGTAGATGTGGAAATGACACTGCAACTTCTGCCATAGAATTCAGAGTAATTAACCATGGCAGCATAAAAAGTCCATCCACATTGGTAAAAAATATAAAGTTAAAAAATAGTCATTATTATTCCATCAAAAAGTGCTTCTAGTTTCAGACTTTTCTCATGTTAAGTATTTCCTTCCAGTAGCATATGATGGATTTGAGTTCTAGAATTTTCTGTCATGGCTAGGGCTTTCTTTCTATGCTGCACAAAGCCTATTTGATTCTCTCCAAAAGGCTCCTTTGTGCTTTTCCTTCTGTGTGTGTGTGTGTGTGTGTGTGGCTGGAGGTAGAGGGAGCAAAAAGATTGCCAGAAACAGGCAGCTCTCTGACAGATTTCTCTCACACTCAGGAGGATAGATAGGCAAGTGAAGGATTTATACACACTGTAGAATGGTAGGAAACATTTAATGAAGACTATTTAAAAATGTGTGTGTGAGTGTGATTCAGTGTGAGTGTGACTCAGTAGGTAGTGAATAGATATTGCAATAAGTCCCTAGTGATAGTATAATTAATGGTAATGACGTAGAGAGTAAGAAAGACTAGGAATACAGGAATACAAGAGGAAAAACATAAAAGAGAGAAGAAAAAAAACATAGAGAAAGAAGGAAAAAGAGAGGGGAGGGAGAAAGAAAAAAAGATAAGAAGAAATACTTGAATAGTATTAGCCAAGTGTGATATAACAGATGCTCTTGCAACATAAACAATAAAAAGTGATAAGCTTATTTGGCTGTGTTTGTGGGAGGGGGTTTGAATGCTCATTGCACGCCCCCTCCCCTGTCTCATACGTGCATGCGTTCTGGGGGGAGGGGCTTTGCATATTTAACGCACGCCCCCCGTCACTCAGGGCATGCGTCGTGTTCGGCGAAAGCAGGAGGGGCGCGGCTGTTGCGGCATTCAAATCTCCCACCATGAGATTCTGTCAATTGCTCTACCGGAGCCTCGCGTTTTTTACTGTATCAATGTTCTGTGTCCCTGGCTCAGCAGCACGAATAGCTGCCCACAAGGATTCGGAGCGTGCCGGGTGACTAGACTGAGGCTCTCTTCCCCGTCATCACGAGCAGTAAGGCTGCGGAAATGTCCGAGGTATAGTATAATCTTAACTGTGAGTGTTGGGGTACGTTTAGGTAAGTAGGGCGATGGGTGTGGGGGCTGTTTTACGTACGGGCATGTTAGCTTTGCACGGTGGGGAGAGGGCAGGGCCTGCAGCGCTACCGAACGATGCAGCGCTGGTTTTGGGGTGCTTCTGGCTGTTGGGGTGTAAGTGGTCACTGCGAGAGTTTGCTGACACAACTGATGGCAGTGCACGGACGCCGGCGCTAGGTGGCGCTGTGTGTGCACGTGTACTGAACAAAAAAAAGTGTTTTATTTTATATGCTACATACAATAGGTATAACAAGTACAGAGCGAATAGTTATTCTTTGCCTAGTTATGGGTAAAAGCACAGGCACAGCTTCTATACGGTACTTACTTGTAATCTTTTATGATTCCGGTGTGCCAGCACAGGTTTGTGTACGATTCAGGCGCACATTTTTATTTATAGAGGGACGGGTATAGGTATATATTCAGTCTGAGCGTTCAGATCATTGCATACGGTCTACACGATAATAAGTATCAATAGCGGTAATATAGTAATGCAGTATAATTACAGTACATTTGGTTATTCATAGGGTTTTTTTCCTACATGGGCACAATTACTATAGCAGTCATCAGGAGTGTTTTCATGTTGGCAGGTTTAGTGCGTCAATTCCGTTTTTGTACTTTCACAGGTTTTTTTAGTTTTTTATTTACGGTGTTTTATTTGAGTTGTACAGGGCATATGCTGGTAGCATTGGGGCATGTTCATTACATCAGTGACTACGGCTGATACGGTAGTTGCATTGGCATGGCCGTGGTAACGTTGCTCAGAGGCCCCATGGTGTTATGTCTAAGCCGTTGCATTATTACCGCTTGGCGTGCATACTCGGCATATGCGTGGGGAGCATTTGCTGATTGACACGCCCATGATAGTTAGGTTGGCCGTACGCCATTGGCACTATATCGGGCATGGTCACTTGTGATGTTATTTGGTGGGTACTCCCGTGACATCCAGTGGACACGGTAGGGGTTTCTTATGTATACACTCTGGACACTCGTACTGTTCCCAGGCTTGTTGAACCACACTGTCTGTGTGTTCATACTGTTCACATCATTGTTCAGATTGGACACGGTTCAGGGCAGAAACAAGGCCATACTTCATGGCAAGCAATGTCCATACGCTTTCGGTATCTACATTGTTCTCAGGTTAGGGCATGTGCACTTTCACATGTTCATGGCATATTATTCAATCGCCAGGGGCCGCTGTCACGATGCCGGCTGGCAGGTAGTGGATCCTCTGTGCCAGAGAGGGATTGGCGTGGACCGTGCTAGTGGACCGGTTCTAAGCCACTACTGGTTTTCACCAGAGCCCGCCGCAAAGCGGGATGGTCTTGCTGCGGCGGTAGTGACCAGGTCGTATCCACTAGCAACGGCTCACCTCTCTGGCTGCTGAAGATAGGCGCGGTACAAGGGAGTAGGCAAAAGCAAGGTCGGACGTAGCAGAAGGTCGGGGCAGGCAGCAAGGATCGTAGTCAGGGGCAACGGCAGAAGGTCTGGAAACACAGGCAAGGAACACACAAGGAACGCTTTCACTGGCACTAAGGCAACAAGATCCGGCAAGGGAGTGCAGGGGAAGTGAGGTGATATAGGGAAGTGCACAGGTGAACACACTAATTGGAACCACTGCGCCAATCAGCGGCGCAGTGGCCCTTTAAATCGCAGAGACCCGGCGCGCGCGCGCCCTAGGGAGCGGGGCCGCGCGCGCCGGGACAGAACAGACGGAGAGCGAGTCAGGTAGGGGAGCCGGGGTGCGCATCGCGAGCGGGCGCTACCCGCATCGCGAATCGCATCCCGGCTGGCAGCGGAATCGCAGCGCCCCGGGTCAGAGGACGTGACCGGAGCGCTGCCGCGGGGAGAGTGAAGCGAGCGCTCCGGGGAGGAGCGGGGACCCGGAGCGCTCGGCGTAACAGTACCCCCCCCCTTGGGTCTCCCCCTCTTCTTAGAGCCTGAGAACCTGAGGAGCAGACTTTTGTCTAGGATGTTGTCCTCAGGTTCCCAGGATCTCTCTTCAGGACCACAACCCTCCCAGTCCACTAAAAAAAAATTTTTCCCTCTGACCTTTTTGGCAGCTAAAATTTCTTTGACCGAGAAGATGTCCGAGGAGCCGGAAACAGGAGTGGGAGGAACAGATTTGGGAGAAAAACGGTTGAGGATGAGTGGTTTGAGAAGAGACACGTGAAAGGCATTAGGGATACGAAGAGAGGGAGGAAGAAGAAGTTTATAAGAGACAGGATTAATTTGACACAAAATTTTGAAAGGACCAAGATAGCGTGGTCCCAACTTGTAGCTAGGGACACGGAAGCGGACATATTTAGCGGAGAGCCATACCTTGTCTCCAGGGGAAAAAACGGGGGGAGCTCTTCTTTTCTTATCCGCGAACTTCTTCATGCGTGATGAAGCCTGTAAGAGAGAATTTTGGGTCTCTCTCCATATGATGGAAAGGTCACGAGAAATTTCATCCACAGCGGGCAGACCAGAGGGCAAGGGAGTAGGGAGGGGGGGAAGAGGGTGACGGCCGTACACCACGAAAAATGGGGATTTGGAGGAAGACTCAGAGACCCTGAAGTTATACGAGAATTCGGCCCATGGGAGGAGATCTGCCCAGTCATCCTGGCGGGAGGAAACAAAATGTCGCAAATAATCACCCAAGATCTGGTTAATCCTTTCTACTTGTCCATTGGACTGGGGATGATATGCAGAAGAAAAATTTTATTTAATCTTGAGTTGTTTACAGAGAGCCCTCCAGAATTTAGACACGAATTGGACGCCTCTATCCGAGACAATCTGCGTAGGCAACCCGTGAAGACGAAAAATGTGTACAAAAAATTGTTTAGCCAACTGAGGTGCAGAAGGAAGACCAGGAAGAGGGATGAAATGTGCCATTTTGGAGAATCGATCAACGACCACCCAAATAACAGTGTTGCCACGGGAAGGGGGTAAATCAGTAATAAAATCCATACCAATCAGAGACCAAGGCTGTTCGGGGACAGGCAGAGGATGAAGAAAACCAGCGGGCTTCTGGCGAGGAGTCTTATCCCGGGCACAGATAGTGCAGGCTCGCACAAAGTCCACAACATCCGTCTCCAGAGTCGGCCACCAATAGAAGCGGGAGATGAGTTGCACAGATTTCTTGATACCCGCATGACCTGCGAGATGGGAGGAGTGACCCCATTTGAGGATTCCGAGGCGTTGGCGAGGAGAAACAAAGGTCTTTCCTGGAGGAGTCTGCCTGATGGAGGCAGGAGAAGTGGAGATCAGGCAGTCAGGTGGAATGATGTGTTGCGGAGAGAGTTCAACTTCTGAGGCATCCGAGGAACGAGAGAGAGCATCGGCCCTAATGTTCTTATCGGCAGGACGAAAGTGAATCTCAAAATTAAATCGGGCAAAGAACAGAGACCACCGGGCCTGGCGAGGATTCAGCCGTTGGGCAGACTGGAGGTAGGAGAGGTTCTTGTGGTCGGTGTAGATAATAACAGGAGAACTTGATCCCTCCAGCAGATGCCTCCATTCCTCAAGTGCTAATTTAATGGCTAGAAGCTCTCGATCCCCGATGGAGTAGTTCCTCTCCGCTGGAGAGAAGGTCCTAGAGAAAAAACCACAAGTGACAGCATGCCCGGAAGAATTTTTTTGTAGAAGAACAGCTCCAGCTCCCACTGAGGAGGCATCAACCTCCAATAGGAAGGGTTTGGAAGGGTCAGGTCTGGAGAGGACGGGAGCCGAAGAAAAGGCAGACTTGAGTCGTTTAAAGGCGTCTTCTGCTTGAGGAGGCCAGGACTTGGGATCAGCATTTTTTTTGGTTAAAGCCACGATAGGAGCCACAATGGTAGAAAAATGTGGAATAAATTGCCTGTAATAATTGGCGAACCCCAAAAAGCGTTGGATAGCACGGAGTCCGGAGGGGCGTGGCCAATCTAAGACGGCAGAGAGTTTGTCTGGATCCATCTGTAGTCCCTGGCCAGAGACCAAATATCCTAGAAAAGGAAGAGATTGGCATTCAAACAGACATTTCTCAATTTTGGCATAGAGTTGGTTGTCACGAAGTCTCTGAAGAACCATACGGACATGCTGGCGGTGTTCTTCTAGATTGGCAGAAAAAATTAGGATATCGTCCAGATATACAACAACACAGGAGTATAACAGATCACGAAAAATTTCATTGACAAAGTCTTGGAAGACGGCAGGGGCGTTGCACAGTCCAAAGGGCATGACCAGATACTCAAAGTGTCCATCTCTGGTGTTAAATGCCGTTTTCCACTCGTCCCCCTCTCTGATGCGGATGAGGTTATAGGCGCCTCTTAAGTCCAATTTAGTGAAGATGTGGGCACCTTGGAGGCGATCAAAGAGTTCAGAGATGAGGGGTAAGGGGTAGCGGTTCTTAACCGTGATTTTATTAAGACCGCGGTAGTCAATGCAAGGACGTAGGGAGCCATCTTTTTTGGACACAAAGAAAAATCCGGCTCCGGCAGGAGAGGAGGATTTACGGATAAAGCCCTTTTTTAGATTCTCCTGGACATATTCGGACATGGCAAGAGTCTCTGGGGCAGAGAGAGGATAAATTCTGCCCCGGGGTGGAGTAGTGCCCGGGAGGAGGTCGATAGGGCAATCATAAGGCCTGTGAGGAGGTAGAGTCTCAGCTTGTTTTTTGCAGAAAACATCCGCGAAGTCCATATAGGCCTTAGGGAGACCGGTTACTGGAGGAACCACAGAGTTACGGCAAGGGTTACTGGGAACCGGTTTTAGACAGTTCTTGGAACAAGAGGGCCCCCAACTCTTGATCTCCCCAGTGGACCAATCCAGGGTAGGGGAATGAAGTTGAAGCCAGGGAAGTCCAAGGAGAATTTCCGAGGTGCAATTGGGGAGGACCAAAAGTTCAATCCTCTCATGATGAGATCCGATGCTCATAAGAAGGGGCTCCGTGCGGAAACGTATGGTACAGTCCAATCTTTCATTATTTACACAATTGATGTAGAGGGGTCTGGCGAGACTGGTCACCGGGATGTTGAACCTGTTGACGAGAGAGGCCAAAATAAAATTTCCTGCAGATCCAGAGTCCAAGAAGGCCACTGTAGAGAAGGAGAAGGCAGAGGCAGACATCCGCACAGGCACAGTAAGACGTGGAGAAGCAGAGTAGACATCAAGGACTGTCTCACCTTTGTGCGGAGTCAGCGTACGTCTTTCCAGGCGGGGAGGACGGATAGGACAATCTCTCAGGAAGTGTTCGGTACTAGCACAGTACAGGCAGAGGTTCTCCATACGGCGTCGTGTCCTCTCTTGAGGTGTCAGGCGAGACCGGTCGACCTGCATAGCCTCCACGGCGGGAGGCACAGGAACAGATTGCAGGGGACCAGAGGAGAGAGGAGCCGAGGAGAAGAAACGCCTCGTGCGAACAGAGTCCATATCTTGGCGGAGTTCCTGACGCCTTTCGGAAAAACGCATGTCAATGCGAGTGGCTAGGTGAATAAGTTCATGTAGATTAGCAGGAATTTCTCGTGCGGCCAGAACATCTTTAATGTTGCTGGATAGGCCTTTTTTGAAGGTCGCGCAGAGGGCCTCATTATTCCAGGACAATTCTGAAGCAAGAGTACGGAATTGTACGGCATACTCGCCAACGGAAGAATTACCCTGGACCAGGTTCAACAGGGCAGTCTCAGCAGAAGAGGCTCGGGCAGGTTCCTCAAAGACACTTCGGATTTCCGAGAAGAAGGAGTGTACAGAGGCAGTGACGGGGTCGTTGCGGTCCCAGAGCGGTGTGGCCCATGACAGGGCTTTTCCGGACAGAAGGCTGACTACGAAAGCCACCTTAGACCTTTCAGTGGGAAACAGGTCCGACATCATCTCCAGATGCAGGGAACATTGGGAAAGAAAGCCACGGCAAAACTTAGAGTCCCCATCAAATTTATCCGGCAAGGATAAGCGTATCCCAGGAGCGGCCACTCGCTGCGGAGGAGGTGCAGGAGCTGGCGGAGGAGATGACTGCTGAAGCTGTGGTAGTAACTGTTGTAGCATAACGGTCAGTTGAGACAGCTGTTGGCCTTGTTGCGCTATCTGTTGTGACTGCTGGGCGACCACCGTGGTGAGGTCAGCGACAACTGGCAGAGGAACTTCAGCGGGATCCATGGCCGGATCTACTGTCACGATGCCGGCTGGCAGGTAGTGGATCCTCTGTGCCAGAGAGGGATTGGCGTGGACCGTGCTAGTGGACCGGTTCTAAGCCACTACTGGTTTTCACCAGAGCCCGCCGCAAAGCGGGATGGTCTTGCTGCGGCGGTAGTGACCAGGTCGTATCCACTAGCAACGGCTCACCTCTCTGGCTGCTGAAGATAGGCGCGGTACAAGGGAGTAGGCAAAAGCAAGGTCGGACGTAGCAGAAGGTCGGGGCAGGCAGCAAGGATCGTAGTCAGGGGCAACGGCAGAAGGTCTGGAAACACAGGCAAGGAACACACAAGGAACGCTTTCACTGGCACTAAGGCAACAAGATCCGGCAAGGGAGTGCAGGGGAAGTGAGGTGATATAGGGAAGTGCACAGGTGAACACACTAATTGGAACCACTGCGCCAATCAGCGGCGCAGTGGCCCTTTAAATCGCAGAGACCCGGCGCGCGCGCGCCCTAGGGAGCGGGGCCGCGCGCGCCGGGACAGAACAGACGGAGAGCGAGTCAGGTAGGGGAGCCGGGGTGCGCATCGCGAGCGGGCGCTACCCGCATCGCGAATCGCATCCCGGCTGGCAGCGGAATCGCAGCGCCCCGGGTCAGAGGACGTGACCGGAGCGCTGCCGCGGGGAGAGTGAAGCGAGCGCTCCGGGGAGGAGCGGGGACCCGGAGCGCTCGGCGTAACAGCCGCACTCTGGTATGCTTGGGTGGTCATACTGTTTCATATCACTGCATGCATACCTTTCATATGCTACTGATAGGTTCTACGCTCATCACACACGGTTCATCAGTCCACGGCATTCATTTTTCCACCGATCCATAATACTTGTTATTACATGATCAGCCCACATGCAGATGGCAGTTACAGTGTTCAGGCAAGTTGGTGTTTACACAATCAGTATGCTCTTAGTACACATCCCACAGCCTCATAGCAATGTTTACTTTCTTCATATTCATGGTGTTTTTGGCTGTCCTCATGCACGTGGCATTTATTATGCACTATGCTTTTGGTAGATTATACACATCATGTTTCCATGACATCCATTCGTCGTACAAGATTGTTCACATGTTAATAGCATCTATACTGTACGTACATTCCTTACAGTCACTGGTCAAGTACCCATGTCATTAGTGCCGATCACATTCATGTGGGTCGCACGGTCTTGCGATCAGGGTATTGACAATGTTTTATAAGCACTTGTTTCTTCATACTCTCATATCTTTCATGCGATACAGGTATTCGATTCATGCCGCACTTACGCTCGTGCATTGGTTTCAGTACATTTAGGGTATATTATATTAAGCATGTCATTATAGTTTATGTGTCCCAAGTATGACTGTGGTTTTCTCAGCATGCATGCCATTGCTGCAGGGGGTCGCACGACACGATGGCTCTTTATTCACACCGACTTGACACATAGGTGGTGTATACTCAGATAATCTGCCACAACTGCAGAGAGGCACGTTTGCATAGTCGTTGCTACGGACATGCGTCACATGACACACAAAACAAAAAACAAGAAAAATAAATAAATATATCAAGCATACCTGCAACGTCGGCAGGGGGGTACATCGCAAGTTCTTTTGTTTCTGACACATCTACTGATCAACAGCATCACATCACATAGACAGTTGCATACCCTTCGTTTTTGCCACGTCTGCAGCGGGATGCATCGCACTGTTGAATATTGACATGTTTTTAGAGCAACAATATCTTGTCACATAGGGGGTATACTACGTACCTGCCACAGCCGCAGGGGCATACATCACATAGTAGCGGGTACTGACATGTATTTAGGGCAACAACAGGTTGACACATAGGTGATGGTGATCCATCGTACTTGACACCTCTGCAGGGGGATGCGTTGCGCAGTTGTGGTTACTGACACGTCTTCTGAGCAACATCTTCATGACACATAGGCGGTGGTATACCCATTACACCTGCCACGTCTTCAGGGGGATCCATTGCACAATTGTTCTTACTGACACGTTTTCAGAGCAACATCGTCACGACACATAGGCGGTGGTATACCCATTGTACTGGCCACGTCTGCAGGGGGATCCATTGCACAATTGTTGTTACTGACACGTTTTCAGAATAACATCGTCACAACACATAGGCGGTGGTATACCCATTACACCTGCCACGTCTGCAGGGGGATCCGTTCCACAATTGATGTTACTGACACGTTTTCAGAGCAACATCGTCACGACACGTAGGCGGTGGTATACCCATTATACCTGCTATGTCTGCAGGGGGACCCATTGCATAATTGTTGTTACTGACACGTTTTCAGAGCAACATCATCACGACTCATAGGCGGTGGTATACCCACTTTGCCTGCCATGTCTGCAGGGGGGATTCATTGCATAATTGTGGTTACTGACATGTTTTCAGAGCAACACCCTTATGACACGTAGATGGTAGTATACCCGTTATACCTCCATTGCAGAGGGAGCCACTGCATAATTGGTGTTACTGACACGTTTTCAGAGCAACATCATCACGACTCATAGGCGGTGGTATACCCACTTTGCCTGCCATGTCTGCAGGGGGGATTCATTGCATAATTGTGGTTACTGACATGTTTTCAGAGCAACATCATCACGACTCATAGGCGGTGGTATACCCATTATGCCTGCTATGTCTGCAGGGGGACCCATTGCATAATTGTTGTTACTGACACGTTTTCAGAGCAACATCATCACGACTCATAGGCGGTGGTATACCCACTTTGCCTGCCATGTCTGCAGGGGGGATTCATTGCATAATTGTGGTTACTGACATGTTTTCAGAGCAACACCCTTATGACACGTAGATGGTAGTATACCCGTTATACCTCCATTGCAGAGGGAGCCACTGCATAATTAGTGTTACTGACACGTTTTCAGAGCAACATCATCACGACTCATAGGCGGTGGTATACCCACTTTGCCTGCCATGTCTGCAGGGGGGATTCATTGCATAATTGTGGTTACTGACATGTTTTCAGAGCAACACCCTTATGACACGTAGATGGTAGTATACCCGTTATACCTCCATTGCAGAGGGAACCACTGCATAATTGGTGTTACTGACACGTTTTTCGGTGTTACATCCTCACGACTCTCAGGAGATGGTATACCCATTATGCCTGCTACGTCTGCAGGGGAACCGAGGCCGGAAGAAGCGCACCTGTGTGCGTGAAATTGCCGGCAGTCGCCTCTGAGCAACCCACACTATCTTTGCCTGATGTGCCGGACGGACCAGCCCAAGAGGGGAGCTGTTTCTGATCAGAATTTTGACGGTGAATGCAGGACACCTGTTTTTCTTGTTACTTTATATTACATTGACTGGGCTTCCTATCGTCCTGGCACCGCTGTCAGCTGACTTATTCTGGTGCGCGTTCGGGTGTGATATTATCCATCTTGTGGAGCTGGAGCTATTCAGGTATCGGTGCCACTATATATGCTTTCTTTGTGTGGATATTATCATTACTGACATGTTTTCAGAGCAACATTATCACGACACTCAGGCTGTGGTTTGATACATAGGCGGTGGTATTCCCACCATACCTGCCACGTTTGCAGGGGGATCCGTTGTACAGGTGCTGTCACCGACACGTTTAGAGTGTCAACACTAGCACACATTGGTGGTTGCATATCGATCACACGTGAGTCGGCAGCAGAGTCAATTCATACAACAGTTTGTTGTCCTGATCATATCCTAGATCAATAACGTCATGACACAAAGGCGGTGGCATTCCCATCATATCTGATATGTAGGCAGGGGATACACTGTATAGTATTGTTACCAATTTGTTTTCAGAGCAACAATATCACAACTCATAGACGGTACACGTATCACACCTGCCACGTATGCAGAGAAGTTAACTCTGCACTTGTTGTCACTGTCACGTCTGCAGGGCAGCGGCTGCATGACACAGGGGGTTATATAGTCTTGGTGTTTAACACGGCTGGAGGAGGAGGCAAGGAGTTGCTGTCAATGACACCCTGTCGGAACAACAGCAGCATGGAGCAGCAGGCTGTAGTCCCGGAACACTTGACACTCCGGTAGTGGGATTAACCGGGCAGTTATTGTCACCAATACGTTTCCCAAAAAAATTAATAAAAAAATTAATAAAAAAGGGGAGGAAGCGGTAGCCATGCTGGATAGGTCATGTGTACAGGCTCGCGGGTATGCAAAGAACTAACATATAGGTACAATAATCACGAAAAGACCTGTCTCCCCTACAGGCTCGCCGGTTACGGTTAGATCTGGTAAGATTAGGGTATGGGGTTCTCGAATAGAACTACAGTTTTGAGGGTTACGCAAGGCATCGTCTCGGTCCCAGGCATAATGGTTATTATGTTCTGTCAATCACGGCAGTATGTCACCTGGAGTTCAGTTTTCAGGTAGAATTTTGGAGGTTTGTGGTGGGGTCGGTGTTCAGAGTGGGGTTATTGAGTATAGTAGTCGGCATATAGTCTTAGCTAGTACTGGCCTGTTCACAGGGGTGGGCGCGATTCAAGGCCCGATTACTCGCGACAGGCTAATGCTTCAATATGCAGGGGGTGGCTAGTTTATGATATGGCTGTCGGACAGGACGGGTAATCTGCAGGTAAGTGCTCAAGCTAGTTCCAGTTAGGTAAATATACTTTCGTGGTCAGGTACAATATTCGTGCATAAGTAGTTGGTTGATTCGCCTGTTAGAGTCTGTTTTCAGAATTTCCGGGATAGGGAAGTTGGGGGGGGGGGGGGGGGTTATTCAACAGGTTTATGCAGTCTACACTAACTACCAGGTCAGATCTTTTGCCCCTTTAAAAGCTTGTCCTCCGTCTCGACAATGGACGCGGTTAATTGCGGTTGGTAAGGCAACTTTAATGCAGGTCCGCAGGAAGTTTGTGACATTTACACGAGGGGAAGTTTGCTCCAACCACGTGTTAGTTCGTTTTCTCACATAATGTCCTTCAGCACCACTTGGAAGATAAACCATCAGGAATTCTTAAATCACCCTGTCGCATCAGGGCAGCAGCGTCAGGACATTATACTCCTCCACACTTCATACAGTAATCAGGCAGATGGGGGAAGGCCGCGGTGCTAGTCATGTCTCAAATCCCCAAAATAAATGGCTGCTGTTTTCAGGTACTGGGTATGTTAACTTCTATAAATTATTTTACTCTTACATGGTTTGTGTTTTTGCCCTCTTAAGGCTAGCCCTCGGTCATGGTTTTTGGGCACAGTTCAACCTTATTACTATACAGTGTTTTGTATATGTGTTATTAGTTTAATTACAGGAACCACAGAAAAAGTATTATCTACTGTGATAGGTAAGTCGTGCCTATCACGCATTGAGCCCCGATCACAAGTGATAAGCCTATTTGGCTGTGTTTGTGGGAGGGGCATTGAATGCTCATTGCACGCCCCCTCCTCTGTCTCTTAGGTGTATGCGTTCTGGGGGAGGGGTGTTGCATAATTAATGCACGCCCATCGTCACTCAGGGCGTGCGTCGCGTTCGGTGAAACCCACCCTCCCTCCCTTATTTCTCTTATCAATCAATAGGGTATGCCCTCTTAAGGCTAACCCTTGGTCACCATTTTTGGGCACAGTTCAACCGTATTACTATACAGCGTTATGCATATGTGTTATTAGTTTCATTACAGGAACCACTGAAGAAGTATTATCTACTGTGATAGGTAAGTCGTGCTGGTCACGCATTGAGCCCCGAGCACAAATACAATTTATTAAACAATTTATTAAACATGCACACTCAACATAGAGAGTGCGCAGGACCCTAGTGCATAAACTCCCAAGCCTGTGCAAGTAAAATACAGTAAAATACACTCTAAAAATTGTAATAAAGCAGTAAAAAAGTATCACACGTGACTGTTAGTCATTGGATGAAGAAACATTGCAGTACTGTACAAAATAAAATGTGAAAGTTCATCAATAGCGTTTGAGCGCTATGCTCTGCGGTTACAGTAATAATAAAATTGTATCCATACTATCCTGTCACAGTGGGAAACAAGTGAAAACGAATAGTACAGTAGCCAGGAGGTGTCCTGACATTATTGCCTGGTGCAATAACAACCGCCGATTGCACGGCTCTGTAAAAGCAAAGTGAAAGTAATGGAGCTGCGGCTGTATGCTAGTCCTCCAGGGTACAGCTGGAAACAGGAGAGAAGATCATTAAAGGTACTATGTACCTCTCACCCATGTTCCTGTGCGGTCTTGCTGGTATTCCGGTGCCTGCTCAAGCTGAGATTGGGGTCTTTGCTGGACCGCGGACCTGCTGGAGCAGTGAGCGGTGAATGTATTCCAATGGTTGTACAATGCTGGACGGTGCTTCCTCATGGAGGGGAGCGCACTGTGATGACGATGCTGTGTGTAAATTGTGGCTATGGATAAGTAGTCTGGTAGAAGAGGTGTTTCATCCAGTGACTGGTAGCACAGTTAGTGGCGATGGAACAGACAAGACACGTTTTGGACCCTCTTGGTCCTTCCTCAGTAGTCATTGTGTGATAAGAGCAAAAGTTAGGCTTTTTATACTTTCAATAAAAAATTGGAAAACATAGTGGAAGAATACAGGAACAGAACCTTAATGAATTGCAAAAGCAGTAATGGAGCAGGGACAAGAGAAATATACAGAGAATGGATAGAACTTAAAATAGCGATATTAGGGAAGATCAGGTCTAAAATGTAGATGGTCATTTACCGATATAATGATAAAAAACTTGTATGGGATAATTATAATGTATGTAAAAATCTAAATGTGAAAAGGACAATATGATGTAGATGTGTGCAATGATCCTAGCTGAAATAAAACAAATGTTGATATAATATACATGATGAATAGAGTTTGCAAATAAGTATAGATGAAAAATGTTAATAATAAAACTAAAAACAAAAATTAAATTAAATTAAATAAAAATAAAATTAAAATAAAGATGAAAATGAAAAATAAATAATAATAAAAATAAATAATAAAAATAAGGTGAAAGGATATAGAGGGAGCCACGGCGTGTTTCACACAGGTAAATGAGCCTCGGAAAAACAAGAAACAAGGAAGGATAATAAAAATGTTAAAGCCTAAGGTCCCATTTTATCCATAGTAAAGGGTGGGAAAAGAATGATAATTGGATAGGGAAATGTATTTATGAAATAAAACCGAATATCTTAAGTTCTGAATTTAGCCCAAACGGTGTCAAAGTTTGGAGGTCATATATCATCTTGCTCTTCTGTCGGGACATCCCATAAATATGGTTACCTCCTCTCCAGTCCTTTTTAACTTTTTTGATAGCAGCGAACGTCAATCCTGATGGATCTTTACTGTGTTTTTCTCTGAAGTGTGCAGATAATGAGTGATTCTCGAAACCTGTCTTGATGTTATAAATAAGTTCGTTGAGCCTTTTCCTCATACTTCATCTTGATCAGGGTCAATGAACAAGACAGGTTTCGAGAATCACTCATTTTCAGAAAAAAACACAATAAAGATCCATCAGGATTAACGTTCGCTGCTATCAAAAAAGTTAAAAAGTACTGGAGAGGGGGCAACCATATTAAAAGGATGTCCTGACAGGAGAGCAAGATGATATATGACCTCCAAAATTTGACACCGTTTGGGCTAAATTCAGAACTTGAGATATTCGGTTTTATTTCAAAAATATTTTTCCCTATCCAATTGGATATTGCAGCCAGAGATTGCACCCAGATTGTAGTTTCTCGGTCACAACACAGATAGAGAACGTCTCAAAACCTTTGCTAAAAAGCTGCTTATTTAAGATTCAGGAAACAGAAACAGTGGAAAAAAGGAAAAGGTGTCTATAGCCTTTGGAATTTCGCTTTCTTTTTTTGTAAACTGTATTCATATTTTCCCTTATAACAAGAAAATTCTAATCAGCATTAAAACTTTCCAACAATTAACATTCAATAAACATAGCCAGTCCACTGTGGCCAACTGCAGAAGAAAGAAAAGAAAACAACAAAAAGTATAACATTTAGACATACTTAATATTAATTCATAGCTAAAGACAAAATAAACTTTTGATAAAGATAGGACATAGCCAGATTGGCAGGTGTATGAGGTTCAAAACCCCAACATAAACATGTAATGTCACAAGGGGTGAACTATACAACTCACTTTTTTTTTTTTTTATAGATATTTAGAAATACCTCATAATAGTGAGTTGTATAGTTCACCCCTTTTGAAGTTTACATCGGGGTCTTACACCAGAAATTGGCCTGATGACAATCAACAACGCTAAAGTTAAACCTGATACACTTGCCTATTTAGCTGTGTCCTGGCTATATCATTGAATTTCTTCATTTCAGATCTGATGGATTTGATGGGATTGTGATCTGAATTTTATCAAGAGGTTCTGCAGTGGATTTAAGTTACATGTGCTTAGGAGGGTTATGTCTAAATAAGTACCACTTCTCAAGGTTAGTGGATTCATTATCCTTTTTTTCTATTTACGGTAGTTTTCACCTAAGGTTATACACTAGAGGCACCCATCTGTTTTACTGTTGCACTTGCAATCTCCCACACTCACTGTTTTAATCAACTTTGCTGCAAATGGTTCACCTTTTTTTTTTTTTAAAGTTAATTTACAAGATGATCACATAAGTTTTCCATCAATGTTGAGTGATTTTTTCACTCTTTTTGATCTGGATAAACATATGCCATCAATTAAAATAATTTACCTTCATTTATTTTAGGTATGATTCATGAAGCCATTGCTTTGTGCCATATCTATCATTTATGCTAGAAAGTAAAACACCTGATTGAACATCCTCTCAGTGTGACAACACCATCAGTTTAAGGTGATGTATAATCTGTTCATGGTTACAGACTATCATGGTTACAAAGTAATCCCTCACCAAACTATCACTTCTATCCTTTTCATATGATTTGATCATCATATTCCTGTAGAACTAGCAATTGATCCTTTTAAAATGTCTTACTTGATTTCCTGGTTTTGACTATAATCATTCACCTTAACCACCTCTGATATCCCATCTCATTGATACGCATCATATTCCTCCTCTTTGCTTAAATTCATAATTTGAAACTTGAAGTATTTTGCATTAAGTCTCAGAAGGGAATACAATTACGATTCTTCCTATATGTAGCTCACCTCTCTGACTGACTTATTCCATTCTCTGCCCTTTATTCCCATTGGTAGGACTCTATAGATTTAGTCTTCTATGACATTTCCAGTATAATTCAATGTAGCCTTTTCATCTATTAACCCTCAGTTCTCTAACACCTTTAAAATTTCAGCTTCACAAGTCCATTGCCTCTTATCTGTGTAGTTGCTGTTATCACAAAAGTCTTTCCATACTGGGTTAAATGGCAATCGCAAAGCGTAATAAGAAACAAATATATATTTTAGGTCTGACCTACTTTCTGTTTGCAGAAATCTCACTGTGCCACGTTTTCTGCTTCTGGTAAGGTAGAAAATCATTTTCACAAGGCAGAACACTGGACAGGAAGACCCCCACCTGACCGTGTCCATCCTCTGGAATTATTTTTTATGAAGCCTACAGATGCAGCAGCTCCTGACCAGCAGGCATACGCCTGGTACATTGGACAAATGTTCTAGCGCTACCTCTCCTTTGCTCTTTATCCCTGACAGTTCCACTACCCTCCTGCTCTTAACATGTAGCCTTCTTGTCACCTGGTCCTCACATCCTGTCCAAAACTACATTGTCATTATCAAATTCCTCCTCCTCATCCCTGAAACTCCTCTCAGCATGAACTTCTAATGTCTGATCATGGGCTCCTTGCTGCTCCTTAGCATATCCACCATCATGCCTTACAACATCACCACCACGCCTGATGCTATGCTTGACCACTTATTCCACCTCCATTACCTCAGCAACACACTCTAAAGGCTGACTGTTCTCACACTCCTCCTCCTTGTGGTTAATGATATCCTTCTGCTTAGAACCTGGGGGAAAGCAAAGACAGAGATAACGGAACAAACTATCTAGGATGAACATTTCCACCACACCGTGTAACTGTGGAAGACCTTGAACAAGTTAATTCTAGTCCACAAGGACTGTACTATCCTCCTAAAACACACAAAACCTGGAAGACAGTGACAACTTTTGCTTGCTGACAGGGCTGCTGCTACTACCACCACCAAGCACCTGGCCGTGTCTGGGATTTGAAGTACACCGACCGGACACAGTAATGCAGGTGCCAGGAGATGAATGTCTAAGGCCAGCCCACTGCTTAATACTTTTCTCAACTTGCTTTCCAATCTATTGATTTTGTGAATGCTTTCTAGGATCAGTAGTTCCTTATGCTCTCTCTCAAGAGTCTCTCTCCAAGATGGCGACCACAATGGAGTGCATAGTGCTTTATCAGCCACTTTAACCAACCACTATGCTGTCTTCTGATTGGTCTGAAAGCTGTATGTCACCTAAATGCAAGCAATGATTGGATAACCTGGGGTCATGCGATCTTGTTTCTAGCTGCAATGCATTCTGATATCATCTCAGAGTTTCTAGTATTTTCTTCATTCATTCAGGGGCCAAAACGTCATGTGTTCCTCATCGTTTCTGCTACTCTTACTGTCGTTGCCAGGCTTGTGCGAGCCGTGCCTTGCAAAGTTTGAAAGCTCGGCTAGCTGCTGTTACCCCCAAAGTATTGAGCAAGACCGAGTTTGCTGAGCTCAGTGAATTCATTTCTAATCCAGACTTAATGGCCCTCATTTACTAAGTTTTCCGGGTTGTATTTTTTCTTTTTTCCCACTGATAGCTAGGGCTTTTCACACATATTTACTAATGTGTCGCATGTGAGTGCCGCACAATGTCGCATATGAGTTATAGTGTCGCAGCAGAATCCCTTTCGGATTCTGACAAGTTTCCTGTCAGAATTCATTCCACTCAGAAGCGCTGGAGTGTGAAAAAAGAACTGCTTTCTGCTTGCTGGAGATTATGGCTGCAGCAAACAGAAAGCACATTCCCAAACCCCCTCCGTCCTGTCATATTCCCCCCTTGTCACATTCACCTCTCCCCCCTCCGTCCTGTCACATTCCCCTCCTGTCACATCCCTCCCCTCCTGTCACATTCCTCTCCCCCCTCCTGTCACATTCCTCTCTCTCTCCCCCCCTCCTGTCACATTCCTCTCCCCCCTCCTGTCACATTGTTGTACTGTAGTAATACAATGGGTTTAATTCCCGGGCGGATTTCAAATCTTCCACGGGACCTGGGAAACCTAGTGTATTACTGCAGAACAAGACCTCTCCCCATCATCCAATCACTGGCTTGACACGTGACACCACTGCGGCAAGTGATTGGCTGAAAAGGGAAAGGTCCTACTGTACCAAGAAGAGAGGAAACTCCAGAACACACGGAGACGAATCTGCAGGGATCGGGACTAGGTGAACAAAATTTTAATGTTTTATTTTTCTCCCTGCACACTTTGCTCATTGTTTTTCAAGCAGGGTGCCTCCAGCTGTTTTGAAACTACTGCTCCCAGCATGCCCGGACAGCCTTTGCCGGTTCAGGCATGCTGAGAGGTGTAGTTTTGCAACAACTGGAGGCACCCTGGTTGGGAAATAGTTTGCACAAACTTGAACACGTTTTTTGCAACAGCTTGCAGCTGTCGGTCAAAAAACAACACAAAACCCGAGTAATGTGGTCGGGAAATTTGGTAAATATGTGTGAAAGTAAGGTTTTTGTCGGGGAATGCCCCTTTTTAGGCTTTTCAGCAAGCCGAGTCGGGTGGTTCGGGAATTAGTGTCGCAACATGTCGCACATTGTCTGTTCGACAACATAATGTGCGACAACATAAACCCGACAAATGCTGTCGGTTTGGCGATAGTAAATGAGGGCCCATGTTTTATATAAAATGTATAAAATACAGCATCAAAGAAAGTGCATACAATCCCAAGATTCTGCAAGAATTGCAGAGAATTGCGAGATCATAATTGAAACTGGATAAAATGAAAGTCAAAATACAACAAAGTACAATAAACAAAACAAAATAGGGTACATTGAAACAAACTGTAATGTAAATTAATGTAATTTAAGGTGGTTAGCAGAGACAGTGGCTACAGAGATACTTAGGTAGAATTATCAAAACCTGTGTAGAGGAAAAGTTGACCAGTTGCCCATGGCAATTCACAGAAGCAACAAAACGTCCCTTATGAAGATTAAAAATCAATACTTTAATGATACTCACTCTTAAAAGTTATGAGACAAATAATAATGGTAAAAAAAACACAAAAAAAGAAAAAAAAACACATGTGAATGTGAAAGTGTAGTGGTATGCTGTAGATAGGTGTTAATGGGGTAGCGGTGGGGTTGGGTTAAGATGTTGGTTCCAGGTTCTCAGACCAAAAGATGAAATAGAGGAAACCACCGTACACACTACAGACCCCCTTGAAACTGTCCCTGCCTTTCGAGGGACCCATCTCCTTAATAGGATGGCCTCAACCACGGTGACTTTCCCTTCCTGGTACTAATGTACTCAGGATAAAATAAAAAAATAGGGAGGGGAGGCAGGAGAGATAGGGCAGGGTATGTAAGGATTTAGTTAAACTCTGAAAACCGTATTTAGGATAGAAATTGTAACAGTATCATGTATGGTCTACACCAGGGGTCTCAAACTCCCGGCCCACAGTATAACATTTTGTGGACCGCACCAGGGATCTGCAATTTGTATCGCCCAACACCCGTGTCATGCAGTTCCGGGCAACAGGCAGGTGATTTCTTCAGACATTTAGCCCTGCTTGGGGCAAGCAGGGCTAAATGCCAGAAGACTTCACACACTTTGGCAAACACTGCTACATGGGACCCAGTGAACAACCAGTCTTGCCCCGTCACTAAACTGCTACTTACATTTGCTTGCGGGGACTTCCTGGCAGAGGTGCGCGCAATGAGTGACATCATTGCAAGCGCCGCGCAGGGATGCCAACGTCCTGCGCAGCGCGTGCAATGACATCACTTATAGTGCGCACCGCAGGCATATCTAAGTAGCCCTGTCCAGGTGGGGAATCTGTGCTAAGGCTACAGAATATGGGTAATCTGTGCTAAGGCTGCCTAATGTAGAGAATATGTGCTATGGCTTACTTCACGAAAACTGGAAATGGGAACCATGGTGACTGACAACGGGAAGAACATCTTGTCTGCTCTGCGACAAGAAAGGCTGAGCCATGCGCCCTGCATGGCACACATGTTTAATCTGGATATCAAGCGGTTCCCGAAGTATTCCCCTATTTGCAAGACATCCTAACAATAAGAAGGAAACTTTGTATGCACTTCAGCCACTGGTACACCGCAAAGCACACCCTGCTTGAGCTGCAGCATCAGAACGGTATCCCCCACCATAGTCTGATTTGCGACGTTGCCGCACATTGGAAATCCACCCTACATATGTTGGATCGACTATACGAACAGAGAAAAGCCATTTCTTGATGATCCAAGCGGATAGGGGACTCCCCTCTGTAACTTCAATGTCAACCATTAGCAGCACATATGTTACGCCTGACATTTGCTCGGGCCCTTTTATCATTATTAGTCAGTCGCCATTATTACCGGATGAATGACGTAATTCCACTGCTTCATTTTCTACAACACGTGTTGGAAACGATGGCTGGTCAGGGCATTGGAGACATGGCGCCTACATCTCAAGGCCACATGAGCCCTGTTGTGGCTGAACCGGAGGAGTGGGAGGAGAAGAGGGGCACAGTGGAGCACAGTTTAGGTTTTGCGAAACGAGCAGTTTTTCTAGTCATCTGACAGGAGAGGAGGAGCAGGAGCAGCCAGAGGAGTTAAAGGGTTATGAGGAAGGCGAGACAGAAGACCCAGACACAACGTGGCGTTATACAGTGGAGATGGAGGCAGGGAGTCCCTTCGAGTCACTTGCACAAATGGCACGATGCATGCTCACTTGCTTGCGTAGTGACCACCGAATTGTCACCATTAAGCAGCGGGATGACTTCTGGCTCTCCACTTTATTGGACCCTCGCTGTCGCCATAAAATGGGGGCCTTTTTTACACTCATTGAGAGGGAGGACAAACTGACCTACTACAGAGACATCCTAAATAGCCAGTGGGCCAATGTGTATCTGTGCCATCGTCCATCCTCTCGCAGGTCTTACTCGTGGGGCCCTCTGCGCTCACCTTCCACTGCCATGGCTGCTGGGGAGGGGTGGGGTGGCAGGAGCAGTACCAGATCCATCAGCAGCAGCCTGAGTCTACAGTCACTGTTGAGTACTTTCTACACCCGCATAGTGAAGCAACTCATCAGCAGCAGTTTGACCTGGAGCAGGACCTGAACCAGCAGGTGGTGGCATGCCTTGACATGCCCAGGCCAACACACCTTGAAGATCCGCTGGACTTCTGAGCAGCCAAACTTGATTTGTAGCCGCAACTAGCAGAGTTTGCCCTGGAAAAATCTGTCCTGCCCGGCCAGTAGTGTGCCATCAGAGCGGGTGTTTAGTGCGGTGGGGGCCTAGTCACCCCAAGGAAAACTCGTCTGTCTGCAAAAAATGTGGAGAGACTGACCTTTCTGAAGATGAATCAGGCATGGATCAGCCAGGATTTCCACCCACCAATGCCTGATGCATCAGAGTAGATTGACCTGGGTGCCACACCAACACTTCACAAATATGGATAGTGCCAAACAAATTTAAGGCGTTGCTCCCCATACAACCATTCCTCTGCATCTGACCTTTTTTCGCCCACCTTCATCACAGGCTACTGGTATTGTCACCCACCGCACCACTCTGTCACCGAGTCACTTTCAGGACTCCTCGCTGTGTCATTCAGCCACTATACGTTCTAAAGACTAACTAGAATGTATAAGATATAAGGCTATACATGAACCCTAATTAAATAATACCTCACGGTGGAAGATTAGAAAATAAAGTAAGTGGTCCCTATAAAGGACTGAGGTGCCTTAATAAAATGTAACTTTTAATAGTTAATCGCTAAAATATGTTATACTTATCAAATGATAGTGCTCAAATAGTGCAACCATGCAAAAAGGAAAATAAACCAAGACTAGAGAGCTAATTGATTAGCGTATGGCGCTCATATATCGGCCAAATAACTTTGTTCCCACCACTTCATCAGGGGACTATAAGTCAACTTCGTATGTTAAATAACTAGTATCAGAATAGCAATCTCTAATATGGAGACACAGATACACTGTGCTCCAAATGAAATTATTTTTTTTCCGAAGTAAATCTTTATTAAAGTTTACATTAAAAAAATAACAATACAATAACTGCGACTTGTCAGAGAAGCACAGATAGCAAACAACAATGTGTCGCCCTTTGGGGTCAGAAATATGGGACAACAGCCATTAACAGGCCAACTATGTGTGTGGACTCATTCTAGAAACTTAGGTAATCAACATGAGTATAAAGGTTTCTAGGCCATTCAGGCGCACATTGGCAAACAAAGCAGGTAAGAAACCAAGACACTATATCATTCTTCCCACAGGGGCGGAGGAGACCCGTATGGATGAAAGGGGGAATAAAACTAGGTCAACGGGAAGGGCTGCGAGGAGCTACATAACCAAAGGGTCACGGGGATATATCCAACAAGAGTAGATCGCAGACGGACCGACATGTGGTGGTACAAAGGACAAAGACAAAAGAAAGGAAAAGGAAAGAGAAGTGAAGTGAGAAGAGAAAGAGAGAGGGGGAGAGGGCAAGAAATAGGTAAACAGAATAGGGGGGGGGAGAGAAGAAGGTCTAGGGGATGGACGTAGTATACTTCTTGGCGTGGACGGACACCGGGACACCCAGGGCATGAGCGCAGGTACATTGGCAGGACCAAGTGATGTTGGGCTCAACGAAAGGGCCTAGTCACTCGAGTGAAGGGTGACTAAATCAGAGGAAGACAAAAACTCCACCCAGGGCCTCCAAATACTGAGGAACCTATCTAGGTTGTTCCGGGAGTCAGCCAGGTGTTCTTCCATACGGTACAAGTGGGAAACCTGGCGAAGCCAGGACGAAAGAGTGGGAGGTGAAGAGGATTTCCAGAGCCTGGGAATCACCATCCTGGCGGCTAGGAGAAGAAAGTGGATAAGCCACTTTGATGATGAATGGCCTGGGTCAGGAAGGATGGATAGGAGGAGTGGTTTCGGTGACTTCTCAATACGGTAAGACGTCAATCTATGTATAATCTCAAGTATCTGGGACCAGAACGATGTCAGGGCAGGGCAGTTTAGCCAAATGTGGGTCATGGTGCCGCCAGGATTCCCACAACGCCAACATGCGTCAGAGATGTTTGGATATATGCGAGATAATAGAGAGGGAACTCAGTACCATCTCGAGATTATTTTATAATTAGTTTCATGTGCTTTACATGAGATGGAAGACCGGTGACACCATACAAAGGCTTGACGCCACTCCTCCTCAGAGAGAGAGCAGTCCAATTCCCTCTCCCACGATAGGCAGAAGGGCAAGGGGTCAGTTGTGAAGGCCGTCAGCATGTGGGCGTAAAATGTACTAGTGGGCTTGAGTGGCGGGGAGCGGGAAGTGTAGAGATGTTCAAGGGTGGAGAGTTCCCTGTGTAGGGCCAGGTGGGTCTTTTGGGTCACATAAAAGCGAGTCAGCTGGGTGTATTGGAAAATAAGACCAGTCGATGGAGGGCCCCCCCCCCCGAGGAGGTCCGGGAAGGATTGTAAACCATCTTGCGTGATGAAGTCACGTAGTGTGGGTGCATCAACTCGGTGGAAGGACAGGAAAGACATGGCATCCTGTGCTGGTGGAAAGTCCGGATTGCCAAACAGGGGGGTGAGCGGGCCCGATGGAGGGAAGAGGGGCAGGTGTTTGAGATATGTCCTGTATACCGCGATCAGAGAGGCCGCAATCGGGGGATGTCCGAGGGCGCCTTGCTAGTGAGGGTGTGTATAGGCATCCACAGTAAAGATTTGATATCAGTCCCAAAGGGTACACTCTCAAAAGTCACCCATTGTTTCACAGTCCTGTTGTGAAAGCCGTCAAGTATCCTAGTTAAAGTTGTGGCTAGGTAGTAGGACGTGAAGTCAGGCAGGGCCAACCCGCCTTCCCGTTTGCGTCTTATGAGGACGTGTCTCGCTATGCGGGGATGGCGCCGGGCCCAAACAACCCCAGTCTGAAGCGCAGAGACCTCCCTGAAGAAGGAGCGTGGTAAGAATACTGGGATACCAGAGAAGAGATAAAGTAATCTGGGGAGTATATTCATTTTAAACACATTAACTCTGCCCAGCCACGAGAAGTCTCTGCGCTCCCACCTGGCCAAGTCCGAGCGCAGCGCCTGAAGGAGCGGCGGGAAGTTGAGGCGATAAGTGTCGGCCAGGTCTGCGGGGACCTGGATGCCCAGATATGTGAGTGAGCAGGTTTGCCATTTAAAAGGGTATGCCGATTTCAGATGAGGGGGTATAGTAATATTCAGGGCCTCGCATTTAGAAGGATTAAGCTTGTAATTACTAAAGCTAGAAAAAGTGTGTAGGGCATCTAGGAGAGAGGGCAAGGACACCAAAGGGGAGGTCAGGAACAGGAGGAGGTCATCGGCGTATGCCGAGCATTTGTAATGGAACGGAGGCAGAGATATCCCACGAATATACGTGTTTTCTCTGATAGCCACCAGTAGGTGTTCCATGCAGAGAACATACAATAGAGGTGACAGGGGACATCCCTGCCTCGTCCCATTGCGAATGGGAAAGGGGGCCGGGAGCCGACCGTTTACACGTAGTTGCGCAGATGGGTCTGCGTATAAGGCCAGTATCCTGCTCAGCATCAATCCCCCTAGGCCCAGATGGGAGAGTACCGCTCTCAGAAAGTCCCAGTCCACCCGATCAAAGGCCTTCTCCACGTCCCGGGCTAAGAGGAGGAGAGGGACCTTACGGCGTCGAGCGTAGAATACAGAGGAAAAAACCCTGAGTGTGTTATCCCGAGCCTCTCGGCCACGGACAAAGCCAACTTGATCAGGGTGGACGAGGGAGTTCAAGTGTGCCGCCAGTCTGTTAGCTAGCAATTTCGCATATTACTTAGCGTCTACGTTGATCAAAGATATCGGCCGGTAACTAGGGCAGAGGAGGGGGTCCTTGCCCTCTTTGGGTATGACCGTGATAAAGGCCCTCATAAAGGAGGGTGGGAGTGGGGAACCCGGGGAGACACCTTTAAAGACCGTGAGGAGCGGGGGCAGCAATTCCGTCTTAAGAGTTTTGTAAAATTTTGATGTGTATCCATCCGGGCCTGGGCTTTTACCCGACGGGAGGGCAGAAATTGCGTCCCCTAGCTCCTCAGGGGCAAAGGGTGACTCCAGAGCCTGAATGGCCTCATTGGAAAGGGAGGGAGGAGGAGTTTCAGGTGCGGTGAACGCAGAGGGCTTGGGCAAATTATAGAGGTCCATGTAATATTTGTGGAATGCAGGTAGGATGTCAGGCGTAAGGTGGGAAGTGGCGCCAGAGGCCTGCCGGATAGCAGCTATAAAAGTAGAGGATTTCTTACCCTTAAGAGCTGAAGCTAATAGGCGGCCCGACTTATTGCTCCACTCGTAGAAGGTCTTGCCTGTTAGTTGCCTATAAAAACGGTGTTGAGCGTTCAGTAAGTCAAGAAGTTCATGACGCACACGAATCAGTTCTCTGTAAACCTGGTCTTGTTGAGTGCTCTTGTGTTGGGACTCTAAAAGCTGGAGTGTCTGCATCAGCGATGTAAATTTGGCAGATGCCTCCTTCTTCAGTCTAGCCCCATGTTTCACCAACACCCCCCGAATAACACACTTCAGAGCATCCCACTTCATGGTAGAAGGTGTGGGGTCAGAGGCGTGATCGCGCTCGAAGTGTGCTATGGAGTCTCTGACCTCCTGCAGGCACAATGCGTCCAGGAGTAGAGATTCATTAAGCTTCCACGAGGAGTGGGGTTTGGCAAAAAAAGGGATCGTGAAGCTACAGTACACTGGGGCGTGGTCAGAGAGCATCATTAGGCCAATAGAGGCAGAGGAGGCAGTTGGGAGGAGGTGGTGGGGCATGAAAATGTAATCTATCCTACTGTATGTGTTCCTAGGATGAGAGTAGAAAGTAAAATCTTTGTCCTGGGGATGCAGTGTGCGCCACACATCACTCAACTGTAAGTCATGTAACTTCCGTCTCAGGGCCCTCAGTTTAGCATGAGAAATAGAGGAACATCCCGCAGATGTATCGCAGGAGGGGAAGAGAGGGACATTCAGGTCCCCACATATAATAATGGCACCGGTAGCAAAGGACGCTAGGGTGTCCAGGGTGTGAAGTAGGAACGGAATCTGTGAGTGATTAGGGGCATATACAGAGGCTAGGGTGAAGCGTTGATTTGCTATAACACAGTTGATAAAAACGTATCTGGCATTCGGGTCTAAGAGTGTGGAATCAATTTGGACAGGTAACGACCTATGGAAAGCGATAGAGACACCTTTCGTCCTGGCTTCGAGATTAGTGCTATGAAACCACTGCGAGTAGTAACGTGTATTAAGGGGGGGGGGGGAGGTGACCCTCCTTAAAGTGGGTTTCCTGTAGGGCAACTATATGGGCATGTTGCTTGTGAAAGGAGTAGAGAATTTGTGCCCTCTTCTCAGGAGTGTTGATGCCCTTAACGTTGAGGGAGGCTATTTTAGCGTCAACTGCCATATCGATCAGCTGGGACAATTAACCACTCACCCAGGTGCCCTGTGTCCGTCCAGTCCACCGTCACGAGGAAGACAGGAGAGTTTGATGAAGTAGACCTGGAAGGAGAGAACAAAGAGGAGAGAGATGTAAGAGCAAGAATAGAACATAGAAGCCGACGTACAGACACGTAAGCACAGGGACTAAAGAATGTGGCCATAAGGGCAGAGACCATAGCCAGGGCCAGCCCGGCGGTCAGCCTAGCGGTGGAAACATCGAAGGCGCGAGGACAGGAGGTCCTATAGCGGTCTCTGTGCACCATTTAGATGGGTAAGCACACGAGCACGCAGGGGCCAGGGCCTAATAATCACAAATGGGAGACTTAACTCTGAGTAACAGAGAGAGGCTGCGGAAGGAGGGCTACAAGGTGCGGGTCGGGCGGAAGGCCCTTTAACATCCTATGAATGGGAGGCAAATTAAGGCTAATTGGGAATAGTAGTAAAGAGATCATGCTAAGGAGGGGAGCGAGTGTAGAATAAAGTGTTTGTCAAGGCATATCAGCAGACATAAGTAGTAATTACAAAATAACAACAGACATGGTCAACCATAACTTAGTAAAATAGACAACGAGAGCAATATACTACGCCTGCAGACATGAAGAGTCCTGGAGGAGGTTCAACAGCCAAGGCTCACAGGGAGGGCCTCCAGGATCAACCAAACTGAGAAGGAAAAGGTGTCAACAATGAGCCGGTCAGGTCTTCCTCTTCGAACGTTGAGGGAGGGGAGCCTGTGAAGAAGATTCCAGATCTCGATGTGTCAGAGGGAGTCTCGGGGTCATCGAAGGCGGCGATCTGACCTGACCCACAGCGGAGAGCCCCAAGTCCGGCTGAAGAGGGTTATATCCAGAGTACATGTTGAGCCACTCAGGGAGTGAAATCGGAGGAAGACAAAATGCCCGCAAGAATTGTTGGAGGCCATCCGGTCATCTCAGGGTGGCCGTGGTAGAGCCATATTTGGCTGTTAAAGAGAAAGGATAGCCCCATCAGTACACAATCTTGGCGTTCTGAAGAACACGTAGCAGTGGCTTAAGAGTCGTTCTCAAGCGCAAGGTGCGGAGTGAGAGATCAGGGTAGAACTGGATTGGGACCCCATTGAAGGTGAGATTCTTTATGTCGCGGGCTTTCCGCATTATCTCGTCTTTCTGAGTAAAGTGGTGCACCCGGCAAATAATGTCCCGAGGTTTGTTCGTGTCAGGATTCTTCGCCTTCAAGGCACGATGAGCCCTGTCCAGTTCTATCGGGTTGTCAGGGGGTTTCTGCAGTACCTCGTTGAAGAGCCGCTGTAATGTGGAAGAGAGATCTTGTGGGAGTACCGATTCCGGTAGACCTTTGATCCGGATATTATTTTTACGATTCCGATTGTCCATGTCATCTATATGGTCCACAGTCGCAGCATGTTGCAGAGAGAGGAGTTTGGTCGATTCCTGAAGCTGGAGAACTTGAGATGTGATGGAGGTTTTAAAAGACTCTAGTTCGCCCACTCTGGTTTGTAGTTGTGTAACTTCCTTTCTAATTGGCTGAAGATCCTTTTTCCAAGCCGATCTCAAGTCCGTGGCCAGCGAAAGCATATCTGCCTTAGTAGGAAGTAAGGCTAGCAGGGCTTGGAGTTCAGGGTGGCCTTTTAACGTGTTGACCGCCATTTCTGGAGAGGGCAGAGTGGGTTCCAAGTTGCTCAGGGCTGGTGAGGGTGGCGGGACCACAGGTGGGGATGTCACATGGGGTTTAGACAGTTTAAGTGAGCGCTGTCTCTCATTCTGTGAGTCCTCTGAGGAGGAGCAGGAGGAGCCACGTGATCTGGCAGCCGACAGTTTAGAGGGGGTTTTAAATAGTTTTTTCTTCGCCGGAGGGCTCGCTCCCCAGTAATCAGGTGTGTCAGTGTCACTGGAGGAGTTGCCTGAGCCCCCAGTGGATTGGGCCTCTGCTACTTCCATATCTGTAGCCCAATCAAGGACATCCCTGGGTGGGGGGCCCGAAACTTGAGAAGGCACAGCTGCTGTGGTAGGAGACTCGGGCACGCTCCCATTCCCAGAGCATACATTTCCAGGTAGAGTCTCGATATTGTGCCCAGGTGCAGGGTATAGAGTCAGGTTGAGAGGAGCAGCAGAGTCCTTTGGCTCAGTCAGGGCAGGGGCAGACCGGCCATAGGGACGCACAGGGGCCTCCAGGGGCATGGGAGTAACCTGTGGTGTTGATAGTGGCGACTGCACCGGCAGGCAGGACATTGGGGGGAAATCCTCTTTGTCCCACTGCAAATAGAGTGAGTGGGAACCCAGGGGGGGATGTCCAGAAGCGGGGTCTCGGTGTGCCAGCATTTGGGGGGGAGAAGAACTCAGGAGCTGTGGAGCGGGAGCCTTCAATGTGCATGACAGGGCACTCACTGGCATTTCTGCGCTCCCCGTCATGGCAGCCGGCACAGTGTGAAGAGAGGACAGGGGTTCCGTACCTGCGCTCTGTTCCCGGACTTCAGCCGGAGGCAATCCAGTGACCTGTGCGTTTGTGTGGCTTCTTGTCTGCCCTGCTGTGCGACTCGGAGTCGTAGTGGAGGCTCGGGGCGGTACGGTGCAGGGGTCCGTGCAGGGAGGTGCCGCGGCATCCATAATGGCGGCGGTAGCAGGCCTCGCTGGAGACGGAGCTTCCGTGTGGGGCCAAGGAGGCTGGAAAAAGCTGGCAATCGTGCGCTGGGGGTCCACGGATGTCTGAGACTGCTGTAGGGACTTCTTTTGGCGTCGCCTGCCTCCCATAGCACGCAATTCTAGCCCTTATTCAGCTGGCCCAGGCAGGAGCACTCAGAGGACACGTTTTCCTTCCAGCGTGCCAAGCCACGACCCCCCAAATGAAATTATATATAAAAAACCAGTGTGTCACTGCCTGGGTCTCTTTGATAGCTTATGCGACCAGTTATCCACCGTTTGTCCCCAAAAGGTCCTGGGTGCAACGATCATGTGTGGATATTGGGCTAGCTTGAGAGACCACTGAGTGAATTAGTTGATAGGAATGCACGCTAAACACGCTGCAATGGCAGCGAGTGCCGGAGCGGTGTCCGGAGCTAGTGCGTGTATGGTGAACACGCCGGCGTGTTAATAAAGGTCATTTAACCCCTTCCCTAATAAAAGTTTGAATTACCCCCCTTTTCCCATAAAAAAAATAAAACAGTGTAAATAAAATAAACATATGTGGTATCGCCGCGTGCGTAAATGTCCGAACTATAAAAATATATCATTAATTAAACTGCACCGTCAATGGCGTACGCACAAAAAAATTCCAAAGTCCAAAAAAGCGTATTTTGGTCACTTTTTATACCATTAAAAAATAAATAAAAAGTGATAAAAAAGTCCGATCAAAACAAAAATCATACCGTTAAAAACTTCAGATCACGGCGCAAAAAGCCCTCATACTACCCTGTACGTGGAAAAATAAAAAAGTTATAGGGGTCAGAAGATGACATTTTTAAACGTATAAATTTTCCTGCATGTAGTTATGATTTTTTCCACGACAATATCCAACCTATATAAGTAGGGAATCATTTTAACCATATGGACCTACAGAATAATGATAAGGTGTCATTGTTACCTAAATATGCACTGCGTAGAAATGGAAGCCCCCAAAAGTTACAAAATGGCGTTTTTTCTTCGATTTTGTCGCACAATGATTTTTTTTTCCGTTTCGCCGTGAATTTTTGGGTAAAATGACTAATGTCCCTGCAAAGTAGAATTGGTGATGCAAAAAATAAGCCATAATATGTATTTTTAGGTGGAAAATTTAGAGGGTTATGATTTTTAAAAGGTAAGGAGGAAAAAAACGAAAGTGCAAAAACGGAAAAACCCTGAGTCCTTAAGGGGTTAAATATATTGTCAAATATTTTTTTATTTTTAAATACAATTGGGAGCCTAGCAAGGGCAACCTCTGCAAGAAGTTTGCATGTTCTCCCATTCATTAGTTTACTATAATTGAAGGTTTAGTCTGTACAATTGACCATAAGCTGCACAATTGTTAACAGTTTGAACACATTAATCTGTCAATGACAAAGATTGTCAAATAGGACACAGAATGAATGCCGGCCTTCTCGGAGAGTAATGGGATATCAATATACATTCCTAATTGTACCTCGGGCAGAAGAAAGAAAAACAGCACAAATTATAAATAGATTTACATCTTCTAATTACTATTGGGTTTGCTTCATGAACCAGAACCCCTTAACTAGGTTTCCCAGTATTACTATTTGTTCAGTATGGTACAGATGCACCAATTTCAAAGTATTGAAAGAACTATTATGGGATAAATTTACCATTGTATGTAGACTATATTTTCTCTACACTTTTTTTTTGCATATTTTCAAGTAGAGGAAAAAAGCAAGTTGTTATTCTGCAGTGGCCACAAATTTATCCTGCGTGACTTTTGTTGAAAAGCCCTTAATTTGTCTCCAATCACTGGGCCCCCTCTGCAATTTCCTACACAGAGCATAAGTGCCTAAAAAGTTCAGTTTAAGAGCTTAACACATATTTTTTATATTATAGGGGCAAGGGGTTGACCACTGGGACCTGACATGTTCTTCCCTCCAGCGACTGGGACATGCCGGGGATCCCGGGCATCCCCTTTGAGATTTTATATCATGCATCAGAATTCTGGCCCAAGACTCAGTTTAAGCTTAAAGAGGTACTCCACTGAAAACATCTTATCCCCTATCCAAAGCATAGGGGATAAAATGTTAGATTGTGGGTGTTACGCCTAGCGCTCCGGGTCCCCGCTCCTCCCCGGAGCGCGTACGGCGTCTCTCTCTCCGCAGCGCCCCGGTCGGTCCCGCTGACCGGGAGCGCTGCCCTGTCATGGCCGTTGGGGATGCGATTCGCACAGCGGGACGCGCCCGCTCGCGAATCGCATCCCAGGTCACTTACCCGTTCCCGTCTCCTGCTGTCATGTGCTGGCGCGCGCGGCTCCGCTCTCTAGGGCGCGCGCGCGCCAGCTCCCTGAGACTTAAAGGGCCAGTGCACCAATGATTGGTGCCTGGCCCAATTAGCTAATTGGCTTCCACCTGCTCCCTGGCTATATCTGGTCTCCTCCCTTGCACTCCCTTGCCGGATCTTGTTGCCCTTGTGCCTAGTGAAAGCGTTTTGTGTGTCTAAAGCCTGTGTACCAGAACTTCTGCTATCCACCCTGACTACGAACCTTGCCGCCTGCCCCCGACCTTCTGCTACGTCCGACCTCGCTTCTGTCTACTCCCTTGTACCTCGCCTATCTTCAGCAGTCAGAGAGGTTGAGCCGTTGCTAGTGGATACGACCTGGTCACTACCGCCGCAGCAAGACCATCCCGCTTTGCGGCGGGCTCTGGTGAAAACCAGTAGTGACTTAGAACCGATCCACTAGCACGGTCCACGCCAATCCCTCTCTGGCACAGAGGATCCACTACCTGCCAGCCGGCATCGTGACAGTGGGGGTCCCACTGCTGTGGCACCCCTGTCATTCGGTGCACTGAGCAAACTCTGACACCATGCCCGATGACTGACAATGCCAGCTGCCACGCCTCCTCCATTCACATCTATAGGTGGAGGCGTGACGGCTATGTACTAACTGTCACGCCCCCTCCCATAGACATAAATGGAGGGGGCATGGCGTGATGTCACGAACATGGAAGATGCAAGCTTCCATGTTCCAGACTCTGCCGCTGCAGGTCCGGAGATAGCGGGAGTCTTCAGCATCAGAACCTCTGCAATCTAACATCTTATCCCCTATCCTTAGGCTAGGGGATAAGATGTTTTCAGCTGAGTACCTCTTTAAACTACACAGATATTTACCAAACAGCCAGATTTACAAGGCAAATCTGGGCAATTGTTAATTTAGCTTAAAGTAGTCATCAAAGAACAAAGTAGACCCATGGCAATGAGTACACTGTATTTATGAGGTCTTTGTCCCCCAACCCACCATCATGGTATACATGAATCATGCAGAGGATTAAAGGCTATACAATACCAGAGGAGCGCTCCCTTCAGGAGTATAGAGGACTTATAACTAAGAGTCCACTCTCATCTTTAATTCTAGTTAATATCCAGACTGCACAATATTTTTAGTATGGACCTGTATTCAAACTGTAAACAAGGATATAAACAATTTCCATTGGCAGTGAACTCTCTATTTACTATGAAGAATAACATCCACTCTAGCATTTACAGCTGTTGTTTCATTGTAATTAAAGTTAGAATATTCAGCACGATCAAATACATTGTCCTCACCAAGAGGATTTACTGCAGTAACAGCCAAAGATAACATTTATAGAAAACATATACATTACCATGGCGAGCGTAAGTCCAATAACACTTAGCAGCAGTAAACTATAGCAAAGTGGAACTGGTTCTACACAAGGTTATTTTGTACCAGTCCCTTTGTGCGAACATTGGATTAGTCATCACTATTGGTGTCCATTATTGTTGGTAAGTTTTCACTTACATTGTTAGAGAAGTACATAGCATTATATTTGCTCTGCAATTTTGTTTCTAATACAAGGTGAAGAGTTTGCAGAGCTGGTACATTTTTCTTTTTGGCTGACTGCCCTATGACATTTTTCTATCTATTCCAGATGTTGCCTTGAAGATAACCTCACCTTTCTCTCAATCAGTCTCTCCTCATCTCCTCTTGAGAACACTTTGATTGCTCCCTAAGTTCTGTCTTTATTACTTTTCAGTATCTGACTCCATTAATGCTCTTCCATCCCCTGCCCTTTGTGAATTACCTGAGAGCTGTAAATTCATAAACACGTTCGATCTCTATTTGGCATGGAATATTTCCTCTGTACTCATACGGTTCTATAACTTTATTAATGTTTATGCATTTTACTTTATCTTACATTTCCCTGTTGCAGTTAATGCATTTTACATGCTATCTGTATATTTACGATGTTTGACTTTTCTATGTATGTACATATTTATGATTAATCTCTACTTTTTATTATTTTGTATCATTCTTCTTTCCTTCCCAGCTGCCACTCTCCACAGTTGGACCTTTTAGGATGTACATGTCTAATACCTATGTACATGTCTATGACATTAGATGGTATATAATTTCAAACCGCTAGGTCACTTAAATATATAGCAGTTATTACCCATATTTGACTCAGATTCAGAGATCCAATATTTGTTTGCAATACCCCTTGTCACGATTCGGCTCACAGGTAGTGGATCCTCTGTGTCAGCGAGGGATTGGCGTGGACCGTGCTAGTGGACCGGTTCTAAGAGGCTACTGGTGTTCACCAGAGCCCGCCGCAAAGCGGGATGGTCTTGCTGCGGCAGTAGCAACCAGGTCGTATCCACTAGCAACGGCTCAACCTCGCTGACTGCTGAGAAGGCGTGGGACAGAAGGACTAGGCAGAGGCAAGGTCAGACGTAGCAGAAGGTCGGGGCAGGCGGCAAGGTTCGTAGTCAAGATGGATAGCAGAAGTTCAGGTAACACAGGCTTTGGACACACTAAACGCTTTCACTGGCACAAGGCAACGTGAGCTGGGTGCGTGCGTGTGTTTCCCAGACGTGGAGGACGAATAGGGCAATCCACCAAGAAATGCTCGGTACTGGCACAGTACAGACAAAGATTTTCTTCCCTATGGCGATTCCTCTCTTCCTGGGTCAGGCGAGACCGATCCACTTGCATGGCCTCCTCGGCGGGAGGCCCAGGCGTAGATTGCAGCGGATACTGTGGGAGAGGTGCCCAGAGATCTAAGTCTTTTTCCTGGCGGAGCTCTTGATGTCTCTCAGAAAAACGCATGTCAATGCGGGTGGCCAAATGGATAAGTTCTTGTAGGTTGGCAGGAATCTCTCGTGCGGCCAGCACATCCTTGATGCGACTGGATAGGCCTTTTTTAAAGGTCGCGCAGAGAGCCTCATTATTCCATGATAATTCGGAAGCAAGAGTACGAAATTGGATGGCGTACTCGCCCACTGAAGAATTACCCTGGACCAGGTTCAGCAGGGCAGTCTCGGCAGAAGAAGCTCGGGCTGGTTCCTCGAAGACACTCCGGATTTCAGCGAAGAAGGACTGGACTGTGGCTGTGGCAGGATCATTGCGGTCCCAAAGCGGTGTGGCCCAAGACAAGGCCTTTCCTGAAAGAAGGCTCACTACGAACGCCACCTTAGACCGTTCTGAAGGAAACAAGTCCGACAACATCTCCATATGCAGGGAACACTGAGACAGAAATCCACGGCAGAGTCTAGAGTCCCCATCAAATTTGTCCGGCAGGGACAAGCGGAGGCTAGGAGCGGCCACTCGCTGCGGAGGAGGTGCAGGAGCTGGCGGAGGAGATGGTTGCTGCTGTAGCAGAGGCAGAAGTTGCTGTAACATGGCGGTCAACTGCGACAGCTGCTGTCCTTGTTGGGCAATCTGCTGCGATTGCTGAGCGACCACCGTGGGAAGGTCAGCGAGACTTGGCAGCGGCACCTCAGCGGGATCCATGGCCGGATCTACTGTCACGATTCGGCTCACAGGTAGTGGATCCTCTGTGTCAGCGAGGGATTGGCGTGGACCGTGCTAGTGGACCGGTTCTAAGAGGCTACTGGTGTTCACCAGAGCCTGCCGCAAAGCGGGATGGTCTTGCTGCGGCAGTAGCAACCAGGTCGTATCCACTTGCAACGGCTCAACCTCGCTGACTGCTGAGAAGGCGTGGGACAGAAGGACTAGGCAGAGGCAAGGTCAGACGTAGCAGAAGGTCGGGGCAGGCGGCAAGGTTCGTAGTCAAGATGGATAGCAGAAGTTCAGGTAACACAGGCTTTGGACACACTAAACGCTTTCACTGGCACAAGGCAACATGATCCGGCAAGGGAGGAGATCAGATATAGCCAGGGAGCAGGTGGAAGCCAATTAAGCTAATTGGGCCAGGCACCAATCATTGGTGCACTGGCCCTTTAAGTCTCAGAGAGCTGGCGCGCGCGCGCCCTAGAGAGCGGAGCCGCGCGCGCCAGCACATGACAGCAGGGGACCGGGACGGGTAAGTGACCTGGGATGCGATTCGCGAGCGGGCGCGTCCCACTGTGCGAATCGCATCCCCGACGGCCATGACAGTGCAGCGCTCCCGGTCAGCGGGACTGACCGGGGCGCTGCAGGGAGAGAGACGCCGTGAGCGCTCCGGGGAGGAGCGGGGACCCGGAGCGCTAGGCGTAACACCCCTGTGGCTCTGCTGGATTGCTACCATTATCAGCCATGGCAATTTGTAGACCTTGTATTGGTTAGTGGTTTCCGCTGCCACAGTATGGCTTATATTTGTCTGTTAAAAGTACCTAGTTTAGAAAACCAATTTTAAAACACACATATGTGTCTTTCAGGAACACTATCAATTAGCTAGAACAGAGAGTGGATGCAAAGAGTATCTCCCTCTGTACATAACACACAAGAGCCCTTCTGCCATGACACAAGTTAAATGACTTGCCTTAGGCAGCACCACCTAGTGTAAAATAGGGGGCAGCATGGGAAATGACAAATAAAAATAAGACAACCCATGACTTGCTGCCCTGACACTTCTCAAGATCAACAAGTGAGACACATCCTGGACTAGTTTGCTCACTAACTAGGGCATTTAGGACACTTGCTCCCTATCCCTGATGATGGTAATTGCACATAGTTGCATACAGCTAAAAGCTGTAGGTGTAGGCCACAGGCAGTATGCCTGCCCACCGGGGAACTACCTTTCCATTTTGGGGAACAAATCTGGCTAATAGTGGACTACCTGGCTACTGGGGGACATATGAGTAATGGGGCAACTATGTACTCACTTGGGAAACATACATGCCTAAGGGGGAAATATCTTTCTTCTGGGGGAACTACCTGCCTTATGGGGTGACATACCTGGCTAATGGATAAACTTCCTGCCTACTAGGGAAACTATTAACCTAATGGGGATCTATCAGCCTATTGGGGGACACAAATGCCTAACTGGGGATGTACATGCCTTCTGGGTAAACTACTTGCCTAATAAGGAATGTTGTTACCTTATGGGAACATAACTGCCTACTAAGAGACATACCTGTCAAATGGGGGAAATACTTGCCTAATGGAGAACATAACTGGTTGCTGGGGGAACAACCTACCTATGGACTTATCTGCCTAATCCAGGAACTATTTGCTGACTGAGGGGGACATACCTACATAATGAGGACCTTTTCACATCCTTGGGGAACCATCCTATGGAGAACTAAATAACAGCTGTGGGGACATGACTATATAATGGAAGGCCTACCCACTTGTCTGTTAGAGGACTATAGATGAGGATTTTATGTAGAGGTGTAATGAGTGCTGGAAAAGTGCAAAGCCTAAGATTGAAGAAATCATCATAGCGATCTGGGCCGGTTAGAAAAAGAAGGAAGGTAAATGCCTAGGATCAGTAGAGAAGTTACCTATGAGTCACTGGATGTAACTGTAGTCAAATATATGGTCGACAGAACCTGTGTAGAGCTGGTATATGTATAATATGAACACTAAATGAAGGAGGGCCAGTTGAAGTGCTTGCATAGCTTGAAATGGTGCCGTTGTTCCAAAAGCATCCCCCATGCTGTTGTTCGTCCAACCCTGTCCTGCACTTTATTTTTGTACAACTCACTGAAGTGAATAAAGAAGATTGAAATGGTCATGGTGAGTACTCTGTGTTTCATTCTATTGGAAAATACTGTATGAAGGAGGATATTGCTTGGTATATAATAAATTTTATTTAGTTTATTTATTTAATTAATTTATTACTATATGATGGTAATGTGTACTCCTGTTGTGCTAATGTTTGTCCCTTGTATAATAGTTTTATTTGAATTGTCCATCTGGGTATATTGATTTTTATTTAGTAACAGTATGTTATTAATTACGAATATTCTCTTTTTCCCGCATATGCGCATATTCATGTATGTGAATATTCGCATATGCGTATATTCGCATATGTGAATATTCACATATTCCTTCTTTTCACTTGTTGGCCAATTAGAATGATGAAAATACACTTATCAGAGTCTATCACCAACATCCCTAGCAACCAACAGTAAAGTTGCCCACCCCCTCACTGGTTTCTTCCTCGAATACGCGAATATGCAAATATTCACATATGCGAAAATTTGCATATGCGAATATAACAAATACGCGAAATTCGCGAATATTGGACGAATATTCGTCTATATATTCACGAAATATCGCAAATTTGAATATGGGCAATGCCGCTCATCACTAGTTATTAATATTCACTCACTATGTTGTGATCATTTGTGGTCATGGTGTGGTGATATTTTATATCAACTATGTATAACGGTAATGTTGGTCTCCATGTATTGGGACTAGGTCAGCAACAGTATCTATCCATCCATCATCTGCTTTGTTATCTCTCTCTCCATGCAAGATTTAATTGCTTAACACCTTAATGACCATGGACGTGTATACATGTCCAGGAAGAACGCACATTCCCGAACCAGGACGAGTATACACGTCCATGGTTCTCATGGGTGTTGCCCAATGCACCCACCAGGTTGTGGTAGGGACCCTGCCGCACTGCCAGGACCGAAGTAAACTTGGGTTCCTGCAGTTCAATCCACTACAGCTGCAGTCGGAAGTGACCGCGGGCTGTAAGTGTTTTGACAGAGGGAGCTCCCTCTGTCTTCTCTGCAGCACCCCTCAGAGCGATCGCGGGGTGCTGTGTGTGATCCCCGGCTGGCGGGACCCTGCCGCACTGCTGGCCCCAGTTATTGCCCGTCAGAATGTGCCCGCACGTCCTGATATGCTGCCTGCCAGTGTAGAACTAGTAGGCAGCATATAACTGCAATGCTTTGGAATACTAAATATTCCAAAGCAGTACAAAAAAGTGTAAAAAAATTATTAAAAATAAAAAAAAAGTGTAAAAACAATAAGTGTAAAAAAAAGGGCAAAAAGATTTTAAAACATTTTAAAAGTGTAAAAATAATGAAATAAAAATAAATGTATTAAATAAATATGATGAACAATAAAAATGTGTAGGCTGGGTAGCTTTTTGTGTCCACTCATAGCGGTGGATTTCCCGCCGGCAGTCATGACACACTGAGCTACCCAGCCACAGCAGTGATCTTGCCCTTGTGACTGCTATGGGCATCTGTGGTGTGAAGTATGCTGTGGATGCGCTCTATGTGACCCTATACTGCATCCCGTTCATACTGCATTTCAGCAGTATGTTAGAGGTATCCATCAGCATCATGTAAAAAAAAAGTGATGCTGACGTATACTGTAGCAGCTCCATTTATTTCTGAATGAGACTGTAACAGTATACATTGGCATCCCTTTTTTGACATGACAACGGACACCTATACTGCAGAAATGCAGTGTGAATGGGGACTATCACCCAACCCCCCCTCCCTCCAACAAAATTAACCACATCCATCAGGAACTTTAACTGTCACAGACAGCTGTGCGTCACTGCTAGCCGACCAAGGACTGATCAGAGTGGTCCCTGGTCCAGCCAATACACTTGTAGGGGTGTGGTATTGTTCTGACAGCTCCGATCCTTTGCAGGCATGGGGTGGGGTCAATAATTCATATAATGCCCTGAAAGTCAAAAGGGTCTACTTTCCTTCTTGGTCCTACCAGGCGGTCAGGCAGATATGGGCTAAGTAGGGGTACGGTTCAGCCTGGGATGAATAATCAAATATGAGGCACATTTCCTCCATTTCAAAAGCGACTTACCAAAATGATGTCCCACAAACAAAGAATTTGTGGGAAAAAAGCTAATTGCCATTTTTTTTCCACTGACTTTGAAATAATTCTAGTCACACAATAAGGGCTCAATGTACTCACTTTTGCTCTAGGTGAATACTTTAGGGGGCGTAGTTTTGAAAATGGGGTCACTTCTGGGGGTACAGTATTGTTCTGACAGCTAGAATGCTTTGCAAGATGAAGTGCGGCCAATAATTTGTATAATGATATCCTGAAAGCCAAATGGTGCTCCTCTCCTTTTGGGTCCCACCATGTGGCCATGCAACCAAATATGGCCTAAGGGGTATTACATAACACGGGACAAATAGTATAATAAAATATGGGGCACATTTTCTACTTTTCAGATGAAATGTACAAAAAAAAGTCCCACAAATACAAGTCCCAAAAGTACTCACTTTGGGTCTATGTGAATACTTTAGGGGGAGGGGGGGGTAGATTCCAAAATGGGGTCACTTGTGGGGGTTCTGTATGGTTCTGGCAGGTAAGACCCTTTGCAGGCATGAAGTGCAGCCTATAATCCATTCGGCCTAAAATTATGCCCTGAAAGCCAGATGGCGCTCCTCTCCTTCTGGGTCCTACCACGCGGCCAAGGAACTAAATATGGCCTAAGCGGGAGTATTTTCAAACACGGGCCGAGCAGCTTAATAAAATACAGGGTGGATTTCTTTCAATATCAGAAGTGATGTACAAAAAATATGTCCCACAAATAATGCATTTGTGAAAAAATGTGGAATTTTTTAACACTGACTTTGGAATAATTCCTGCCAAAAAACTATGGTGTTAAAATACTCACTATACCCCCTAGCGAATACCTTGAGGGGTCTAGATTTTAACATAGGGTCATTTGTGGGTGAGGGTTTCCTATGCTCTACCTACTTCGAATGTCTGCAAACCTTGCATAGCACATTAAAAAAAGATGTACTTTTCAAATTTTCTAAATTTTGAAAATTTCAAGTTAAATTGTTAGGCTTCTAATTAATTTAAAATGTTAATAAAAACAAAACAAAATGCTTTCAAAATAAAGTAGTCATCTGAAAGTATAAGTTTCATAAACTATTTGGTCAGAAAGTATAAATATATGCAACCTATTAGTGTTAAATAGAAAAAATTAAATAGAATAGAATAGAAAAAAACAGGCCTGGTCTTTCAGGGGCATACAGGTTTACTTATATTGGCCATTAAGGTGTTAAATATTAATGTGAATTTGTCAACAGGGGTATTCCAGGAAAAAAAACTGGCTCCAGAAAGTTAAACAAATTTGTAAATTACTGCTATGAAAAATCTTAATCCTTTCAATAATTATCAGCTGCTGAAGTTGAGTTGTTGTTTCCTGTCTGGCAACAGTGCTCTCTGCTGACATCTCTGCTCGTCTCGGGAACTGCACAGAGTAGAAGAGATTTGCTATGGGGATTTGCTTTTAAACTGGGTGGTTCCCGATACACGTGCCACCAGAGAGCACTTAGACAGAAATAACAACTCAACTTCAGCAGCTCATAAGTACTGAAAGGATTAAGATTTTTTAATAGAAGTAATTTACAAATCTGTTTAACTTTCTGGAGCAAGTTGATATATATAATTTTTTTTTTACCTGGATAACCCCTTTAATTATATAACTTTGCTGCAAAGGGCAGTGAATACTTATAATCTTATAGAGACATAGATTTAGTGTTACATAAAATGCCAATATAGTATATTAACCCCTTAAGGAAACAGGGCATGCCTGTACACCCTGGTCCCGTTATCGGGACCCACAGGGTTTGAAGCGTTCTCCACTCGTGAGAATGCTTCGAACTCTGTGGGTCCCGACTGCTATCAGCAGCTAGGACCCAGCGTTATTGGCAGGCACCACCGATTTGACCAATGCCCGGCATTAACTCTTTAGAAGCCGCGATCAAAGTTGATTGCGTCGTCTAAAACAAAACTAAAATGATCCTCAGTGGAGCTGATCGGGACCATCACAGTAAAATCTCAATGTCCCAACCAGCTGAGAGGACGGTGGGAGGACGCTTACCTGCCTCCTTGCCATCCGATCAGTGATCTGCTGCTCCAGGAAGCTTCAGCAGGCTGGAGCAGCAGAGCACCGATAACACTGATCAATGCTATGCTATGAATGACACAGCGTGGAGGTGGCAGCAGCATGAGGAGACGATATAGTGGCTGAATGACCAAGTCTGAAGGTGGCAACAGCCAGACGAGACCATAGGGCCTCACAATTGAAAACATTAAAGATATTTTTAAATAATTTAAATTGAAGATTTCAAATAGATGAACCTAAACATGTTTTATTTAATGTGCCAGCAGCATGAGGAGACCACATGGTGGTATAGTGACACAGCCTGGAGGTGGTGGAAGCATGAGGAGATCATATAGTGGCTGAATGACACAGCCTTGAATTGGCGACAGCAAGAGCAGACCATATAGCGGCTAAATTACACAGCCTGGAGTTGACAGCAGCATGAGGAGACATTATAGTGGCTGAATGACACAGCCTGGAGGAGGCGGAAGCATGATTAAACTATATAGTTGCAGAATGAGACAGCCTGGAGGTTGAAGCAGCATGAGGAGAACATATGGTAGCAGAATGAGACAGCCTGGAGGTGGCATCAGCAGCATCTGGAGTCCCAAAAGTGGGGTGGTGGGTGGCAATACCAGTACCTGGTGACGAAGGTGGGTGAAAAAAGGAAAAATTGGCATCAGATGTGGGGCATCAGACTGGTGGCAGGATCAGAATAGTAGTTGAGGCAGGTAGGACGAAGAAAATCTATTTTCTAAAAGTGTTGGTGTGCACGTATTGAGGATATGCATTACGTAAAAATGTACTTTTAATAATATTCTTAGGATAAAATATATGTACCCAAAATTTTTGGGGAATCAAACAAAAAGAAAGGTGTGCAAAAAACACCATATGCCACCTACACCACCAAGTATTGATGTGATGCAAAGACCTCTAAAAAGTGGAAGGGAACAACGTGAGGTTCATTGTAACTGGTGGGGTAAAAACTTCCCCTGTAAGGCCCTACTCTCGCAGTATTAATTCCCTTCTTGGCAAGTGTAACTCACCCTAAAAAGGGCAGCCCCACGCAGGAACCTCTCCCTATTTCCACACTGCCATTTCCCAGGGTTGTTAGGTGGATTGGTTCCTGTGTGGGACTGCCCTTTTTAAGACAAGTAACACTTTCCTCAAAAAGGTGGAAGGGAACAACATATTGTCCATTGTAACAGGTGGGGGTAAAAAATTAACCTGTAAGGCCCTACTCTCGCCCTATTAATTCCCTTCTTGGCAAGTGTTACTCATCCTTAAAAAGGTGGCCAAACACAGGAAACTCTCCCTAATTCCACCTAAAAACCTGGGAAATGGCAGTGTTTGTAGGTAGAAAAAGGGAGAGATTCCTGCGTGGGGCCACTCTTTTTAGGGCAAGTAATACTTGTCAAGAAGAAAATTTTAAATGTGAGAGTAGGGCCTTACAGGAGAAGTTTTTATCCCCACCGGTTTCCCAAAAAAATTTGGGTACATACATTTTAAGAAAAGTTAAGTTTTAGCTAATGCATATCCTCAATACTTGGTCTAATGCCAAGTAATGTCTGTAACTGGGGAGCAGCACCTTAAATATGTTTTGCACTGCACTTAACACCCACTCTGATGGCACACTACTGGCCGAGCAGGACAGCTTTTCCAGGGAAAACTCTGCTAGTTGCGGCCACAAATCAAGTTTGGCTGCCCAAAAGTCCAGTAGATCTTCAAGGTGTGTTGGCATGGTCATGTCAAGGTATACCACCACCTGCTGGTTCAGGTCCTGCTCCAGATGTAGCTGCTGCTGATGAGTTGCTTCCCTATGTGGGTGAAGAAAGCTACTCATCAGCGACTGCAGACTCAGGCTGCTGCAGATAGAGCTGGTACTGCTGCTGCCACCCCTCCCCAGCAGCCATGGCAGTGGAAGGTGAGCGCAGAGGGCCCCCCCCAGTCAGACCTGAGAGAAGATGGACGATGGCACAGATAGGCATCGGCCAACTGACTACGTAGGATGTTTCTGTATTACATCAGTTTGTCCCCCATTTTGTGCCGGTAGCGAGGGTCCAATAAGGTGAAGAGCCAGAAGTCATCCCACTGCTGAATGGTGACAATTCGGCGGTCACTATGCAAGCAAGTGAGCATGCATCATGTTATTTGTGCAGATGACTCAGAGGGACTCCCTGCATCCATCTCCACTGCATACTGCCACGATGTGTCTCGGTCCTCTGTCTTGCCTTCCTCATAACCCTCTAGCTCCTCTAGCTGCGCCTGCTTCTCCTGCCCTTTCAGATGATCAGAAAAACTGCCCATCTCGCGAAACCTAAACTTTGCTCCAATATGCCCCTCTCCCTCCTCCTCCTGCTCCTCCAGTTAAGGCCCCACAGGGCTCATGTGGCTGTGAGATGTAGGCACCACATGTTGTAGCAAATGAAGCAGTGGAATGACATTGTTAATCCCATAATCCTAGCGACTGACTAATAATGTGGCTTCCTCAAAGGGCCGGAGCAAACAGAAGGTGTCACGTATATGCTGCCACTGGTTCACATTGAAGTTACACAAGAAGTCCCCCTATCCGCTTGAATCATCAAGAAATCGGTGATGGCTTTTCTTTGTTCATCTGGAGGTTGGAATTCCAAAGTGTGGAAACGTAGCAAATCAGACTATGTTGGGGGATAAACAAACAAAAAAAAAAAAACGTGATCTCAAATGGCTGGAGGTGCTCAACCCCAGATGTGGTTGTGCATTTATACTGGGGGAGCAGATCCTGCCCTTGTAGTCCATTGCTAAGGGCTATTCCCAGCATGAAAATGCATACAATGGAGGATGCCTGCAGTGGACTACAAGTGCCACAATAGAATCCTATACCAGATAAACGGTGTGGATGTGTAACAATTAGAATACAATACAGGAATATGGGTGCACTACTGTGGTAGATGTATACAATGACATTGGCTATCCCTCAACACTGATGTTAAAATTGAGACATTCGCCAGTGTATCCTTATATGAAGGACACACCAGAGCCCGCACACCAACGCCAAGGTTTCTCAAAATGGCGCGGGACCTACGCTAATCCTACCTGTGCTTGATAAGCAAAACAGGGGCCAGTGGGCAATTATGGCAGTATTCGGTCGACTCACAACTTCCTCCCAGATACCCTCCAGCGTGACTGAGCACACATGCAATGAGAGGAGGGAGGCAAGCTGCAAGCCCCACCTGAGTTGGCTAATATGGGTGCCTGGCCTCACAGGTGCTACCTTAATGCTGCCTTGAAGATATTCAAGGCGCATTAATTTTGGAGTTTACACACCTCCAAGTATAAAATTTAAACAAACAAAAAAAAAAAACGTGGTCTCAAATGGCTAGAGGTGCTCAACCCCAGATGCGGTTGTGCATTTATACTGGGGGAGCAGATCCTGCTCTTATAGTCAGTTGCTAAGGGCGATCCCAAGCATAAAAATGCAGACAATGGAGGATGCCTGCAGCGGACTACAAGTGCCACAATAGAATCCTACACCAGATAAACGGTGTGGATGTGTAACAATTAGAATACAATACAGGAATATGGGTGCACTACTGTGGTAGATGTATACAATGACATTGGCTACCCCTCAACACTGATGTTAAAATTGAGACATTCGCCAGTGTATCCTTATATGAAGGACACACCAGAGCCCGCACACCAACGCGTTCTGATGCTGCAGCTCAAGGAGGGTGTGCTTTGCGGTGTACGAGTGGCTGAAGTGCATGCAAAGTTTCCTTCCCATTGTTAGGATGTCTTACAGATAGGGGGAACACCCAGATTGAACATGTGTGCCATACAGGGAGCATATCTCAGGCTTCCTGTCGCAGCGCGTTCTTCCCCTTGTTGTTGACCATGGTTGCCATTTCCAGCTTTCATGGAGTAAGCCATGATTCGATTTCTAGATGAATGACATTTAGCAGTCCCCCCCCCCCCCCACGTGTGACTCTGTTCGCCAAGGCAAACCATGTAAAGAACAGCGTGACACCGCTGTGCCCTGTACATATGGTGTTCTGGAGGAGCACTGAGACTTGTCCGTGCAGTGGAGGCTGAGGACACGGTGGAGGATGAGGAGGCGGAGGCGCACAGTGTCACAGGACCAACGGCCTGAGAGCGTGGAAGAGGAAGTGGCATGACCTGTTCAAGTTGGTGTTGTAGTTGTGCAGGAACCACATTTACCCAGTGGGCCATAAAGGACATGTCTTGTCCCTGACTGCAATTACAGCACCACACATCGGCACTGCCGTGCACTTTGGTACACACCGACAAGCTCAAGGATTGGCCCACCCTCTGTTCCACAAAATTGTGAAGTGTGGTACTGCCTTCTTCTCAAAGAAATTACGGCTTGGGACTCTCCACCTCAACTCGGCACAAGCCATCATTTCTCTGAAAGGTGCAGAGTCAACCACTTGAAAAGGGAGGGACTGCAGCATCAGCAACTTGGACAGGAGCACATTCAGCTTCTGCGCCATTGGATGAGAGGGCGCATACTGTTGTCTCTTGGACATGACTTCACTGATGGATTGCTGGCGAATGACTGACTCAAAGTAGGAGGAGCAAGAGCTTCTGGAGTGACAGAAGATGATACACAGCTCCCTTCGGCTGAGGTGGTGGAGCCTTGGATGGCTGAAACAGGGAGCGGTGTGCCAATGGGTGATGCAGTAGGTAGGACCACACCACCACATTGGAGCCATGGATCTTCCAGGCTACTTTATAGTGACACTGCATATTTTGACACAGGGCCGTGGTGCCAACATTGGGACCCTTGCCACGCTTCACCTTCTGCTGACACATCTTGCATGTGGCCAGGTTAACATCCTCCGAATGCTTGACGAAAAACTGCCACACCGCCAAGTAGCTGATTTTCCCACCAACAGTTCGCACTGATTGACTGCTTCTGCTACCGATTCCAGGAACCCCTGTTCCACTACCTCCCGACTAGGTAGGCTGCCGCGAAGCAGGTGGTCTACCCAGGACATGTTTGGCTCCAGACTTTCCACTTCTTCCATCATGCTGACTGCCAACCATGCTACCACCTTGCTGACTCAGATGCTGCCTTACGGGCAACCTGCAACCAACTTTTCCTGATGATGAAGCCCCTTTTGCACCTGGCTCCCAAGTACGATCGGCTTCATCATCATCGAGTTGTGTCTGCACGTCACTGATGTCCTCCTCAGGTTCCTCAACAGTGTCTGCTTCAGGAGCCTGAACGCTCGCAACACCACCTTCCACGTCACTCTCCTCATCACTACTTTCCCGCCTAGCAGAGGAAGCGGCGGATTTCTTCTCCACTTCTTGGCTGTTCAATAGCTGCTGACTGTCCTCTAGATCATCACCACTATGCTGTGAACCCACAGCATAAGATACTTCTGTGGGGGAGGGAACAGCATAGGACAGAGGCAATGGGAGGACAGGGACTGCTCCCGGGCCATGCCAACTGAGAAACTCATCGATGACGGCAGATGGGTTGCTGGCCGAGACATGACCGCTGGCTGATATCAGGAGCTCAAGTCTCTAACTGCGACTCCTGCTTTAATCTGCTGCAACCACTGCCTGATGAATTTAGGCCTCTTCCACTCATCTGTGCATGTCCTGGCACTTCTCTGTCTGACATGCTTACTGCATATATGAGAGGAGTACAATACGCTCCACTATGCTTAAAACAGTATTTGTCTACAACACCAGATGGTATGTACTTTTGCCTGGCCTTTCACAGTATCTAAGCCCTTAATACTTTAACAGGAACAAAATGGTACACCACTTAGATTTACATATGTGGTATGCACTTATGAGGGGAGGACAATGCGCTACAGTATCCTTAAAACATTATTCGTCTACAACACTAGCAGGTGTATACTTTTGTCTGGCCTTTCACAGTATGTAGGTCCTTAAGACTTTAACAGGAACAAAATGGTACACCACTTAGATTTACATATGTGGTATGTACTCATGAGGGCAGGACAATGTGCTCTAGTACGCTTAAAACAGTATTTGTCTACAATGTCAGCAGGTGTGTACTTTTGCCTGTACTTTCACTGTATCTAGGCCCTTAATACTTTAACAGGAACAAAATGGTACACCACTTGCATGTACATATGTGGTTTGCACTTATGAGGGGAGGACAATGTGCTGCAGTACGCTTAAAATAGTATTTTTCTACAACACCAGCAGGTGTCTACTTTAGCCTGGCTTTTCACAGTATCTAGGCCCTTAAGTTTTTAACAAAATGCTACACCACTTAGATGTATGCACAGGTTACACTTAATAGAGGACAATACGCTTTTAGTGCTCTTCTCACCCTAACTGGCTGGCTACTATTAACTTTTCAGTTGTTGGACAAACCAGTGCTGCAGCACACAGTCACTGTGTACTACACCCAAAATTGCACTTTCTCTGTCCCAATCTCACTCCCTTCCCTATCAGTGCTTCTAAGCTGAATTTGGGCTTGAGGTGAATCACTGCTGTAAAAAAGCTTCTCTGCGCAACACACTGCTCTCTGTCCCTCTCTGTAATAGAATGCTGATATGACTGGGAGGTGAATATCTGCTGTAAAAATATTTTTCTGTGCAACACACACTGCTGTCTGTCCCTCTATGTCTGTAATAGAATGCTGATGTGACTGACGGCAAGATGGCTGCCGAATATATAGGGCTGTGACATCACAGGGGTGGCTGGCTGCTTCAGGGCCATCCCGCCAACCCTTGTTCCCCCCCTTCCCGGGATTCCTTGCCCCATGTCCTCAAATGTGGATCCGTCATTTTAGATGCCCGGCCCCTGGTGCCTGGACCCCACTAAATGGAGTTTAATGAAGTGATTGGCGTGATCGAATCGCGGCGATATTCGCATTAGCTACGAATCTAATTTTTCCTGAAATTCGTAATGAATTCGGATTCCTCAGATTCGATTCGCTCATCCATCTGTATGATACATGAAAAGTTTTGTTTAAAGTGACAGGGAAAATTAAGGGTACCATTTACATGCACCACTTGCACACAAAAAGACTATGGCTTGGGAAGTGAAAATAAACGAATGAAAACGAAAATCACAAATTAAAATTGGCTTGTCCTTAATGGAATAAAGGAATTTTTCCCATGAAGATAACTCCTTCATATGGACATTATAGAGGGGGATATCCACAAAATGTGCATCAAGGCTGTAGTGGTGGTCTGTGAATGGTTCTATGCAATATGTCTATTCTAGCTAATGGCTCATGATTTAATTCACATGATACAATTATGGTTGATAAGAAGATATATATAAGATCTTATAATGATAAACAATGAGGTGTTTGTGATATTCCATCCTGGTTTGTGAGATATATTGCTCGGATACCTACATACCAGGACTGTTTACATGGGGTACCTCCAGTTTTTGAGGTTTAACGTTTTTATGTTTTAGGGGAGACCTTGTCTGGTTTTGGTATTTCTTTTTGATATTCAATAAACTTTAAATATATTGGATATAATTGTTTGGGTATCATTTTGTAGGATATATTTATTATGGTAGGTGCTTTTTACTCACAGTAAATTATTATTTCCAACAAAGGAATTTAGACTTTATAAACTAGTAACAGGGCACCTAGTCCATAGAGGACCACTGGACCTGCAATGGATTATTGAGGATTTGAGAGGTGAGAACATATATTTTTTTCTTTTTATTAAATTTGCTACATATTTCACCAAAGGTTGTACAACTCTTTTAGGTTAAATACATTTGCTGCTGCCAATTTACCATATATCCTAATGGCATTTTTTTGATATGTAAATACACTGATATTTTATAACCGTATGGTGGGGGGCAAAAATACATCCTGCACAGGGGCCTTCTAACCTTAGGCCAGCCCTGTCGGTAATCATCCTGACTGCTCCTAGTACCAGCTGGACCACTTCAAGTAATGAGAGAGCAGATGGAAGTGAATGCCTTTCCTGGTCCCATAAACGTAATAATGATCCCTTTATTCTCTAAATGGAGAAGAAAATGCTGTCATAATGTGTTGACTGTGCGAGTGCCATTAACCAGGACAGGCTTCTTAGTCTATTGGTAGCATTATAGCATATAATGGTAGCATAAAATTGGCTATGAAATTCCTATGCAGGCCAATGTCCTTACAATAAAATGTATTCTATTGAAATGTAAGTCTTATTCTTGCATTCTATCTTGATAATAATCAGTAAATGCTGAGTGAATTATCCAGTCTTAAGAATTACATTTGTCTGATAATACTTTATAGAAAAAGCAATCTTGCTTGATAAGAAAAAAAACAATTTCCAGATATGTGGAGAACTGAATAGAGCTCGGAATCATAAAATTGCCTTAATATACTATAGCAGGCACAGATGCCACAGATGTGTCAAAGTTTTAAACTTACAAATAAAAGATTGCTAAAATACAGTGGTAGATTCATTTGTAGCAGTATTGTACTTCCAGACATACGGGTCTTATCATAGATACGATGCTTATTGAGATGTTATACAATGATTGCAACACTATTAAAAAATATATATGCGCAAATCTTCCAACAATAGGACAATATAGACTCTCTTAATATTGTGTATGATATCTCTATCATACAAAAGTCACAATAATGGTGGGTGGCTGAATTAAACAAGACTAAAAAATTGATGGGCCAAATTTTGGCAAACAAAGAAACTTAGGAACTTACTAGGGATAGGTTTGTCAAAAATGTGTATACATATATTTTCAGTGAATCGTGCCTCTAGTGACATATTTTAAGGGTAGGCTGAACATTTTAAATAAAAATAGGAAAAGCTATGAAGTAGAAAAAATTGAAAATGTCTTCAACTCTTGCTTGGCCAAAATATCCTACATTGCAGTTTGTTAAAGGGGTTATCCAGGAATAATAAAACAGACATATATATATATATTTTTTTTTTTAAACGCTCCCTGTCTGTCTCCAGGTTGGGTGAGGTATTATAGCTTCAAACTACTACAATTGGCCAAATAACACATGTTGAGGTATAGGAACCTTAAATCAATATAACCCCTATTGTTGGATAGAAAATAAAATTAAAGGGGAGAAACACAGGTTTAAAAGCACACTTCAATTGTGTCACTAGAGGATTCTGAAAAATGCCACTCTCAGGTCACATACTGATTTGTCAACCGAGGAGTAGACGAAGGGGATTCACATCCCTCAATTCACCATGCTTACCATATAGGTTGGTTACTGCTAATACCAAACTATGTTAGGTGGATGTGATATTTGTGCATTCCACCTCTATGTTATTCAACCACTTATATATGTGGTATTTGGATGAATATATTCATATGAGATGTAGTAACATTTGGTTGACAATTCAGATGGCTCACTAGCCTTTCATTTTTTGACCCTATTGAATCATGTAGTACACTGGACACAATAGAGGTGCAACTAAAACACATAACTGTCACACCCCGACATGTTTCCCCATTTGTGTGGTTTCATCAAGGAGACAAACTGACAGCAATGGATGTCAAAGCCAAATGAGCCTTTTTATATGGTGCTGGGATAGACTCATTAATCACCTCACCAATAGAAACCTCAAGCCTTTACAGCCAGTCACATTGCTTCTCTCAAGACAAACATTGCCCATCATTGTTAGCCATACTGACAAGCCTGATATTTAGCCAAACAGTATATGATATCTAGAATCCCGTCACCTGCTTCTTCTGCTATGCACCAATAATAATTACCTCTGAAGAGACCAATCTCCATACATTTAATTGTGTAAACATCTGCACACCTCACTGTGTGTGCATCTCTTCCATAAACGCAACATCCGCTGCAACCTCCCTGTCCACATGACCGGCCAGGCTCACGTGATCTTCCTCCCAGTGCTGCGCTGTGTCGAAGTGTATTCTTGTATATGCGCATGCATCCGAACGATCACTGATGCGCAGCTGCTCTTATTATTTGATGTCTAGTCCTTATTAACTCATGCCTGACCCAAGTCGAGACCTTTTACTAACGGTATGAACGGGTACTGATGTTGATGAGCAGGTAACCTACATGCATTGACGATAAAAAGCATAAGCATTCAAGATATAGCATACATTGGTATATATATATATATATATATATATATATATATATATATAGACAGGTATCTCAATAAATGTGACTGTCCTGGCATATACCAAGCATATCTATACACTTAAAAACCTTTTGAATTGTGATCATAAAATTGAAATAATAGGCTTGATACTGATGTGAGGATTTAATCTAGATTCCATATTCAAGATATTTTATTTATTTTGTACTAGGCTCAATTATTAGACACCATAATTTTCTCTATCCATAACTCATATTAACTTAATCATATTATTCTCTTCACATATGGCTGGTCTATACCCATGAACTATAACCATATAACAACTAGCAATCCATAATTACATACATAGTTAAGTATGTCCGTACTTTTTTCACATGTAAGATAAAGGCTGTATAATTGAATCCTTCATTTACTCAAAAAAAATCAATTTAAACTCTTCCATTAACAAAATGTTGTCCAAATTCCCACCTCTTGGACTCAGTCTTCTCTGTCTTAAGCCCCAAAATTTCAAACTTCTGGTATCATTGGCGTGTACCTCTCTAATTAGTGATGAGCAGCAGGGGCCATATTCAAATTTGCGATAGTACACGAAAATTTGCATATTCGCTATGTTCATTCTTTTCCATGGGAAAATTTGCATGAAATTTGAAGTCCTCTGACTGGAAGTGTGAATATTCAGGAATATTAGCATATTTGCGAATATTTGCATATTCACATACATTCGCATATTCACAAAAAAACAACAAAAAAACTAATATTCGTCATTCCGAATACATATCACTATATTCTAAATATTAGAGAAATCACGAAATGCCAATATATTCGAATGTTCACGCTCAATGCTATCTCTAATGTGGCGAGCTATAGGTGTATCGGCACCCGTCTGTAACATAATCTTAAACTTAATTTTATCTGTCTGTAATTTAATCTCAGTACAAATATACCTGTTCTGTTAAGGTCTCAGAGTTTGTTAGAGAGCATTACTGAACAGACAGTGATATGAAGAACAAGGACCTCACCAAGCTGGTCAGTGATATGGTTGTGGAAAAGTTTAAAGTAGGGTTAGGTTATAGTGTTGAGCAGCATAGGCCATATTCGAATTCGCGATATTTCGCAAATATATGGACGAATATTCATCATATATTCACTAAATTCGCATATTCGTAATATTCACGTTTTATTTTTGCATGTGCGAAAATTAGCATATGCAAATTTTCGCATATGCGAAAATTCGCACGCCAGTCTCACACAGTAATATTAGAGCCTTCTTTACACCACACAAGCTGGAAGCAGAGAGGGATGATCACTGTGATGTGTACTCTGAAAAAAAAATATTCGTAATTACGAATATATAGTGCTATATTCGCGAATTCGCGAATATGCGATATTCACAAATAAAATTTGCATTGCGAATATTCGCCAGCAACACTATTAGGTTATTGAAAAATATCCCAAACATCTCACAGAGCACTATAAAATCCATCATAAGAAAATGGAGAGAAGATGGTACAACCACAAACCTACCAAGACAAGGCCATTAAACCAAACTGACAAACCGGGCAGGAAGAAAATGTGTCCACAGGACAACTATTAGTCATGTACTCCACAAATTTGGCCTTTATGGAAGAGTGGCAAGAAGAAAGCCTTTGTTGAAAGTGAGCCACAAATAATCCCATTTGAAATTTTCCACAAGCCATGTGAGAGACAAACCAAACATGTGGAAGAAGGTGATCTGTTCCAAAATTTAACTGTCACAAAATGCTATGTGAAACCCAGAATTGCCTATCACCCTGAGCACACCATGGTGATGGTAGCATCATGCTCTGGGGATGTTTCTCTTCAGCAGGTACAGGAAAACTGGTCTGAATTGACGGAAAGATGAATGGAGCCAAATACATGGCAATGCTTGATTTATCAAAACTTATTTAGAGAATGAGTGGTTCAGTTGCCCATAACAAGCAATCAGATTGCCTCTTTTGTATTTGCTATGGGCAACTGGTCAACTTTGCCTTGGCAAGGGTTTTGATAACTCTTTCCTATAGACCCTAACCACAGCTACAATGGAATGGTTTAGAACAAATTGTGTTAATCTCCTAAAATGGCCCTGAACCTATGACAAGACCCGAACATTTCTGTTCTCCATCCAATGACTGAGCTTCACCTTTTTGCCTACATTATTGTACAAATATTTCTATCCCTAGATGTGCAAAGCAGGTGGAGACATATCCCAAAAGACTTAGGCTGCGTTCACATATATCAGGCATCATGCATAGTTTCCCTCAGGCGTGCACTGGAGGGAAACTGATGCTAGAACTGATCCCATTAATTTCAATGGGACAGTTCACAATCACCCAGTGTCATAATTTTGACACTAGATGGTTGACAACGCAGGAGGGCACCGGACAGGGGTACGCAGCTTGCTGCGTTCCCCTGTCCGTCGTCCAGAAACAATGGGCGCCGGATGGCTTGCCATACATCTGATGACAACTTGTCATCAGTTGTGGCATCAGTTGCGTAGAGATAAAGGCTGGGTTCACCTATGCCGGATGCCGGACATGTGCACCCAGGCTCACAGGTTTAATTGCAGCAAAAGGTGGTTCTACCTAGTATACTTATACATCCAACATTTTTTTCTCATTATTGTTTTTGACACAATATAATATATTCTACACTTTCAAAGCACTGTCCATGTTTTATTTATTTTTTGACAAATAGATTTAAATAGACATTCACCATTTCTATTTCCAGTTTGTAATGGTAGCAAAATGGGCAAAAAAGTCCACTATAGCACAATAGACAGCAATGTATGGTAGGAAGAATATGCAAACTAGATAGGTAACTGAACTCCCTTTTGCCTTTGTCACAGATACATAAATCATGTAATGCTACAAAGCCAGTGCACCAAGATCACACTATTTGTCATCATGTTCTACAGTATGTATACAGCACCCCAGGGTATACTGTAGAGACAGATAGGTGACTGATGTTCTCCTTCTAGGCCGATTAGCAAGGTGATGATCCAAACAAGCAAACTTAAAGAAAAATGCTAAGAGCAGCAAACAATATTTTGAAGAGGAAAGAGAATGCTGTGACTTTTTATATTTTAAAAAAACTGGGGCTGGAAAGTTAAACAGATTTGTAAATTATTTCTATTTAAAAGTCTTAATCCTTCCAGTACTTATCATCAGGTGCTGTATGCTCCACAGGAAGTTATTTTCTTTTTGAATTTCCTTTTTGTCTGACCACAGTGCTCTCCGCTGACACCTCTGTCCATTTTAGGAACTGTCCAGAGTAGGAGCAAATCCCCATAGTAAACCTATTCTACTCTAAACAGTTCCTAAAATGGACAGAGGTGTCAGCAGAGAGCACTGTGGTCAGACAGAAAGGAAACGTGAAAAGAAAAGAACTTTCTCTGTAGTATACAGCAGCTGATAAGTACTGGAAGGATTAAGATTTTTTTTTATAGAAGTAATTTACAAATCTGTTTAACTTTCTGGCACCATTTAAAAATATTTTCCAGTGGAGTACCCCTTTAATGGCACTTAAGGCTGATCCTAGTTTTCTTCCTGTTCCTCCTTATGTGCTAGCATTGTCTTGTGCTGACTTAAAACTCAATCAGCCAAATGATTAACCCCATCAACAAAGGGCTTATTTTTTGTCAAACAAGTTTTCTTTTTATTAGTGCCATTTATTATACCATAAAAAGTTTTAACTATATAATGTATTGATGAACCAGAAAAAAATTTGTTGTAGGGTGAGAAGGAAAAAAAAAAACCTGCAATTGTGCAAATTTGGTGGGCGATCAGTGTACAGGATACTACAATTACAAGGATACCAAATTTTTCTTCTGTTTGTTTTGTTTTGCTATTTGAATTTTTGGTATGCTGTCATTTTGGCAATCTATCTGTTTTTTAATGCTGTTGCTTCCTTGCCTTTTAATCATTTTAAGAACTGTAACTACGGATATTAAAGGGGTATTCTGGGATTTTTTTTTATCTGACTATGCTTCAGGGGCTGTAAAGTTAGTGTACTTCATAATATAGTGTCTGTACCTGTGTGTGACGGTTTTCTCACAATTCTCATGTGATTTTCACCCCAATATTTATTTTTAATAGCATATAAAATGACTGCTGTCTCAGATTTTTCCTAGCTTGTAATGAGGTCGAGACCTGACTCACTAGTCAGCTGATGACAGGGAGCCTGTCTGCTTCAATGGGTGGAGGGATCAATCTGCAACTAATGCAACAGCTGGAGGCACCCTGATTGAAAACCACAGGTCTGCAGCTCATTTATGTTTCAATGGGTGGGGTAGCTGATGTGTGGGAAGGAGGAAAATGGAATCATGGGATTTGTAGACAAACAAGAAAACTGAAAACAGGAAATACAAGTTCACAGAAAGCTAGCCATGGTGTTCCGGTAATCTCACAACATTTCCATTTAGCCCAAGACAAGCACAGATCCTTCCTAAGCATGTCCATTACTGTCAGGTATGTACTAAAATCACCTTATGCTGGATAACCCCTTTAAATACTGATTAGTGCTGAGCGGCATAGGCCATATTCGAATTCGCAAATATTCGCGAATATATAGACGAATATTCGTCATATATTCGCTAAATTCGCATATTCGTAATATTCTCGTTTTATTTTCGCATTCGCGAACAAATTCGCGTATGCGAAAATGAACATATGCGAAAATGAACATATGCAAAATTAGTATAAGGGAAAATTCGCATATGCGAAAATTAGCATATGCACATTTTCGCATATGCGAAAATTCGCACGCCAGTCTCACACAGTAGTATTAGAGCCTTCTATACACCACACAAGCTGGAAGCAGAGAGGGATGATCACTGTGATGTGTACTGTGAAAAAAATAATAATAAAAAAAAAACGAATATTCGTAATTACGAATATATAGTGCTATATTCGCGAATATTCGCGAATTCGCGATATTCGCGAATAAAATTTGCATTGCGAATATTCGTGAGCAACACTAATACTGATGTACAGCTTTAAAATGATGTTATTCTGTATTTTGTATTGGAATTGATACATTTAGAAGTGGTTAACTTGTTATGTCAGGGCAATTGTTGGGGGGGGGGGTAAAATATATTTATGTAGCAGATAAACTATAATTTGTTGCAGTGACCACTAGTGATCTGGCAACAGGGTCATGTCTACCTGAAACTGACTGACGCACATGGGAGAAGGCTAGACCATCTGGACCACAGAAGAATCATTTTCGTACAGTTATCTGAAAAAGTTAGGGCTGGCTATGAAAGAGGCAGTGCACAGTGTGCAAAAGTGCATTTCTTGCTGCATATGAGGCTATGTAACTGCAGACTGGGAAGAGTGCCCATACCGACTCATGCCCAAAAGTAGCTACAATGGGCATATGAGCATCTGAACTAGACCATAGAGTAAAAGAGAAGAGAACCTTGTCTGATAAATCAAGCTTTTTCTTTACATTATGTGCCAGGGAGGTGTGCATAGCTTAGGCCCTGTTCATGGCACATTATGAGCCTTCTATTAGAGGTGTACTCGAGAGAAAGCTTGGCATAGTGTACTGACATACAGTTTCAATGGAAAGCATTGACATTTCCTTCTGCATAGGCTTACAGTGGGATATATCAACTGTGCAGCCTCTAACTTGCAGCCTATATTGAGATTATATGTAGTGAGTAAATATGTAAATTTGGCAGCCAGTCACAACATATTTTCATATTCGCTATGTTCGTTCCCTTTTTTTTTATGCGAAAATCATAATGAAATTCGTATAGTGCGCATGCACGATTATATCTTTCAACTAACTAACACTATACCCTACATTAGAACCTATCTGCTAGACTTAACCTACCCTATCTAACACTAACTATCAATTCAGTATGTCATTTGATTTGCTTTTATAAAAAAGCACAGCACAGACAGTGTTCAATCTCCTCTCACAACCACATGAAACTGCAAAAAAAACGGTGCTAGAAAGAATCTTATATAGTGAAGGAGAGGGCAACTTTCCTATTGGTTGCTAGGGATGTTGCTAACCTCTGACAACTGTATTTGCATCCTTCTCATTGGCCCACAAGCTAAAAGAAGGGAGGGATCAGTGTCCTCTGGAAGTGCCGATATTCACGAATATTTGTATATTCGCATATACGAAATATTCCTGCTCCACACCAACTCACAATATTATTGGAGCCTTCTTTGGACTGGAAGCAGGGAGGGATGATTCCTTTTTCTTTTTTACACAGTACGCATCGTTGTTGTGATGTGTACTCTTTAGAAAACAAAAACAAATATTCATCATTATGAATATATATAGCGCTATATTCTAAATATTCGTGAAATTGCAAAGTGCCAATATTCGGGCTAACAATTAGCATTTCGAATATTAGCGCTCAACATTACTTACAAGTAGGTCCATGAAGGTGGCTGTTCTAAGCCTGGTGGTGAACCTAGGTTATGAGCAGTTCAACTCTGCCTCTGGAGAGAGAAGAAGAAGGGACTGGGTGGGAAGACTACTGTTTGATAGGGGGGGGGGGGGTGTTGATAAATTTAGCAAATCCCTTATCTACAGTGCTCAGTCTTGCAGTTTTTTCCTTTCCACCAGAACACATTGGCCCTAATTTACTAAGAGTGGAGTGGAGTTTTCTTTGTGTTTTTTTTCCAAACAGATATTTTTCCACGGTATTCACTAAGGTTTCCCTACATTTTGCATTTTTTTTTACACATGCTCTGACCTGTAGGGTTTTCCTCACCTCCAATCCACCACATTTTCTGTGGAAACCTTAGTAAATATGTTGGGATTTTTAATTCCCCTTTTTGGTGACCACACCCCTTTCCCTGATGGTCACATCCCTTTTTCGGGTTTTCTCAGTAAAATGGAAAATTGGTCATTTATTTTTCAATTCTGACACAGACAGAATCTGGCGCACAACCCGACAAAACATGTTTTGTCGGGTTTACAACAGTAAATCAGGGCCATTGAGTCAATCACTCTGTCTTAGGTTTCTTTCACACTGCCGTTAGGACACAGCAGTGTGACGTCTCTCGGGGAAGCCGGGGAGAATAGTGGGAGAAAAAATACTTTGCAAATGCTAAACATACATCACAAACATGCTATATACCAAGGGTTAACCTGGAGGCACCAGATTGCAATTGCAAGAATGCAAGCCAGCTGAGGCATTTTTTGGTTGGAATCTTGGCATTCATGTGGATGTTATGTTGACACATACCACATAATAAGCATTGTTTTAGACTAAGTACATCACTTCATGCTTTTAATATTCTTTTACAGCAGTGGCCTCAGCAGGCTTATATACTTTCCTTATTGACTTGACCTGAAAATTCCACAAATCTCAGCTGCAAAACACCCTTTTTACTCAGTTTTTCCTCATCTATTCCTAGTCAGAAGTATCTGTCAATTTCTTTATTCTATCGGATATCGAAATCCATTTTCATCAATGTCAAGCTGTTTCCTCATTTCATTCAGTACATTACATGTGTCAAACATGGTTCATTGATTCTTCAGAGAAATGTGTGGGCTCTCCTTACTTAGGATCATGTGAGCAAGCGGTACATTTCACATAGAGATTAATGCTTCTCTCTTCTCCAACCCTCTTATTAGATTTGCTTCACATGCTGTGAACAGAAAGCAGAAATAGATATAATAATTGAATGAATCAGGAAATCAAATAGTGACTTTATTTATCATAGAACAACTTTATAAAACTCTTTTTTTGTTAAAGTACACTGTATTAATCCACTTTATTGTGTGTTTGTGGAAAAGATAAGCATCAGCAAATATAGGGCATTTTTCTATGGTGACCCGTGATTACCTATTTAACCTATACCTGTTAGCAGTGAAGAGGACCAGCGGCCCGAGGAAGTGCGCTTGGGCGCAGGAAACAGTCTGTTGCCGCAAGGTTCTCCCTGACCCTACAGGCTGTACATGCACTGCTTTTAAGAATAAAATTCTGCAAGCAAGTTCTTCTCCGGGTGAGTACATTCTATTCTATCTCTCCCCATGTGCTTTTGTTATACACTGCATCTACATGAATAGCACCCCTGAGTTTAATCCACGCTACTTGCCTCAGTCTCCTTGATACACAGGTCGCTAGCTACATTGTGTGGTGCCGGACTTGGTTTCTTTGTTTGGATTGACTTTGTATACTCTTCTCACATCTAGTCCTTGGCATGCCGAGAAGTGTTTGTTGCATTTTCCTGCTGCACATGGAATCAGATATGGACACAGGAGGCATAGCAGTGGACCTGACAGTACAAGTGGCTAGGGAAGAGCCTGGAGCTTATTTTACCTCTTGTAACAACCAAGATGAGCTTACAGTCATGAGCACTAAATCCTTGGAGCAGCATATTACCTCTTTGGCTGATAAAGAGGTCAGATATTTTTGGACTATATACTCTCTCCAGTCCTACGTTGAGAGTAATCATGTACCATGTGGCCTCCGTGTGTACAGTCTTATCACAGTTTACTGAAGACGAGAGCTTCATGGAAGCCTGGGACAGAGCTCACTTAGACCACACTAATAACCTGCTCCAACTGGTATTAGATCACAATCAGAAATAGTACGAGAAGGTGACCACAGATCTCTGCCGTGCAAAAACAGCCGTCAATTTTCAAAAGTTTATAGGGAAAAAAATACTGGTCACACAAGCAGAGGTTAAAGAAAATAAACGTGACAAGTTTATGCGCGATAAGTAAGATTAGGAACAAAACCGCATGTTTTCCTGGGACAGCAGGAAACCTAACAAGCAAGGCAAAAGAAGCTTTAGAAAACGCACATATCGTTCCAAAAAGAAAGCCCCAGATTTTTGGACCACTGAGTCCGGCACCAGCGCAAAAACATCTTATCCAAAGGATAGCGGATAAGGTGTCTAATCGCTGGGGGCCTGCCGCTGCAGCACCCACATTCTATGCGGCGCTGTGTCTCCAGTTTTGGAAACCCCTTGGATAGGAGATAAGATGTTTTTGCCCGGAATACCATTTTAAACACTTTTACAGGTTGTGCACTCACTACTTTACATTGTAGCAGATTGTTCGTTGTCACACAAAAAGTTATAATAAAATATTTTTTGAGAGGTGTACTAACTTATGTGAGTACTGTATAATTACCCACAATTAAGTGTCCTATTTCCAAATCTTGAACGATAGCTTGAAAAAATATATTAGTGGTTTCACCACCAAGGTTATCCCAGACTTTTTGAAATTTGGACAGTTAAAAAAAAATACAATGCAAAGCAAATCCAGCCTTTCCAAGAAGTTAAATGGATCTGTAAGGGTGCATTCACATGCTATTACTAGCAAGAAAGCCGCTGCGAGTTACGCTACCATTCATTTGAATGGGTCTGCAGACTGTCTGTAGACCCATTTAAAACAATGGTAGCGTAACTCGCAGCGGGATTCCCGCAGCGGGCAACTCGCTGCTAGTAATCGCGTGTGAATGCACCCAAAGAAGAGAACTGCTGAACCTGCCAAGCTCTTTGCAGCAGTCTGGCCAGTTAAAATAATGTGTATAGCATTTCTTTTAGTTTTAACAGATCCATATGGCTTGTTTTTGCATGACCAATTGTACTTTGTAATGACATTTTTAATTCTACCATAAAATATATAGGGCTACAAAAAATATATTATATGTGGTGAGAAATTGAATATCTCAATCTATATATACAAAACTCAATGTGTGCATGTGTGTGTGTATGTATGTATGTATGTATGTATGTGTGTGTGTATGTTCCAGCATCACGTCCAAATGGCTAAAGATATTAACATGAAACTTGGCACACATGTTACTTATATGTCAATATCAAACATAGGATAGGTGATTTAACCCTTACTCACCCCTATTTGCCAGGGTCGGGGTTTTTGTTTAAAGTCCCATACAAGTCTATGGGAAATATATGTTACTGCATAACTTCCAAACGGCTGGAGATATTTCAATAATACTTGGTCACATCATGTTACGTATATGTCCATTTAAACTATAGGATAGTTAAATTAACCCTTAACTACCCCAATTTTTGACGGTCAGGGTTTTTGTTTAAAGTCCCATGCAAATCAATGGGAAATGTATGTTCCCATTGATTTCAAGTCCCATGCGAGTATATGGGACTTTCAGTACCTCACTCCACAAGCTCTGCTCTGCCTCTCCTGGTGAATGTGTCCATCCGGCTGGCAAGCCACACCCCATCTCACAAAGAGATGAGGTCGGGATAGGAGATCGAGATATGAGAATGGGATAGGAGGACAGCATATGAGGTCGAGATAGGAGGACGGGATAGGAGGTCGGGATATGATGACAGAATAAGAGGTCGGGATATGAGGACGAGATATGAGGACGGCATATGAGGGCAGAATATGAGGTCAAGATATGAGGACGGGATATGAGGTTGAGATATGAGGACAGAATATGAGGACGGGATAGGAGGACAGGATAGGAGGACGGGATAGGAGGTCAGGATATGAGGTCGAGATATGAGGATGTCATGTGAGGACTGGACATGAGGTCGGGATATGAGGTCGAGATATGAGGTCGCGATATGAGGTCAGCATATGAGGAGGAGATATGAGGTCAAGATATGAGGACGGGATATGAGAACTGGATATAAGGATGGGATAGGAGGTTAAGATATGACATCGAGATATGAAGACGGGATATGAGGTCAGGATATGAGGTTGAGATATGAGTTTGGCATATGAGGAGGGGATATGAGGTCAAGATATGAGGACGGGATATGAGGATGGGATAGGAAGTCGGGGTAGGAGGTCGAGATATGAGGACGGGATATGAGGATGGGATATGAGGACGGGATATGAGGTCGGGATATGAGGACAGGATATGAGCACAGGATATGAGGTCAGGATATGAGGTTGAAATATGAGGATGGGATATGGGGTTGGGATATGAAAACAATATATGGGGATGGGATATGAAGTCAAAAGCTTTCTCCTTTGTTGATTTTCCTCCCCAACAAGGATGAGGAAGGAAAAACCGGGTAACACCGGGTACTCAGCTAGTTGAAAATAAAATGTTACAAATTTCCATGCAATGCACTTTACTCTAAAATGAATGCATGCTTTTCTATTATTCTGCTTTTTTAACAAAATAAGTATGTCTATTCTATTGTGAATATCTGTGCTGCTTCTTCCCTATCTGTCATAAAAAGGGGAAAATAGTATAAATAAAAACATTTTTTTTATTCGGTCAATGCTTAAAAAGTACCTGTCACCAAATAAACTTTTCTAACTTAACTCAGACTATATTCACTAAATACTCCTAACACTCCTCCCACCCTCAGAGTTTTAAGGGGCTGTATATCTTACTTTTATTCTTGCTCACATCTTGCTCACAGTGCAATCTCCCAGCAGGGGAAAGTGTGTGTTTCCCAGCAGGCATGACATCTCTGAAGCCTGCTGGAGGGACCAGTTCTGCCCTCACATGGTTGCAGTGCTGTGACTAATAGAAGACCTCAAGCTCTGTGCAGAGTTCAGTGAGGCTGTATGCATGTTTCAATGAGGCTCCTTGTAGCTTTCAGTGAGGGTCTGTGCAGCTTTCAGTGAGGCTCTGTGCAGCTGTCAATCAAGCTCAGTGCAGAGAAGCACTTCCTGAGTTTGGTCTCCTGCCAGGCCGGGAGGAGACCAAACTCACTGTATTAATTGTGTCAGGGAACAGAACAGAGTCACCTAGTGTCCGTTTTTCTATTATATTTTAAACATATTTATGTTGATAATTTTAAAAGCAAGTGAATTGGAAACTGTCTGCTAATTACACAAGGAACACTATATTAAAATGTTTATTTGGCGACATGTACTACAATCTACCCATCTACATGATTAATAAGGTTATGTGGCAGAATTTATCAATAGAGTGCAGATTGCATAGATTAATGCAGTATATAAATAATGCTTTGATCTGTCTGAGCTATTTAAAGGGGTACTACAGTGGAAAACATTTTTTTTTAACCAACTTGTGCCAGAAAGTTAAACAGATTTTTAAATTACTTCTATTAAAAATCTTAACCCTTCCAATAATTATAAGCCACTGCATGCTCCAGAGGAATTTATTTTCTGTCTGACCACAGTGCTCTCTGCTGACACCTCTGTCTAGAGATCAGCAAACTTCCAGTAATTCGATTTGTCATGAACTTCTCGGCTTGACTTTAGCTGACTTTTGCCTGCATAAATGAGTTCAGCTTTCAGGTGCTCCGGTGGGCTGGAAAAGGTGGATACAGTCCTAGGAGAGAGTCTCCTAGGATTGTATCCACCTTTTACAGCCCACCGGAGCACCTGAAAGCTGAACTCATTTACGCAGGCTAAAATCAGCAACTGCCGAACCGTGAAGTTCGTGACAAATCAAATTACTGTAAGTTAGTTCATCTCTACCTCTGTCCATTTCAGGAACTGTCCAGAGCAGGATAGGCTTGCTATGGGGATTTTCTCTGGCTCTGGACAGTTCCTGACATGGACAGAGGTGTCAGCAGAGAACACATCCTGTGGTTTCAGTGTGTGCAGCTGTCGGGTGTGGCTCCATTTGCTCTCCAGACTTCCAGGCAGAGAAGCAGGTTATTACATCAGGCTTTCCCAGGAGCATGGCAGGCTCCTTGGGAGGGCTTTCCTGCATGGAGCCTCGGATTTCTACCTCTCATTCCCGGCTGGCGAGAGGGGGGAAGAAAGTGTCTACAGCCGGATTCAAGGTCGGGGTGAGACGTTCCAGCAGGGCCCGCAGAAATGTGGAGCCCACTCCTCTGACCGGATCAGAGGGACATAAGGCATCAGCAAAGACCAGCGGTCCTTCTGTTACCCCGGAACCCCAGCAATGGGGGGCACGGGGACCAAGGGAGTCATTGGCGACATATGGCTCAAGGATACAAGCAAAGATGGCGGAGTACGAAAAATCTCTGAGGGGGCAGGATTCCTAAAAGAAAAACTGGTTAATGAGGAGAGATTCAAGGAAAGGAAGTATGGTGCATGCTGCCCTCAGGAGAGCAGTGAGGAGGAGGAGGAAGGAGGGGAGGAAGATGGCGGAGAGTCGGCTGTGGGAAGTGAAATGGATGCCACCCCTAGTGTGTGTGAGCCCCAGCCCCCCCAAGATAGCTACCCTGAGCCCGCCCAGGTGGCGCTACCCTCCAGTGATGGGGAGACAGAGGAGAGCGGTGAGGAGGAGCTGGCCAGTGGGGGTTTGCTGCAAGCCATTATACAGCAGGAGTCCCCTACCCGTATGGAGAATTTTACCTTTGGTGAGGATCTCGGTAAAGATGATCTAGTAAAGAAAAGGAAGAAAAGGCAGAAGGTTCAGGAGACTGTGACTTATGTGTTTCGTCCTTTCCAGCAGTCCGGGCCAGCTGTAAAGTTGGTTCAGACTGCTGCGCCCCCCAAACTGCCAGTCCCCGTTTCTGTGGTGAAGCAGGGCCAGAAAGGGGGGTACAGCATGGCGTCCAAGACGGCAGAGGACGCTATAGAGCCAGCAAGTCCTATTGGGCTTAAGGTGAGCAGCCCTGGTGCTGTGGGAGCACCCTAGGGTGGTGGGGGGCATGTCCAGGCACCAGGGGCAAGCTATGCTACTGTTTGCTCGGGGAGCGGTTCCCCAGGTGTTGCTGGCACTGAGGGGCACTTCCCTGTGAGGGGGGGGAGTGTCCAGATAAGTGATATGTCTGTGTGCTTGGGGGGCGGTCCCCCGAGTGCCGTGGACATTACCGGCGCTGCAGGGCACTCCTCTGTGAGGGGGGGGGAGTGTCCGGGCATTGTGAGTGGAAAACGGTCGGTCTGTGTGTTCTGTGGGTGCTGCGGGGCACTCTCCTGTGAGGGGGGAGAGTGTCTGAGTGCCAGTGCCAGCCTCAGAGCCTGTGCAGTCGGGAAGACAGGGTGATGGCGTTGTGGGAGGAGCTGGGGTGCGCTCGGAGGGGCAGCCCCAGGCTCAGGCAGTAACATCGCCCATGGAGGAGGAGCTATCAGAGTCGACCCCAGCAACAGCAAAGCCAGCAAAAAAGACTCTGTTAAAACCGGCAGTACTACAAGTCCCAGCCAGCCCAGGATATGTTAGGCACGGCGCGAGTGTAGGGGGTGAGGATGATTGGTGTGGTAGTGTTGTGAATGAGAAGAGTGCATGTGGGAGTGTTAGTGGAGTGAATAATGGTGGTAGTAGTGGTGGTATGAATACAAAGTCTGGTATGGATGATGAGAATTGTGGTGTGAATGTTGGTGGGTGTAGTGGTGTGAATGGTGGTCCTGGGTCTGAGTCTGGGTCTGGTTCGGCAGCCCCACCGGTAGTGACTGCTCCTAGGAGCTATGCTCATGTCGCTGCCAGGGGGTCCCCCTCTCCATCCGGCCCCGGGGGTCACTTGCAGCAGCGCCTCCTGGAGGCTCTACATAGGGGCGACAGGTCAATCGAGGTAGAGGGAAGGGGTGAGGTCGACCTGTCTTTCTGGATAGAGAGGCACGGTTTGGGGGCATTCCGAGAGCAGAATGGGGAGGTGGTCTGGTCCCTCCCGACACCCGGGCAGGACAATAACCGTAGGAACGTGGTCCGTCTGATTTGGAGGGGCAAGGATGTGTGCCCGCCTCGCGCTAAAGTGGTTGAGCTCCTCCTCCAGATGGAATTCAGGGCGAGTGACATCTTTGCCCTGATTCACCCCTATGGTTCGTCCGAATTTAATGTCAGTTTTGTTCGACCGGAGGGTCTCGAACTCTTCTGGTCGAATTACGAAGTGGCGAAGAATGAGCCCGGCTGGCGGGATTTTGCTGTAAAGGCTATTTCCTGTCTGAACTCAGTCAAGAAAGTGACCGTTTTCACTCGTAACGAGTCACTCTCCTGCTATGACATCATGACCTGGTTGGGACGGTATGGGGATGTGACGGATATGCCCAAGAAAAATCTAGATGAGCACGGGATCTGGTCTGGGGCCTGGACGTTTTCCATCAAACTCAAGCGTTCAGGTAGTACAGTTGCCCACATTCCGTCAGCTGCCTTCCTTGGATGTGACAGAATCCAGGTCTTTTATCAGGGGCAGCCTAAGGTCTGTCACAGGTGCGGTAGCCCCACCCATTTTAGTGCAGCCTGTACTGTACAGGTTTGTGCTTTGTGTGGTGGGGTGGGTCATCTGGCTGCATCCTGCAGACAGATCCGGTGCCACCTGTGTGGTGTCCTCGGGCACCCTTTCAGCCGTTGTCCAAGCACCTTCGCCCGTGCTGGGGCCGCTCCGGCCGGGGAGAGCTGTGAAGTTGCCCCGGCTTTGGAGGGTACGAGCAGGAATGGGGGCATAACAGAGCTAGTGACGAGGAAAAAGGGCCCCGCCAAACTAAGGCTGGAGGAAAATCGTAGGAGGAGTAGGGAGCTGGAGAGTGCCCAGGTGACTGGGGTAGCTCCGGCCCCTGCTCCTGAAGCTGGCCCTGTAACCACTGAAGCCCTGGGGGAGAACTTGCTGGATGAGGAGATCAGGAGGCTGTGCAGAGAGGAAGGCAAAATGGCCGACCCTTCTGATTCCTCCCACTATGAAAGTGTGGATGAGGAGAGTGGGGAAAGGCCAAAAAAGAAAGATAAGGGCAAAAGGAAAGGGAGAAAGAAGAGGTCGGAGCCCTCTGTTAAGCCTTGTACTACGGACCAGGTCCAAAACGGAAGCCTGACTGCCCCCCCTCTGATTGACCTGTCAAACCGGTACCTCGTCCTCGATACCATCTCCTCCCCCTCCTTGGAGGGGGAAGGTGAGGGCGGGGTGCCTAGGATGAGAGAGCCTCTGGGGGGAACTGGGCCCTGTCCTGCGGAGGCATCTTCCTCGGAGGGCAAGGCTAGACTGGGGCCGGATGGAGACGGGGACCACATGAACCAATCAGAATCTAAGAAAAGGTCCAAAAGTGGTCCTGCCCTTTCCTCTTCTTCAGGGGATGAGGGGGCAAAAAAGAAGGGGAAGCAGAAGTAAAGGTGTGGCCGTCTAACTCAATCACCCATGATGGCGGCACTCACCCCACTGACGCTGGCATCTATTAATTGTGCCAGTATAAAGTCTGATACGGCTAGATTCGCAGCCTTCGATTTTCTTGGCCGTGTTGAAGCCGATATTTTCTTTTTACAGGAGACCAGGTTGTCAGATCTAGCCTCTCTGGTGAAAGCCAGAAGAGAGTGGAGGCGCGGGCCCTCCCACTGGTCTCTTGCAGCTGAGCCGTATAGTGGGGTGGCGGTCCTTTTTACCGCTCCGGTTGAATGCAGACGGGTTATTGAGTTAGAAATGGGGAGGTGCCTGATCTTAGATGTCCTCATGAAGGGACAAGAGCTCCGGCTCATAAACATCTATGCCCCACAAACTAAGCTGGGCCGTAAAAATCTTTTTATGAGGATTAAGCCCTTCCTTTGGAGGGGACTTCAATAATGTCACGAGGTCCCAAGATAGGAGAGGCTCCAATGGTCCGCTGGATTGCGATAGTGTGGTCCTTAATAATATAGTTAGGGAAGCTCGCCTAGAGGACGCCCACATCCGGAGCCCCTCAGGCCACGCGGGTTTCACCTATCATCAAGGTAGTCGCAGGTCTAGGATAGATAGGTTTTATTTGAAGGAGGAAGCCGTCTCTTCCGCATTGTCCGTGGTTGAGGTGGAGTTCTCTGATCACTGTATGATTTTGTTTTCCTTGAATGTTTCAGAGACCCCCCGGATGGGTAAAGGTTATTGGAAGCTGAATTCGTCCCTCCTGGACGAAGCAGAGATAAGACAGTCCTTTGAGGATTTTCTTCAGAGTCAGGTACCTTTACTGGACCTTTGTAGTAGTAAGTCAGAGTGGTGGGAGATATTCAAGAAGAGGGTTGCGGGGTTCTTCCGCCAGCTCTCGAGCCTCAGGTCCCTGAACAGGTATCGCTTGTCTCGAGGAAACTCGAGCTCCTTGTCTCGACTGGAGGTAGTCGGGAGGATATCTCCAGAGTGAAGTCCTTGCTGATGAGGTGTCAGTACGATAGGCACGCATCTTTGGTTTTTGAGAGGGATTTCAGGAAGTACCGCTCGCCCGACCCTTACAGGAACTGCAAGACGTCAATGAGTAGTAAAGTAGTCTCAGGACTGGTTGATAGTACAGGATCCCTGAATCGGTCCAGATCAGGGATCCTGGAGGTCGTCAGATCTTTCTACTTGCACCTCTTGGGGAGGAAGGATCTAGATCGAGACAGGATGTCGGCTTTCCTGGCTGAAACCATTCCTGAGCCAGGGGTAGACCCCTCTCTTGATGTTTTGGCAGAAGATATCAGGGAAGAGGAAGTGAGACTGGCGATTGAGGGGCTCGCCCCCAAGAAGTCGCCAGGTCCGGATGGCTTAACATCCGAGTGGTATAAGACCTTTAAGGAGTCTTTAGCTCCCCTCTTGACCAAGGTATTCAATGAGTGTCTCTCCTCGGGCACTCTGCCAAAGTCAATGAGGAGGTCGGCCCTGATTCTTCTCTCAAAAGGTAAAGATCCTAGCCGTATTGAGAATTGGAGGCCCATAGCTCTTCTCAATACGGACAGGAAGCTTCTGGCCAAGATACTGTTTAATCGGCTGGTGAAGTTTGCACCCCGGCTCCTTTCGGGGGCTCAGCACTGCTCTGTTCCAGGCCGAAGCACCTTAAGGGCTGTCCTCAGTGTCAGGGAGGCAGTGGAGCGGAGTAGTGCGGGTCTCTGGAAGGGGTACTTGCTGTCCTTGGATCAGGCCAAAGCATTTGATCGGGTGAACCACGAGTACCTCTGGTCCATCCTCCTGAGGTATGGCTTACCGAGTACTTTCGTGAATTGGCTTAAGATCTTGTATGCAGGGGCAGAGAGTTTCCCACTGGTGAACGGGTGGTCTGGCCGCTCTTTTGAGGTGGGGTCCGGAGTCCGTCAGGGTTGTCCTTTTAGCCCGCTTTTATACGTGTTCGCGATTGATCCCTTCGTCCGGAGGGTAGATCGTGGGCCGTTGGCGGGAGTCGGGATGAGTCTGGTGGAGCTGGATGTCACCCAGAGAGTGGTGGCGTACGCTGATGATGTCACTATTTTCGTCTCCTCGAGGGAGGAGGTCGATGTGGTGATGTCAGAGGTGGAGCGCTACTCGGAGGCATCCGGGTCCAAGATCAACCGGGAAAAGTGTGAAAGTCTCTGGCTGGGAGGGGGGGGATCCCACGTTTGATCTCCCGCACACCCTCCCAGGGCCCCAAGACTCAGCAAAAATTCTGGGCATCACATTCGGCCAGGATGATTATTCCACCAAAAACTGGGACGGTAAGCTCCATGATGCCACTCAGAGGGTGAACCAGTGGAAGGGTTGGTCTATGACCCTCAGGGAAAGGGTACACCTGATCAAATCATACCTGCTCCCCTTGTTTATCTATCTGGGCAGTGTATGTATCTTGCCAGATGCTTACTACACTAGGGTCTACAGCCTGTTTTTCCAACTGTTATGGGGGAACAGGTTGAACCTAGTCAAGAGGGAGGTTACGTACCGTACGAGGAGACTAGGGGGTTTATCTATGGTAAACCCTTTGGTGTTCTTAACCAACACCTTCTTGAAAGCTAACATCTCGAACCTCTGGAAAGAGAGGGCTTCTCCGTGGGTACTCTCCTGCAGGGAATGGTTTCGGCCTTTTTTCCAGGAATGGGAGAGAGGAGGGCAAGTGAAGGACCTCCGTACACCACATGGATATCTTCCGGCTTACGCTACCCCGACTCTGAAGGCGATACGTCGGTGGGGTCTGGGAGTGTGGGAGATCAGGACCCAGTCAAGGCAGTTCCTTGACAAACGGGTTCTGTTGACCCACTTCCAGAAGCCTCTGGCACTCAGGGACTGCCCAGGTCGGGATCTGAGGGTGGGGTTGTATCTTTTAAACTTGAAAAGGATCCCCCAGAAGTTTTGGGACTTGGCCTGGCGCTGCTTTCAGGGGAAGCTAGGTGTAAGGGACAACCTGAAGTACAGGAACTCTGATGACCGGGGGTGTCCCTGAGAAGAGTGTGTGGACACGCTGGAAAGCATGGACCACTTCCTGCTTCATTGTCCCTTTAACGTAGGGGTCTACAACTGGGTGGGCGCTTCCATCGGCTGGAGTCAACTTGCCGGCCTTACCTATCCGGAGTGGGCTTATGGGGCATTCAGGACCCTCGGTGGCCGAGATCGGGGCACTTTATTTTTAGTCAGCTTAGTGGTTAAGTATCACACGTGGAATGCACGGTGTTTAGTGTCCACCCAGCAGAAAGTCCTCTCCGAGGTGGAGGTCTGTAGGAACATCACCGGTGACCTCGGGAAGATCAGGTCTTTGGAGTATGGCAGTCTTGGTACCAGTAGGGCTTCTCTCCTATGGAGAGGGTTTTCTTTTCATGTGCCCTAGGTACTAGACCTTTTTGGTAGAGTACCTTTATTTTGGTTAGGGACAGGCATACAGGGATAGAGATAGGGTGATAGTAGGGTCAGTTTTAATGAAGGGATGGAATTAGGGAGAATAGTAGGGGGAATTAGGGAAAGAGTTTAAATTTCTTCAGTGTATCAGATCTGCCATCCTTCTCCCTGGTGGTGGGCTGTTGCATGTGCACCATAGCTTTTTGTTTTGTTTACAGCTGATATGGTATTAAGGGCTTACAGGCACTGAACTTGGGCCTAAATTGGGTTGTGGTCTTGTATATAAGGTTGTATTTAGTTGGTTGGTTGGAGTGCTAGGTGGGGAGGGGGTATTTGTGTGTTTTTTTGTTTTTTTTTCTCCTTAGGGGATCTGACATGGGTCAGTTAAGGACTGGACTTAAGAACTGTACAAACGGTTATGGACTGACCCATGTACAGGAGGGGTGGTGTGGGAGAGGGCACAGTTTTAGTGTAGGATTTATTTTAGGGGTTTTGTAGGTATTTTTGTGAGGCACATTTATTATATTTGTATGTATACTGTGCTATGTATATTGTTTTATATTATTTATTTGTTGGTATATTGTGTTATGTATTTTGTTTTATATTGTTGCATTAGCCATAAGAAAAGGGCATTCGGACCAGTTGTAGTTAAGTATTATTATTATTATTATTATTATTATTATTATATGTAGGTGTTTTTGTCTGTGTATATATAACTTATTTAAAAACCTTTATTTTTATTAAATTTTTTTTTTTTATTTATATATTTTTTTTTGATAAGCCAAGTTGTGCTGTTGTTATGTTCATTCTCAATATGTGTGTGTGTGTGTGTGTTTGTTAGTTTTGGAGATTATGCGTGTGTTATGTTTTCTGTTGCTTGATTTATTTATTTTCCCAAGTATGGATGATTTTGAGTTATAGCCAGGTGGTGCTGAATTTTATGTTGGTTTATTTATTTCATTTAATTAGCCAAGTTGAGCTAATTTAAAAAAAAAAATTATAAATATATATTTTTTTTATGTTATGTGTGTGAGTGTGAATTTCATAGTTTGCTTAGGTGTATAGGTATAGTATAGTTGTAGTTTGGCATATTTTAGAATTTATTAAAGCTGGGCTGGCCGGTTAGGCAGGGTTTTATTTTATTTTACATTTCTGTTGTAGCTGGTTAAGCTTGTTTTGTGTTTTTGTTTTTTGGAATTGTTTTGTATTTTTATAATAAAAAAGAGTGTCAACAGAGAGCACTGTCGTCAGACAAAAAATAAATTCCAAAAGAAAATAACTTCCTCTGTAGCATACAGCAGCTGATAAGTACTGGAAGGATTACAATTGTTAATAGAACTTATTTACAAATCAGTCTAACTTTCTGGCACCAGTTGATTTAAAAAAAAATAGAGTACCCCTTTAATGATGGCACTCACCAATCGTGTAGTTATCTTTACCTTTTTATCTCACAAGGACAATGGTCAAAACAAAAGCATGGGTGGTAGGTATGTGTGGCGCTGCAGCCAGTGAGCACTGCCTATGCCAGTTATCCCATTTATGTTCTGACTATTATCCTTGTGAATTAAAAAGGTGAAGATAACTACAAGATTCATGAGTGCCACATTTATTTTTTATTTTTTTACTTCTGCTGATAAATATTGTACCAGAGACTTTCTCTATAATGCTGAGAAGCACTGAAGTATTATAGCTGGCCATCTCATCACAGAGAGACTGATTCCTGAACTAAAAGTGGGAGCTGCTTTTTACTGCAGCTGTTCCTGGAGTCTTTCTTCTTGTTCACATTGTACATATAATGACAGCTCATGCAAGTTTGCTAGGAAGGCTAAATATATATAAACCCCTTTCATAATAAAAATGTATTACCCTTCTTTTCCAATTTTTTTATTAAAAAAGTGTAGCCATAAAACCCACATAAACATATTTTGTATCGCTGCGTCTGAACTTTTAGAATATAACAATAATAAAACCGCACAGTAAATGGCGTAGAAGTGCATACCCAATGCCAAGATCGTGGATTTTTATCATATCACATCTCACAACAAATGGAATAAAAATTCAGAAAATGGTGCTGATACAAATTAAAGAATATGGTGCAAAAAATTTGCCCCATACACTTTAATAGACAGAAATTACAGAAAAGCGAAAAAGTTATAGAGGGTTAGAAAGTGGCAATTTAACCCTTTAAGGACGCAGCCCATTTTCACCTCTAAGACGAAGCCCTTTTTTGCCAATCTGACCACTGTCACTTTAAACATTAATAACTCTGGAATGCTTTTATTTATCATTCTGATTCAGAGACTGTTTTTTCGTGACATATTCTACTTTAATATAGTGGTAAATTTTTGTGGTAACTTGCATCCTTTCTTGATGAAAAATCCCCAAATTTGAGGAAAAAATTGAAAATTTTGCATTTTTCTAACTTTGAAGCTATCTGCTTGTAAGGAACATGGATATTCAAAATAAAAAAAATTCTGGTTCACATATACATGATGTCTACTTTATGTTTGCATTGTAAAATTGGCATGTTTTTACTTTTGAAACACATCAGAGGGCTTCAAAGTTCAGCAGCAATTTTCAAATTTTTCACAAAATTTTCAAACTCACTATTTTTCAGGGACCAGTTCAGCTTTGAAGTGGATTTGAAGGGTCTTCATATTAGAAATACCCCATAAATGACCCCATTATGAAATCTACACCCTCTCCCCAAAGTATTCAAAATGACATTCAGTAAGGGTTTTAACCCTTAAGGTGTTTCATAGGAATAGCAGCTAAGTGAAGGAGAAAATTCAAAATCTTCATTTTACACTCGCATGTTCTTGGACACCCAATTTTTGAGTTTTGCAAGGGGTAAAAGGAGAAAATTTATACTTGTATTTGTAACCCAATTTCTCTTGAGTAAGTACATACCCCATATGTCTATGTAAATTGTTCGGCAGGCGCAGTAGAGGGCTCAGAAGCAATGGAGCGACAAGGAGGTTTTGGAGAGAACATTTTTCTGAAATTGTTTTTGGGGGGCATGTCACCTTTAGTAAGCCCCTATGGTGCCAGAACAGTGAAAAAAAACACATGGCATACCATTTTGGAAACTAGACCCCTCGGGGAATGTAACAAGGAATAAAGTGAGCCTTAATATCCCACAGGTGTTTCACGACTTTTGCATATGTAAAAAAAAAAAATATTTTTTTTTTACCTAAAATGCTTGTTTTCACAAAAATGTTACATTTTTAAAAAGGGTAATAGCATAAATTACCCACCAAAATTTGATGCCCAATTTCTCCCGATTCAGAAAACACCCCATATGGGGGTGAAAAGTGCTCTGCTGGCGCACTACAGGTCTCAGAAGAGGAGTAGTCACATTTGGCTTTTTGGAAGCAAATTTTGATCTGGGGGCATGCTGCATTTAGGCTAAATCTCCACTTGTTTTTTTGCACTGCGTTTTTAGGGATTAAAAAAAACGCCTCAAAAATCGCCAGTGCAAGTGACGTCATCATTCGTTTTTTCTTGCGTTTTTTCTGGCGTTTTTTCCTGCGTTTTTTTCCATTTGTGTGGAAATTGCACCTTGGCGTTTTTTTTTTTTTTTTTTTGGTACCCAAAATTTCTTGGGTACCAAAAAAAAAAGAATGCAGCAGTGATGGAAATTTTTTTATTAAACGCAATGTATATATTTTATAACCCAATTTTTATTATTTTTTAATAAAGTGTGCGTTTCACTTTTTTTTAAATACATTTTTAACATTTTTTATGTAGTACTACTACTCCCAGCATGGAACAGACTGTTCCATGCTGGGAGTGATAGTACCTGTACTATAGACATGTATCGTCCATAATATAGCAGAGAAGCGAGCGGGTCTGTACATCGCTCGCCTCTCTGCACTATACTCCGGCCACTGACGTCAACAGAAATTCATATTTCCCACCCAGAGCTGTGGTTTCAGCCAATCCCAGCTCTGAGGATAAGATGAATGAATGAGTGGCCGGCCCGGAGAATAGTGCAGAGCAGGGATGCGAGCGATGTATGCAGTCGCTCCATCTCTGCTATAGACAGGACGATTACGGAGGGTGTCAGTAGTGACATCCACTGTGATGTGTCCTTAAGCAGGCACTACTACTCCCAACATGGAGCACACTCCACAATGTAAAAAAGTCTATTTCAGTGAGGCCTGTTGTGTCAAATTGGATACCTGGGTCTCCCACAAACCCAGGAATCTGTGGCTCATAATTGTCCGGAACTGGGGTCCAGACGGGGTAATCTATAAGGGGGACAGGGTCACTAGTATGGGGGATGCTAGTTTGGGGGGCTACTGGCATTGCCCTGCTGCGATGCCTTCTAGGGGCTCATCATCACTGGATGATGAGGGGGAAGACAAAGAAATAAGGAAAGAGGGGTCTTCTTCTTCTCCATCACTGGAGGATTCGGTGTCGGAGGCAACAAAGGCGCATGCCTCCTCCACCGAATATACCCTCTTAGCCATGGGGGACGGGGTTTGGGGGGACGGGGACGGGGGGGAGTGGCAGGGGCGGTTGGGGGGGATATGTATAAGGGTGTGTGTGTTTTTTACTTTAACTTTATTTCAAAGTGTAGTGTAGTGTTGTGTTTTTTTTTACAGTAACAGTAAAAAATGCAAAAAAAAAAAACACTGATTGCTGATCAGTAAAGTGCTGATCACTGATCAGCACCGGCAAGATGCCGGAATAAAAAAAATCCAAAAAAACGAAGAATAAAAAAAAAATGTACAAAAAAAGCTGATCAGTGAAAGATTACTGATCAGCAATCACGGTCCGGCTGCGCAGCACCAGTTGCTGGTGGCACGGACGCAAAAAAAAAAAACGCTACAGGAAAAAAATGGGGGGGGGGGGGGGGGGGGGGGGTCAACGCTAAATGGAAAAAAAAAGTGAAAAACACAAAAAGGGAAAAAATGGGGAAAAAAAGCCTACACCCCCAAAAAACAGGGGTGAGGCAGCAGCACCCTTAAGTACTGTCTGGGTCGGGCAGATGACCCAGACAGTAAAGGGGGTGAAGCTGTTCTCCCTCTTTAAGCTCTCCCTGCCTCCTGCTGCAACCTGTCCCTCACCAATGATCGTGGCGCACTGCAGGTCCCAGCAAGCCCGCAGCAGGTTGGGTCCCATCGCTCCGCTCTGCTCACTGACCCGAACTGAAGTGAGTGGGCAGAGCGGAGGGACAGAAATTCATATTCCCCGCCACTGCAGTGATTGGACGGCAGATCGCGCCATCCAATCACATCGATTGGGAGGTGGCACCCATGCCACCTCCCTCCTGGACCGCAAGGGTGATTTGCAGTGTGTCATACAGCGTCATTCACCCTTACCTTCCGGGTCACCAGGTCTCCAGAGACCTGAATGGCCGGAAGATCGGTGATTCGCTGTTAAGAATTTACTGGACCCCCCCTGGGCGATATGCCGGGATGGCTGCTGTTAAATAACAGCAGCCGTCCTGGCCCGATCACCGCTACCGGTGATGCGGCGCTCCCGGAACCCCACGACGTACATGTACGTCCCCGCATGCCAAGTGACACTTCGTGGTGCCATTCATGTACGTCGCTCGTCGTGAAGGGGTTGAATAAACATCAGTATAACATCACAGAAATTATCCAAATTGTGTATTGTCGTGTTGTATTCACCTCACAAATATTTTTTTTACATGTATATATATTTGTTAATTATTATTTTAACCATTTTACAAAAAAAAGAACAATAGCCAGGAAAATGCTCTGGCATAAAATCATGTGGGTATGCAAAGGTGACAGAATAAAAGTGGTAAGCCAGCATTGTCCAAAGCCCCACAACATAAGTCATATTAGTAGATAACCAAAAGGAAAATAGGAACAAAACTGACCACAGCCTCCCATCCCACCCCCCTTCCCATCTTCAAAATAGATAGAAATAAATTGAGATGAGCAAATTTTTTAAAAATTGGATTCGGACGATTCGCTGAATTTTCCCAAGAAATGTGCTTTGGTATGAATTTATTCATGGTGAATCGCTATTAAAAATGGCTATTTCTGGCCTACAGAGAGCCTCAATATGGGTGTAGAACACTTTGTCTTGCTGTAACATGCATAGGGAGTGTGCTGGGTTAGTGAAATAATACTGTTATTCAGTATTACATGCTGATTAGAGGTGTCGCTATTAGAATCACAGTCGAAGAGCGGAACAATGACAGAGCCTGGAGGTGTCATCAGCATGAAAAGACCATATAGTGGCTGAATGACACAGCGTGGACGTGGCAGCAGCATGAGGAGACCATATAGTGGCTGAATGACCCAGCCTGGAGGTGGCAACAGCCTGATGAGACCATAGGGCCTTACAATTGAAAAGATTAAAGATATTTTTTAACATTTAGATTGAAGATTTCAATTAGATGAACCTAAAAAGTTTTATTTAATGTGCCAGCAGCATGAGGAGGCCACATGGCGGTACAGTAACACAGCATGGAGGTGGCAGCAACTAGAGGAGACCATATAGTGGCTGAATGACACAGCCTTGAGTTGGCGGCAGCAACAGGAGACCATATATTGGCTGAATGACACAGCCTGGAGTTGTTGGCAGCAAGAGAAGACCATATAGTGGCCGAATGACACAGCGCGGAGCTCGCATCAGCATGAGAAGAACATATGGTGGCAGTATGAGGCAACCTGGAGCTGGCATCAGCATGAGGAGAACATATGGTGGCAGTATGAGACAGCCTGGAGCTGGCATCAGCATGAGGAGAACATATGGTGGCAGTATGAGACAGCCTGGAGGTGTCATCAGCATGAAGAGAAAATGTGGTGGCAGTATGAAACAGCCTGGTGCTGGCATCAGTATGATGAGTACATATGGTGGCAGTATGAGACAGCCTGGAGCTGGCATCAGCATGAGGAGAACATATGGTGGCAGTATGAGACAGCCTGAAGGTGTCATCAGCATGAAGAGAAAATGTGGTGGCAGTATGAAACAGCCTGGAGCTGGCATCAGCATGATGAGTACATATGGTGGCAGAATGACACAGCCTGGAGGTGTCATCAGCATGAGGAGAACATATGGTGGCAGTATGAGACAGCCTGGAGCTGGCATTAGCATGAGCAGTAGAGATGTCACGAATTGTTCACGGCAAACTTAGCATGTTCGCGTTTGCATCGCCGGGTGAACATATGTCAAGTTCGATTCGCCCCCTATACTTTAACATTGCGTTAAACTTTGACCCTGTGAGACAGAGTCAGCAGACACATTACAGCCAATCAGCAGGCCCTCCCTTCCAGACCCTCCTACCTCCTGCACGGATGCCATTTTACCATTCGGCATGCTGCAGGCTTAGAAAGTGGAGGGACAGAGAAACTGCTCCTGCTGTAATAGGGAAAGCGACAGCTAGGTTGCTGCAAGGTGGTGTATTCAGGGTCCACTTTACTCCTAAAGCACTAGTCTAACATCTGCTTTAAGGACAGCACCCAAAAAAGCCCTTTTTAATGCTCAAATATGTGTCTTGCAACAGCTGGAGGCACCCTGGTTGGGAGGGAACCGCTGGTTAAAAGGGGTACTCCAGTGTAAAACTTAAGTTCCTTTAAGCAACTAATTACAGTATTAAAAGGGCTATAAGTTCAGTCTGTGTGTCTTGCAACAGCTGGAGGCACCCTGGTTGGGGACCTCTGCTTAAAAGGGGAACTCCGCTGGCAACCTTTTTTGCTCATTGTCACACTAGTGCAAATCACATTTGGTGTGACAGTTGTTCAAATAAAAATAAAAAAAATACCTTTTTTGGCTGTGAAATAAAACCAGTGCTGCCTAAAGGGGGGTTCTAACTATGTGCTGCCTAATATGGGGGAATCTATGTGCTGCCTAAAGGGGGGATCTAAATATGTGCTGCCTAAAGGGGGCTCTACGTGCTGCCTAAAGGGGGGCTCAGCATGAGGAGAACATATGGTGGCAGTATGAGACAGCCTGGAGGTGTCATCAGAATGAAGAGAAAATATGGTGGCAGTATGAAACAGCCTATGAGTACATATGGTGGCAGAAAGAGACAGCCTGGAGATGTCATCAGCATGAGGAGAACATATGGTGGCAGTATGAGACAGCCAGGATTTGGCATCAGCATGAGGAGAACATATGGTAGCAGAATGAGACAGCCTGGAGCTGGCATCAGCATGAGGAGACCATATGGTGGCAGCATGAGACAGCCTGGAGCTGGCATCAGCATGAGGAGAACATATGGTGGCAGTATGAGACAGCCTGGAGGTGTCATCAGAATGAAGAGAAAATATGGTGGTGTCACGATGCCGGCTGGCAGGTAGTGGATCCTCTGTGCCAGAGAGGGATTGGCGTGGACCGTGCTAGTGGACCGGTTCTAAGCCACTACTGGTTTTCACCAGAGCCCGCCGCAAAGCGGGATGGTCTTGCTGCGGCGGTAGTGACCAGGTCGTATCCACTAGCAACGGCTCACCTCTCTGGCTGCTGAAGATAGGCGCGGTACAAGGGAGTAGGCCAAAGCAAGGTCGGACGTAGCAGCAAGGATCGTAGTCAGGGGCAACGGCAGAAGGTCTGGAAACACTGGCAAGGAACACACAAGGAACGCTTTCACTGGCACTAAGGCAACAAGATCCGGCAAGGGAGTGCAGGGGAAGTGAGGTGATATAGGGAAGTGCACAGGTGAACACACTAATTGGGACCACTGCGCCAATCAGCGGCGCAGTGGCCCTTTAAATCGCAGAGACCCGGCGCGCGCGCGCCCTAGGGAGCGGGGCCGCGCGCGCCGGGACAGAACAGACGGAGAGCGAGTCAGGTAGGGGAGCCGGGGTGCGCATCGCGAGCGGGCGCTACCCGCATCGCGAATCGCATCCCGGCTGGCAGCGGAATCGCAGCGCCCCGGGTCAGAGGACGTGACCGGAGCGCTGCCGCGGGGAGAGTGAAGCGAGCGCTCCGGGGAGGAGCGGGGACCCGGAGCGCTCGGCGTAACAGTACCCCCCCCCTTGGGTCTCCCCCTCTTCTTAGAGCCTGAGAACCTGAGGAGCAGACTTTTGTCTAGGATGTTGTCCTCAGGTTCCCAGGATCTCTCTTCAGGACCACAACCCTCCCAGTCCACTAAAAAAAAATTTTTCCCTCTGACCTTTTTGGCAGCTAAAATTTCTTTGACCGAGAAGATGTCCGAGGAGCCAGAAACAGGAGTGGGAGGAACAGATTTGGGAGAAAAACGGTTGAGGATGAGTGGTTTGAGAAGAGAGACGTGAAAGGCATTAGGGATACGAAGAGAGGGAGGAAGAAGAAGTTTATAAGAGACAGGATTAATTTGACACAAAATTTTGAAAGGACCGAGATAGCGTGGTCCCAACTTGTAGCTAGGGACACGGAAGCGGACATATTTAGCGGAGAGCCATACCTTGTCTCCAGGGGAAAAAACGGGGGGAGCTCTTCTTTTCTTATCCGCGAACTTCTTCATGCGTGATGAAGCCTGTAAGAGAGAATTTTGGGTCTCTCTCCATATGATGGAAAGGTCACGAGAAATTTCATCCACAGCGGGCAGACCAGAGGGCAAGGGAGTAGGGAGGGGGGGAAGAGGGTGACGGCCGTACACCACGAAAAATGGGGATTTGGAGGAAGACTCAGAGACCCTGAAGTTATACGAGAATTCGGCCCATGGGAGGAGATCTGCCCAGTCATCCTGGCGGGAGGAAACAAAATGTCGCAAATAATCACCCAAGATCTGGTTAATCCTTTCTACTTGTCCATTGGACTGGGGATGATATGCAGAAGAAAAATTTAATTTAATCTTGAGTTGTTTACAGAGAGCCCTCCAGAATTTAGACACGAATTGGACGCCTCTATCCGAGACAATCTGCGTAGGCAACCCGTGAAGACGAAAAATGTGTACAAAAAATTGTTTAGCCAACTGAGGCGCAGAAGGAAGACCAGGAAGAGGGATGAAATGTGCCATTTTGGAGAATCGATCAACGACCACCCAAATAACAGTGTTGCCACGGGAAGGGGGTAAATCAGTAATAAAATCCATACCAATCAGAGACCAAGGCTGTTCGGGGACAGGCAGAGGATGAAGAAAACCAGCGGGCTTCTGGCGAGGAGTCTTATCCCGGGCACAGATAGTGCAGGCTCGCACAAAGTCCACAACATCCGTCTCCAGAGTCGGCCACCAATAGAAGCGGGAGATGAGTTGCACAGATTTCTTGATACCCGCATGACCTGCGAGATGGGAGGAGTGACCCCATTTGAGGATTCCGAGGCGTTGGCGAGGAGAAACAAAGGTCTTTCCTGGAGGAGTCTGCCTGATGGAGGCAGGAGAAGTGGAGATCAGGCAGTCAGGTGGAATGATGTGTTGCGGAGAGAGTTCAACTTCTGAGGCATCCGAGGAACGAGAGAGAGCATCGGCCCTAATGTTCTTATCGGCAGGACGAAAGTGAATCTCAAAATTAAATCGGGCAAAGAACAGAGACCACCGGGCCTGGCGAGGATTCAGCCGTTGGGCAGACTGGAGGTAGGAGAGGTTCTTGTGGTCGGTGTAGATAATAACAGGAGAACTTGATCCCTCCAGCAGATGCCTCCATTCCTCAAGTGCTAATTTAATGGCTAGAAGCTCTCGATCCCCGATGGAGTAGTTCCTCTCCGCTGGAGAGAAGGTCCTAGAGAAAAAACCCCAAGTGACAGCATGCCCGGAAGAATTTTTTTGTAGAAGAACAGCTCCAGCTCCCACTGAGGAGGCATCAACCTCCAATAGGAAGGGTTTGGAAGGGTCAGGTCTGGAGAGGACGGGAGCCGAAGAAAAGGCAGACTTGAGTCGTTTAAAGGCGTCTTCTGCTTGAGGAGGCCAGGACTTGGGATCAGCATTTTTTTTGGTTAAAGCCACGATAGGAGCCACAATGGTAGAAAAATGTGGAATAAATTGCCTGTAATAATTGGCGAACCCCAAAAAGCGTTGGATAGCACGGAGTCCGGAGGGGCGTGGCCAATCTAAGACGGCAGAGAGTTTGTCTGGATCCATCTGTAGTCCCTGGCCAGAGACCAAATATCCTAGAAAAGGAAGAGATTGGCATTCAAACAGACATTTCTCAATTTTGGCATAGAGTTGGTTGTCACGAAGTCTCTGAAGAACCATACGGACATGCTGGCGGTGTTCTTCTAGATTGGCAGAAAAAATTAGGATATCGTCCAGATATACAACAACACAGGAGTATAACAGATCACGAAAAATTTCATTGACAAAGTCTTGGAAGACGGCAGGGGCGTTGCACAGTCCAAAGGGCATGACCAGATACTCAAAGTGTCCATCTCTGGTGTTAAATGCCGTTTTCCACTCGTCCCCCTCTCTGATGCGGATGAGGTTATAGGCGCCTCTTAAGTCCAATTTAGTGAAGATGTGGGCACCTTGGAGGCGATCAAAGAGTTCAGAGATGAGGGGTAAGGGGTAGCGGTTCTTAACCGTGATTTTATTAAGACCGCGGTAGTCAATGCAAGGACGTAGGGAGCCATCTTTTTTGGACACAAAGAAAAATCCGGCTCCGGCAGGAGAGGAGGATTTACGGATAAAGCCCTTTTTTAGATTCTCCTGGACGTATTCGGACATGGCAAGAGTCTCTGGGGCAGAGAGAGGATAAATTCTGCCCCGGGGTGGAGTAGTGCCCGGGAGGAGGTCGATAGAGCAATCATAAGGCCTGTGAGGAGGTAGAGTCTCAGCTTGTTTTTTGCAGAAAACATCCGCGAAGTCCATATAGGCCTTAGGGAGACCGGTTACTGGAGGAACCACAGAGTTACGGCAAGGGTTACTGGGAACCGGTTTTAGACAGTTCTTGGAACAAGAGGACCCCCAACTCTTGATCTCCCCAGTGGACCAATCCAGGGTAGGGGAATGAAGTTGAAGCCAGGGAAGTCCAAGGAGAATTTCCGAGGTGCAATTGGGGAGGACCAAAAGTTCAATCCTCTCATGATGAGATCCGATGCTCATAAGAAGGGGCTCCGTGCGGAAACGTATGGTACAGTCCAATCTTTCATTATTTACACAATTGATGTAGAGGGGTCTGGCGAGACTGGTCACCGGGATGTTGAACCTGTTGACGAGAGAGGCCAAAATAAAATTTCCTGCAGATCCTGAGTCCAAGAAGGCCACTGTAGAGAAGGAGAAGGCAGAGGCAGACATCCGCACAGGCACAGTAAGACGTGGAGAAGCAGAGTAGACATCAAGGACTGTCTCACCTTTGTGCGGAGTCAGCGTACGTCTTTCCAGGCGGGGAGGACGGATAGGACAATCTCTTAGGAAGTGTTCGGTACTAGCACAGTACAGGCAGAGGTTCTCCATACGGCGTCGTGTCCTCTCTTGAGGTGTCAGGCGAGACCGGTCGACCTGCATAGCCTCCACGGCGGGAGGCACAGGAACAGATTGCAGGGGACCAGAGGAGAGAGGAGCCGAGGAGAAGAAACGCCTCGTGCGAACAGAGTCCATATCTTGGCGGAGTTCCTGACGCCTTTCGGAAAAACGCATGTCAATGCGAGTGGCTAGGTGAATAAGTTCATGTAGATTAGCAGGAATTTCTCGTGCGGCCAGAACATCTTTAATGTTGCTGGATAGGCCTTTTTTGAAGGTCGCGCAGAGGGCCTCATTATTCCAGGACAATTCTGAAGCAAGAGTACGGAATTGTACGGCATACTCGCCAACGGAAGAATTACCCTGGACCAGGTTCAACAGGGCAGTCTCAGCAGAAGAGGCTCGGGCAGGTTCCTCAAAGACACTTCGGATTTCCGAGAAGAAGGAGTGTACAGAGGCAGTGACGGGGTCATTGCGGTCCCAGAGCGGTGTGGCCCATGACAGGGCTTTTCCGGACAGAAGGCTGACTACGAAAGCCACCTTAGACCTTTCAGTGGGAAACAGGTCCGACATCATCTCCAGATGCAGGGAACATTGGGAAAGAAAGCCACGGCAAAACTTAGAGTCCCCATCAAATTTATCCGGCAAGGATAAGCGTATCCCAGGAGCGGCCACTCGCTGCGGAGGAGGTGCAGGAGCTGGCGGAGGAGATGACTGCTGAAGCTGTGGTAGTAACTGTTGTAGCATAACGGTCAGTTGAGACAGCTGTTGGCCTTGTTGCGCTATCTGTTGTGACTGCTGGGCGACCACCGTGGTGAGGTCAGCGACAACTGGCAGAGGAACTTCAGCGGGATCCATGGCCGGATCTACTGTCACGATGCCGGCTGGCAGGTAGTGGATCCTCTGTGCCAGAGAGGGATTGGCGTGGACCGTGCTAGTGGACCGGTTCTAAGCCACTACTGGTTTTCACCAGAGCCCGCCGCAAAGCGGGATGGTCTTGCTGCGGCGGTAGTGACCAGGTCGTATCCACTAGCAACGGCTCACCTCTCTGGCTGCTGAAGATAGGCGCGGTACAAGGGAGTAGGCAAAAGCAAGGTCGGACGTAGCAGAAGGTCGGGGCAGGCAGCAAGGATCGTAGTCAGGGGCAACGGCAGAAGGTCTGGAAACACTGGCAAGGAACACACAAGGAACGCTTTCACTGGCACTAAGGCAACAAGATCCGGCAAGGGAGTGCAGGGGAAGTGAGGTGATATAGGGAAGTGCACAGGTGAACACACTAATTGGGACCACTGCGCCAATCAGCGGCGCAGTGGCCCTTTAAATCGCAGAGACCCGGCGCGCGCGCGCCCTAGGGAGCGGGGCCGCGCGCGCCGGGACAGAACAGACGGAGAGCGAGTCAGATAGGGGAGCCGGGGTGCGCATCGCGAGCGGGCGCTACCCGCATCGCGAATCGCATCCCGGCTGGCAGCGGAATCGCAGCGCCCCGGGTCAGAGGACGTGACCGGAGCGCTGCCGCGGGGAGAGTGAAGCGAGCGCTCCGGGGAGGAGCGGGGACCCGGAGCGCTCGGCGTAACAGGTGGCAGTATGAAACAGCCTATGAGTACATATGGTGACAGTATGAGACCGCCAGGATTTGGCATCAGCATGAGGAGGACATATGGTAGCAGAATGAGACAGCCTGGAGCTGGCATCAGCATGAGGAGAACATATGGTGGCACAATGACACAGCCTGAAGCTAGCAATAGTATGAGGAGAACATATGGTGGCAGTATGAGACAGCCTAAAGATGGCATCAGCACGATGAGAACATATGGTGGCAGAATGACACAGCCTGGAGCTGGAATCAGCATGATGAGAACATATGTGGCAGAATGAGACAGCCTATAGGTGGCATCAGCAGCATCAGGAGTCCTGAAAGTGACCCGGTGACATTGTGGGCTGGTGGGTAGCAATACCAGTACCCGGTGATGAAGGTGGGTGGCAAGATCAGAATAATAGTTGAGGAAGGTAGGCAGTAATGTTTTGGACGCAAATATTTGCATTTCAAATTTTTATCGCAAATATCACAAATTCACGAATTCACGAATATTGCAAATGTATTCGCTATATATTTGAAATTGTGAATATTCATTTTTCCGCATATGCGATGCGCATATTCTCGCATTATTAATTCCCTTCTTGGCAAGTGTTACTTGCCCTAAAAAGGGCGGCCCCACACAGAAACCTCTCCCTATTTCCGCCTACAAACACTGCCATTTCTCAGGGTTTTTAGGTGGAAATAGGGAGAAGTTCCTGTGTGGGGCCACCTTTTTCAAGACGAGTAACACTTTCCTTGAAAAGGTGGAAGGGAACAACGTACTGTCCACTGTAGCAGGTGGGGCTAAAAACTTCCCCTGTAAGGCCCTACTCTCACCCCCTACTCTCACCCCATTAAACTCTCCCTATTTCCACCTAAAAACCCTGGGAACTGGCAGTGTGTGTAGGTGGAAATAGGGAGAGGTTCCTGTGTGATACTGCCCTTCTTAAGGGGGAGTAACACTTGCCAAGAAGGGAATTAATAATGTGAGAGTAGGGTCTTACAGGGGAAGTTTTTATCCCCACCGGTTACAATGGACCGGACCATACATTGTTCCCTTTCGCCTTTTGGAGTTCTTTGTATCACATCAATACTTGGTGGTGTAGGTGGCACATGGTGTTTTTTGCATACCTTTTCTTAGATATAAAAAAAATTGGGGTCATATATTTTATCCTAAGAAAAGTTAACTTTTAGCTAATGCATATCCTCAATACATACTTGTGGTCTGATGTGGAGGAATTTCTGTAACTGGGGAGCAGCACCTTAAATATGTTTTGCACTATCCATATTTGTGAAGTGTTGGTGTGGCACCATGGTCAATCTGCTCTGATGCATCAGGCATTGGTGGGTGGAAATCCTGGCTGATCCATGCCTGATTCATCTTCACAAAGGTCAGTCTCTCCACATTTTTCATGGACAGACGAGTTGTCCTTGGGGTTACTATGACCCCCGCCACACTAAACTCCAGCTCAGATGGCACACTACTTGCCGGGCAGGACAGCTTTTCCATGGCAAACTCTGCTAGGGTAATATCAAGGTATGCCACCACCTGCTGGTTCAAGTCCTGCTCCAGGTCTACCTGCTGCTGATGAGTTACTTCACTATGTGGGTGAAGAAAGCTACTCTTCAGCGACTGTAGACTCAGGCTGCTGCTGATGGAGCTGGTACTGCTCCTGCCACCCCACCCCTCCCAAGCAGCCATGGCAGGGGAAGTGGAAGGTGAGCGCAGAGGCCTCCCCCCCAGTAAGACCTGCGAGAGGATGGGCAATGGTGCAGATAGGCATCAGCCAACTGACTATGTAGGATGTCTCTGTAGTAGGTAATTTTGTCCTCCCTCTCAGTGGGTGTAAAAAAGGTCCCCATTTTGTGCCGGTAGTGAGGGTCCAATAAGTTGGAGAGCTAGAAGTCATCCCACTGCCGAATGGTGACAATTTGGCGGTCACTTCACAAGCAAGTGAGCATGCATCGTGCCATTTGTGCAAGTGACTCGGAGGGACCTCCTGCCTCTATCTCTACTGCATACTGCCACGGTGTGTCTGGGTCCTCTGTCTCACCTTCCTCATAACCCTCTAGCTCCTCCTATCCATTAAAGATACACAGGGGAATCCCCCTATCCCCTTGGATCATCAAGATATCGGTGATTGCTTTCTTCTGTTTGTATAGTTGGTCCACCATATGGAGAGTGGAATTCCAACGTGTGGAAACGTTGCAAATCAGACTATGTTGGGGGATGTTGTTCTGACACTGCAGCTCAAGGAGGGTGTGCTTTGCGGTGTACGAGCGGCTGAAGTGCATGCAAAGTTTTCTTCCCCTTGTTAGGATGTCTTACAGATGGGAGAACACTTCAGGAACCGCTTGACATTCAGAATGAACACGTGTGCCATGCAGGGCGCATGGCTCAGCTTCCTTGTCGTAGAGCAGACAAGATGTTCTTCCCGTTGTTGGTCACCATGGTTCCCATTTCCAGTTTTCGTGGAGTAAGCCATGATTCGATTTCTTGATGAATGACTTTTAGCAGTTCCTTACCTGTGTGAAGAACCTCGTGACACCGCCGTGCCCTGCACACATAGTATGCTGGAGGGGCACTGAGACTTGTCTGTGCAGTGGAGGCTGAGGACACGGTGGTGGATGAGGAGGCGTAGTCACACACTGTCTCAGGATCAACGGCCTGAGAGCGTGGAGGCAGAAGCGGCGTGACCTGCCGAATTTTCTGTTGTGGCTGTGCGGGAACCCAGTGAGCCGTAAAGGACATGTATTGTCCCTCACCATAGTTGCAGCTCCACACGTCCGTGCTGCCATGCACTTTGGTACACACTGACCGGCTCAAGGACTGGCCCACCTTCATGGGTATGACACACAGCTCCCTTTGGCTGAGGTGGTGGTGCTTTGACTGGCTGAAACAGGGAGCAGCATGCCAATGGGTGATGCAGCAGGCAGGACCACCACATCGGAGCCACGGTTCTCCCAGGCTGCTTTATGGTGACGCTGCATATGTTGACACAGGGCCGGGGTGCCAACATTGGGACTCTGTCCACGCTTCACCTTCTGCCGTCACATTTTGCTAGTGGGCTGTTAACCTCCTCCGGATGCTTGATGAAAAACTGCCACACCAACAGTCCGCACTGATTGACTGCTACTGCTGCCGACTCCAGGAACCACTGTTCCACTACCTCCCAGGAAGGTAGGCCATCATGCTGACTGCCAGCCATGCTACCACCTTGCTGGCTCAGCTGCTGCCTCATGGGCAACCTTCAACCTTCTTCTCCTGATGATGATGAAGCCCCTTCTGCAACCTCCAAGTGCGATCAGCTTCGTCATCATCGAGTTGTGTCTGCATGGCAGTGATGTCCTCCTCAGGTTCCTCAGCAGTGTCTGCTTCAGGAGCCTGAACGCTTGCAACAGCACCTCCCACGCCACTCTCCTCATCACTACTTGCCCGCCTAGCGGAGGAAGCAGTGCATGTCTCCTCCACTTCTTGGCTAGGCAGTAGCTGCTGACTGTCCTCTATTAGATCGGCCTCACTAAATAGTGGAGCTGAACCCACAACATACGATACTTCTGTGGGGGAGGGAACAGCATAGGACAGAGGCAATGGGAGAACATTGAGGTCTCTCGGGCCATGCCAACTGAGGGTTGTGTCTGAGGAACCCAGCAACTGTTAACTGGGGATGTCAGATGTCACTTGTGATGAAGTGGATGACCATGTTAACCAACTGATGATGGCAGATGGGTTGCTAGTCACGACACGACCACTAGCTGATACCGGGAGCTCAGGCCTTTCTCTGTGACTCCTGCTACCACTCTCCCCTAATCTGCTGTGACCTCTGTCTGCGCCTGATGAATTTAGGCCTCTGCCACTCCTCTGTGCACATCCCGGCACATCTCTGCCTGACATACTTAGTGAGTATATGAGGGGAGGTTGATATGCTCCACTACGCTTAAAACACTATTTGTCTATAACACTAGTAGGTGTGTACTTTTGGCTGGACTTTCACAGTAATGAGTCCCTTAAGACTTTAACATGAAAAATATGGTACATCATTACGATGTACGTATGTGGTATGCACTTATGAGGGGAGTACAATTCGCTCCACTACGCTTAAAACAGTATTTGTCTACAACACCAGCAGGTGTATACTTTTGGCTGGCCTTTCACAGTAACTAGGCCCTTAAGACTTTAACAGGAACAAAATGGTACACCACTTAGATGTACATATGTGGTATGCACTTATGAGGGGAATACAATATGCTCCACTATGCTTAAAACAGTATTTGTCTAGAACAGCAGCAAGTGTGCACTTTTGGCTGGCCTTTCACAGTAACTAGTGCCGAACAAAATGGTACACCACCTATGTACGCACAGGTTACACTTAATAGAGGACAATAGACTTTGCTATGCACCTGTATTAGGCACTAATAGCAGGTGATTCTGGCTTTTAGTGCTCTGTTCACCCTAACTGGCTGGCTGCTATTAGCTTTTCAGTTGTTGTACACACCAGTTCTGCTGCACACAGTCGCTGTGTACTACACGAAAAAGGTTATAATGCCGAATATTCACAAAACCTACCCCCTTTCTCCTTAGGCAGCATTAGCTTTTTTAGAGCAAATACATGGGCATTTATTAGCCCAGATACATTTTGTGGGGGCAGAGGTTAAAAGGGCAACATCCTTCCGCCCCCCCTTCCAGCTTTATGTGGAAATGGTCCTGCCAGTGCTCATATGGAGGGTTCTCACCCGGTTTGGCTGGGCCGGGAAGGGGCTGCCTAAGGGCTCATGATCCCTGGAAATGTATTGCCCGTTTCTATGCTGTTTATTATGCTTGCTGACCCTTTGGTCTTGTATGTTCCTGTTCTCTTTTTATTTTGATTTCTTGTTTTGTATTGTAAAATCACTGAATAAAAATTTACACTTAAAAAAAAAAGGGCAACATCCTTATTTTTCAACAGGACTGGATCATTTGTAGCGAGTATAACAATTTAAAAAAGCTAAGCATCTTCATCAGATGACATCTGGCCAATAAGGATAGAGGGAATAAGATTCACCTCTTGAGTTCCGACATTATATATTGCAGGTTGGGGCGGGGAATTAAGGGTATACAAAGAGGTGCAGAGTTCGTCCTATCCATATACTTAAGTATTTTAGGGAAACGCTAGACAATGAAACAGGAAGGGGGAGATCACACTCTGAAGCATCATTAACCTTGAATCTGGAGGTCAACCCAAAGTACCTCAAATGATTAAAGACCACTGCCAAGTCTTAAATTGGATTATCTAAAAATACCAATAGGTCATCAGCAAGGAAGGCATGAGTTACTAGTGATCTGCCCACTTGGATCCCATTCACGTCCAGTGCCTTTGCTAGAAAATGGGATAAGGGCTCTATGGCCAGATTAACCCCTTAAGGATGCAGCCCATTTGGTCCTTAAAGGGGTACTCCGCCCCTAAACATCTTATCCCCTATCCAAAGGATAGGGGATAAGATGTCAGATCGCCGCGGTCCTGCTGCTGGGGACCCCGGGGATTGCTGCTGCAGCACCCCGCTATCATTAAGGAATTTTGCTAATTTTGGAAGGTTTTGTTTTCGCGCTGTACAATTTATGGTAAAAATTACGTGTTCTTTATTCTTTGGGTCAATACGATTAAAATGATACCCATGATAACATACTTTTCTATTACTGTTGTGCTTAAAAAAAATCAAACTTAAAAACAAACTTTTTAACCAAATTAGTACGTTTAAAATCCCCCTATTTTGAAGACCTATAACTTTTAATTTTTTCCATATAAGCGGTGGTATGAGGGCTCATTTTTTGCGCCGTGATCTGTACTTTTTAATGATACCATATTTGCTTATATAGAACTTTTAATCCATTTTTTATCCATTTTTTTGGGAATAAAAAAGCATCTATTTTGGACTTTTTTTATTTTTACGTTCACGCCGTTCACCGTACGGTATCATTAATATGTTATTTTAATAGTTCAGATATTTATGCATGCAGCAATACCAATTATGAATATAAAATATTTTTTAACACTTTTTGGGGGTGAAATAGGGAAAATAGGACAATTTACATTTTTATTGGGGAGGGGGGTTTTCACATTTTTTTACTTTATTTTTTTACTTTTCTTACTTTTATTTTTACACTTTAATAGTCTCCTTAGGGGACTATTTATAGCAATCACTCGATTGCTAATACTGTTCAGTGCTATGTATAGGACATAGCACTGATCAGCATTATCAGTCATCTTCTGCTCTGGTCTGCGGGAAGGCAGATCAGAGCAGAAGACACTGGGAAGGCAGCGGAGGCCGGTGAGGGGACCTCCGTCTGCCGTGCTGGATGATCGGATCGCCGCGGCAGCGCTGCAGGCGATCCGATCATCCATTTAAGTGTCCGCAATGCTGCAGATGCCGTGATCTGTATTGATCACAGCATTAATGGCGGACATCCGTGGGATCGCAGATGTCCGCCATTTCGGGCGGGTCCCTGGCTGCGATCAGCAGACGGGACCTGCCGCGCATGATCCGGGCATCGCTCCGATGCTCGCGGTTATACTTAGGACGTAAATGTAGGCCCTGGTGCGTTAAGTACCACCTCACCAGGACATACATTTACGTCCTGCGTCGTTAAAGGGTTAAAGAGTAGGGTGATAGGGGTATCCCTGGCGGGTACCCTTCTGTGGGGCAGAAGGGACAGAAATATGAACCCTGGATAAAGTTGTTTGGTAAAGAGAATGTTAGTACTGTAGGAAAGGTCCTCCAAAGCCCATGTGTTGCAGGACCGCCCATAACCATTCCCAAGATACATTATTGATCTCCCTTTTGGCGTTGATAAATAATATGGCCACTTGACAATGTAAGAATAGTCATAGCCTAATATTATCCAGAACCCTATTACTTTTCGAACCACTTAGGGACCACGGGCGTACAGGTATGCACGCCGGGTGAGGATCGGGATGACTGCTGATACCTATCAGCAGGCATGCCATGCCAATGCCCAGGCGGTCCTTAGACCCCCCCCCCCCCCATGTCGGAGATCACTGCAAATCGCCAGTGAATTCACACAGGCGATTTGCAGTGATTTTGGGTCATATGGGTCTCCGGTGAACCGGAAAGTAAGGGGGATCGGGGTTGTCAAAGACACCCCCGCTCCCCCTGAAGGGATAGGAGTGAGGTGGCAGGGGTGCCACCCCTCCTATCCCTGCTATTTGTCAGTCAGAAGCGATCGACCAATAGCAGATCGGGGGTTGGGGGGGGGTCAAAGTTCGGTTCCCCATTCTGCCCACCCACAGTAGTCCAGGCAGAACAGGGGAACCGATGGTGACCGGCGCCAGAGGTCCACTTACCCATCGGCGATCGGCAGCGGACGGCAGAGGACGGCGATGCGGCTCCCTAGTGCGATGATCCTACGGAAGCCTGTGAGTAGTTGCCTAGCAACATCTGGAGGACTACAGATGTTGCAAAACTACAACTTCCAGCATGCACATACAGCTGTTTGCTGTTTGCACATGCTGGGATTTGCAGTTTTGCAACAGCTGGAGGGCTACAGTTTGGAGATCACTGTGCAGTGGTCTCTAAACTGCGGCCCTCTAGATCTTGCAAAACTAAAACTCCCAGCAAGCTCACACAGCAGTTTGCTGTCTGGGCATGCTGGGATTTGTAGTATTGCAACATCTCTAGGGCCAAAGTTTGGAGATGGATGTGCAGTGGTCCCTAAACTGTGGCCCTTCAGATCTTGTAAAACTATAACTCCCAGCATGCCCAAACAGCAAACAGTTGTCTCGGCATACTGGGAGTTGTAGTTGCCTACCTCCAGCTGCTGCATAACTACACCTCCCAGCATGCCCTTGGGCAATCAGTACATGCTGGAAGTTGTAGGTTTGCAACAACTGGATGCACACTGGTTTGAAAATACTGAGTTAGGTAACAGAACCTAACTGAAGGTTTTCCAACCAGTGTGCCTCCAGCTGATGCAAAAGTACAACCCCCAGCATACACGTTCTGTCAGTACATGCTGGGAGTTGTATCTTGCAACAGCTGGAGGTTTGCCTTCAGTACAGGGTACATTCACATGGCGGGTTTACAGTGAGTTTCCTGCTTCAAGTTTTAGCTGCAGCAAATTTTCCGACGCAGCGCAAACTCCTAGTGGGAAACTCACTGTAAACCCCCGCCAGTGCGAATGTACCCTAAAAACACTCCACTACACTAACACAAAATAAAGGGTAAAACACGACATATACACCCCCTTAAGCTGCCCCCCCAATAAAAATGAAAACGTATCGTACGGCAGTGTTTAACAAACGAAGCCTCCAGCTGTTGCAAAACAACAACAACTACCAGCATTTCTAGACAGCCACTGACTGTCCAGGCATGCTGGGAGTTTAGCAACAGCTGGAGGCAACCTGTTTGGGAATCACTGGCGTAGAATACCCCTATGTCAACCCCTTAATTAGTCCCCAAATGCGCCTGTGGTATTTCAAGGAAACAGTATTTATGGAGTATTTCCGTACTCAGGAGTAATTGCACTACAAATTTTGGGGGGCTTTTACTCCTTTTACCCCTTATGAAAAGGAAAAGTTCGGGTCTACATCAGCCTGTTAGTGTAAAAAAAAAAACATTTTTACACTAACATGCTGGCGTTGTCCCATACTTTTTATTTTCACAAGAGGTAAAATAAAAAAAAGAACCCTAAAATTTGTAACGCAATTTCTCCTGAGTACGGAAAAACCCCATATGTGGGCGTAAAATGCACAGCCCACTGTTCCAAAAATCTGTCAAACACCAGTTAAATGCTCACAGCACCCCTTATTAAATTCTGTGAGGGGTGTAATTTCCAAAATGGGGTCACATGTGGGGGATCCACTTTTCTGGCACCATGGGGGATTTGTAAACGCACATGGCCCCTGACTTCCATTCCAAACGAATTCTCTCTCCAAAAGCTCAATGGCGCTCCTCCTCTTCTGAGCATTGTAGTGCACCAGCAGAGCACTTTACATCCACATAAGGGGTATTTCCATACTCAGAAGAAATGGGGTTACAAATTTTGGGGGGCACTTTCTCCATTTACCCCTTGTAAAAATGTAAAATTTGGGGAAACACCAGCATTTTAGTGAAAAAAAAATATTTTTATCATTTACACATCCGACTTTAACAAAAAGTTGTCAAACACCTGTGGGATGTTAAGGCTCACTGTACCACTTGTTGCGTTCCTTGAGGGGTGAAGTTTCTAAAATAGTAGGCCATCTGTTTTTTTTTGCTGTTCTGGTACCATAGGGGCTTCCTAAATGCGACATGCCTCCCAAAAACCATTTCAGCAAAATTTGCTTTCCAAAAGCAAATGTAACGCCTTCTCTTCTGAGCATTGTAGTTCGTCTGCAGAGCATTTTATGTCCTAACATGGGATACTTATATACTCAGAAGAGATGGTGTTACAAATTCTGGGGGGCATTTTCTCCCATTACCCTTTGCAAAAATAATTGTAAATTTGGGGGAAAGAACTGTACTTTAGTGAAATTATTTTTTTTTGCATTTTACACATCCGAATTTAACAAAAAGTCGTCAAACACCTGTGAGGTGTTAAGGCTCACTGGACCCCATGTTACGTGCCTTGAGGGGTGTAGTTTCCAAAATAGTATGCCATGTGTTTTTTTTCCGCTGTTCTGGCACCATAGGGGCCACCTAAACACGACATGTCCCCCAAAAAACTTTTCAGCAAAATCCACTCTCCAAAATCCCATTGCTGCTCCTTCCCTTCTGAGCCCTCTACTGCACCCACTGAACACTTCACATACATGAGGTATTTCCTTACTCAAGAGAAATTTGGTTACAAATTTTGGGGGGCATTTTGAATTTTCTCCTTCACTTTGCTGCTATTCGTGTGAAACACCTAAAGGGTTAAAAAAGTTTCTGAATGTCATTTTGAATACTTTGAGGGGTGCAGTTTATATAATGGGGTCATTTATAGCATATTTCTAATATGAAGGCCCTAAACTGGTCCCTGAAAGATTCTGATTTCGAAAATGTTGTGAAAAATTGGAAAATTGCTGCTGAACTTTGAAGCCCTCTGATGTCTTCCAAAAGTAAAAACATGTCAACTTTATGATGCAAACATATTGTATATGTGAATCAATGTATAATTTATTTGGAATGTCTATTTCCCTTAGACAAATTTTCAATGTATGCAAGTATCGAAGAAAATTTACCACTCACATGAAGTAGAATATGTAATGAAAAAACAATCTCAGAATCAGAAGGAAAAGTAAAAGCATCCCAGAGTTATTAATGCTTAAAGTGACAGTGGTCAGATGTGCAAAAAACACTCTGGTCCTTAAGGTGAAAATGGGCTTGGTCCTTAAGGGGCTAATATTAGCTAGCACTGATCTACCCTTAATGAAGCCCATCTGAAGGGGGGAAATTAAGCGAGGTATCATGTCCACTAGCCTGTACGTCAGTATTTTAGAGATTATTTGTTTGAGATTATTAAGAGATACTATTAATAATATTAAGAAGAGAAATGGGATGGTAACCGTCAGGGTGTAACAGGTCCTTCCCAGGTTTTGGAAGTACTCTGATATATATGGTATTCATGGACTGTTTTCCCGTGCAGGTAGGAATTAAAAAAAAGAGCAAAAAGTGAAAGTGCTGTTTCCATTTTCAAGATTTTATAAAAATCCCTGTTAAACCTGTCCAGGCTGGGTGCTTTATTCGGATTCAGAGATTTCACCCACTCCAACTCCTCTTGCATTACTGAAGCATTACATTTTTCCCTCTCTTCCTCAGTTAATGAGGGAAGATCGACCGAAGTTAGCAAATCCCTAATGGGGGGTGTAGGGGAGCTAGACGAGAAGTAAAGGCCCTGGAAATGGTGTTACAGGACTGTATTAATTGTTTAAGGATCTCTCGGTAGGGATATCAATTGTTCCTTAAGCACCAGAATCTGGTAATTGGGCATAGCACCTTTGGCAAAGTGAGCCAGAAGTCAGCCCCGTTTGTTGCCGAAGCAAAACAGAGAAGCTTCCAATTATGATCAGGACAAGTTATCTTTACGAGCCACCCCATGTTATAAGAAGATTTAGCCAAACTCCAAGTTTGTCTATTGGAAATAGAGGGGGATGATAGGAAAGCCATATAGGCAGTGTGGAGGGCCGCCCCAAAGGGATCTGAGCTGGGAACTTATTTTCCTTTTAAGGACAGAGTATATGTCAATATCTTTTCCCTTAACACTGCCTTAGCAGTATCCCAGACCATCTAGGGGGTTGATTGACGTTCTGCATTGTCTCCAAAGAATTCAAACCACCACCCTTTCAGCAGGGCCAGAAATTGTTCCTCCCTTGCTAATCCTCCCGGGAACCTCCACAAAAAATCAGTGCCCTAGGTATCAAGTCAGTCAGTGATAAGGGAGCGTGGTTGGAAATCACCAAGTCTTCCAGGCAAACATGCTGCACCCTGGGAAGTGCATTCGGAAGGAAGCAGTAGTCCAAACGGGACCATGAATCATGCGCATGGGAGTATGAACTAAATTCCTGTGCTTCTGGATGCAAAGCTCTCTAGGCATCCACCAGACCCACCTGAGATGCCCACAAAGGTAACAGAGAGTCTTAGTGCCTAGAAGGGGGCTGAAATATCCTATTGCACCGTCTGTCCTCCAGAGTGTGCATCACTGCGTTAAAATCATTAGCAGCTATTTTGATAGGGGTAGAGGCTGGTTAAAGGGGTTATCCACCATAAGGTGATTTTAGTACGTACCTGGCAGGCAGTAATGGACATGCTTAGGAAGGATCTGCACTTGTCATGGGGCTAAATGGCTATGTTGTGAGATTACCATAACACTGTGGCTAGCCTTTTGTGAACTGGTATTTCCTGTTTGACTTTTTTTGACTACAAATCCCATAATTCCATTTTCCTCCTTCCAACACATCAGCTACCCCACCCATTGAAACATAAATGAGCTGCATCCATTCAAAAGACATGTGGTTTTCTATCAGGGTGCCTACAGCTGTTGCATTAGTTGCAGATTGAGCTCTCTCCCCCCATGTGATCCATCCACCCATTGAAGCAGACAGGCACCCTGTCATCAGCTGACTAGTGAGTCAGATCTCGGCTGCATTGCAACCTGGGGAAAATCTGAGACAACAGTCATTTTGTATGCTCCACGTCCTCGGAGGCAGTCTTAATATAGACACTACACAGACACTCTTCAGTATCGTCTTGGACCGAGAGTAAGTCATATAAAAACGCCCTATGAAAAAGAATGAGTACCCCGGCTTTATGGTCAACTGGAGGTGAGCCTACCACCTTCCCCACCCACCATTTTTTCATGCGGAAAAAGTATGCTTCCTCTAGATTTGTCTCCTACAAAACGCCATATCTGGTGACAATTTCTTGAGGTGGTAGAGAACCATTCCCCTTTTATGTGGGGACCTTAGTCCTTTAATATTTCATGAAACAATCTGCAAGTTGAAGGGAGTAAAAAAAAACTATATAGGGATCTGTGTGGCAAAGGAAAAGTAGACTGGAGATGGAAACAAACATAAACCCCCTCCCTCCCACCTCAGCCCCCCCCCCCCCCACACAGCACATTTTATGGTAATATGAAAGGTGTCAATAATAACAATAAATACCACAAAAATAAGCCATTGTATGGGTGTATGTAGAGATCAATAACAGAGTTATGGCTATTTAAATGCGAGGAGGAAAAAAATAAAATGCAAAGATGAAAATGGGCACAGTCCTTAAGGGGTTAATAGCAAAGTGTCTCATCCCTATGGAATGCATATCTAGAAAACACATTTTTGTGTTTATGTAAATCCCTTGTTTTGTATTCAGAAATGTTTTGTTTTAGCAGCATTGAACTCCATTGACCCCAGTTACATAAGCAATTATCACACCTTTTATACAGGAAGAAATTGGCTTAAACTGTGACATTTTGTGACACCTGCACTAGAATCTCTGAATGAAAAACAACATGTATTCAAATAGTATGTCTATATACAAAATTATTTAGAACATTTAAATGTTTCATAAGCTGTTTCAATCCTCTAGAAAGCAATATGGTCTCTTTATTTGCTGGAGAACTCTATGGCTAATAGTAGAATAGTATTGGAAATATCTGCTCATCTATACTCATAGCCCTATAGAGTTTCTGCTCTGAGATATTTTGGGGGATTTTGTTGCAGCAGCAGCCGCCTCCTATTGTTTTCAATGGGTTTCTAAAGCTCTGTGCACACTCAGAAATTCCAATTCTGGTCTCTGCTGAAAGAATGAACATGTTCATTCTTTTGGTGGAATAATGTGTGGAACTGCTGTGCTGTCAATAGGGCCAGTGCTCATTCATTATGGTGACAGGGGAAAAATCTCTGTTTATTGGGATACCTTTTGTTCTGTGTATGTCTGTTTTAGTTTTATGTGTGCAAAAACAGTTCTTAAAAATTACCTGAGTAAAATATATATATATATATATATATATATATATATATATATATATACGATCAAGAATCTACAATGATTTAGCATCTTCGGCTCAAATTGCCTTAAGTAAAATATCAGTGTTAGGTGTGATATACAAAGAGTTAATTTTTTTTTCTTTTTTTCTTAAATTTGCTGTGACACAATGCAACAGTGGAAAGAAGGCTACTATTGATTCCCAGCATCTTATTATCTTAGCATATATTGATTTTCACATTCATGGTTGAGGCACCTGAAATTAGTAGGTGTGGATTTTTCTGTCACAAATTAAGGCTACTTTTAAATTTGCATAAATATTTTTATTGCTCTAATGAAGTAAAAATAAAACAGTGTTTAAAGAAATATTTTTAGTACCGGTTTGTGTATATAGGTAGCTTCATTGTAGGCATTTAGGTTACAGGTTATTGTTTTTCAGAAAGCAGGGGGTCAGATCCAGTGACATTATATATGACTGCACAAACATATAGTAACCATTGAGTGAACGAATAAAAAATTGTGTGATTCTTAAATCAGACGAGACATTCTACAAATACAAAAACTGGTTAAACATCTGGTGCATGAGAACACTATGTAGCTATATAGTTTTCACTAGGGATGTCCCGATACTAGTATCGGCATCGGGGCTGATACTCGGCATTTGTATGGTATCGGGGACTCGTTTAATGTCCCCCGATACCATGCCCGATACCTGGTGCTGTGTGGACGCTGTCCCGTTCTCCGCTGTCCCGTTCCCTGCTGTCCCGTTCTCTGCTGTCCCCTTCTCCCGATCACAATCATTGTACCTGTTAATCTGTCAAGTTCCTACATACTGTGAAAGGACAACCAAAAGTAATCACCGGATGGTGTTTTAAAAAGTTACAGAGTTTTTAGGTGCACTGTAGCGCATTTTTCTGCCCTCATAAGTGCATACTGCACATGTACATCTAAGTAAGTGTACTATTTTGTACCTGTTGATCTGTCAAGGGTCTATATACTGTGAATGGACAGCCAACAGTACACCCCTGCTGCTGTTCTAGATAAATACTTTTTTAAGCGAAGTGAAGCGTATTGTACTCCCCTCATATACGCAATAAGTATGTCAGGCAGAGTAGTGAAACTTCAATTACAAAATCCATAATATCAATTTAAAAATCATAAATTTAAATTTAAAAATCATAAATTTAAATTTAAAAATAATAAATTTCAATGGTCTCGTTATGCTGCTGTCAACTCCAGGCTGTGCCATTCAGACACTATATGGTCTTCTCATGCCTCAGCCCACTACAGGCTGTGTCAATCAGGCAATATATGGTTTATTGATGCTGCTGGGCCTGGGATAAAAATTTTTTTTATGGTAGCATTAGCTACCCAAAATCTTCGGTTTAAATTTCTGAATTCATCTTTTAATCTTAGGGATTGTGAAGTCCTAGTGTCTACTCATGCTGCTGCCAACTCCTGGCTGTGCCATTCAGACACTATATGGTCTCCTCATGCATCATCCAACTACAGGCTGTGTCACTCAGGCAATACATGGTTTACTGATGCTGCTGGGCCTCCTGTGAATAAACATTTTGTTATGGTAGCACTAGCTACCCAAAATGCTAGGTTTAAATTTCAGAATTCATCTTTTAATCTTAGGGATTGTGAAAATCCTAGTGTCTATTCATGCTGCTGCCAACTTCTGGCTGTGCCATACAGACACTATATGGTCTTCTCATGCCTCAGCCAACTACAGGTTGTGTCACTCAATATATGGTTTACTATTGCTGCTGGGCCTTGGTCTGAGCCTAACATTTTTTTTTATGGTAGCAATAGCTACCATAAATCTTCAATTTAAATTTCAAAATTCATCTTTTAATCTTAGGGATTGTGAAGCCTTAGTGTCTACTCATGCTGCTGCCAGCTCCAGGATGTGTCATTTAACCACTATATGGTCTCCTCATGCTGCCAACACCTCCACACTGTGATAACTACACCCCTTTGTGTTATTGTTATAATTTATCCTTTTTATATGCACATTTCTTTGATATGTCTCTTTATTTTATCTGTTTTATTTTTCCTTTCCTGGAAAATTGTTAACATTTTTTAAATTAAACAATATATATATATATATATATATATATATATATATATATATATATATGCAATAAAGACAACACTCATATTAATCCCTTACACCCAACCTGTAAGAGGGAATATAAGAAACAAAATAAAAAAGCACGTATAGATTAAAACACAAAATAAGATCAGTGTTGCTATAGGTCACATCTCGTAATCTTGGTCTAAGAGAGTGAGTGTACTGCAGGCATATGTGGTATCCTGCCTGAATATACCAATGTGCCAGTGCAACATGATCACATCATTAATAACATGTTCTAATAAAAAGAAGTCTGGTTGAAAATGTGATGCACAGTTGAGAAATATATTCAATAAGTCAGTGGTTCACACAGTATGGTAGAAGTAATAACCAGCATATAGTGCTTCTCACCATCCCCACAGGAATAAAACACACTGTTAACAGTTGCTTCTACAAGCTTCCAATAATGAATAACAGCGATTGTTCAATAAATCCTTGCTCATATTCGTTTTGCCAAAGTTCAGTTCCAACATTAAATTTATTCCGCCTTAACTGTTTCAGTTTTAAGCACTAACATGCATACCCAATGGGAAAAAAACGAATTCCACTGATATGTCTTACGCTATCATGAGAATGGATATCTGGCTTACCAGTCTAGTGTGCAGACCAGACTATTTAATAGATATAAATGGCTTGTTTATCCATACAACCATCTTCTGTCAGAGTCACTTTAAAATTGCTATATGCATTTTGATCATGTTGTAATACAATATATATATGTATGTGTCTTACCTATCATAATGAGAACATGATATAATAACTAAATAATAACTGCTTGTCCTAATTATGGAAACATGTAATGGACACCTAGCCCCTTAACAACATGCGCCATAAATGTTGGGCGAAGCATAGTGTCACTTAGCGCACAGTGCAGTACATTCATGACGCGGCTGTGATGCGAGCGCCGGAGATGCGCTCGCTTCATTCCCGGCGGGTCAGCAGCTGCGGACCCGCCGGTAATGGCGGACATCAGCAATCGTGCTGATGTCTGCCATTAACCTCTCAGATGCTGTGATCAATACAGATCACGGCATCTGCGGCAGTGCAGCATTTACAATGGCTGATCTGATCCCCCGCGGCACTGCTGGGGGGTCCGATCAGCCAAGATGGCAGACGGAGGTCCCCTCACCTGCCTCCATCCATATGACTAAGGCGGACATGTTCCGCTGAAACGCGTCACTATTGTTCATGCCGCAGTGCTTGTGTCCTATTAAAGAAGAATAAAGCTGTCGTTTTTACCGCATGCCGAGTGCTGGACGCCTACTTCTCCTTTGCTTATCTTCTACGTGTTGGTCCATACGTGTTTGAGACACGGCGGTTCTGGTGGTGAGCTGTACTTGCTCTTTCTTTCTTGATGCGTAAATGTAGTACCAAAACAAACTACAGATCATGGAGCAAAAATGAGCCCTCACTCATCCCTGAATATGGAAGAATAAGAAGGTTAGAGGTGGTCAAAATTGGGCCATTTTAACCCCTTAAGGACTCAGCCCATTTTGGCCTTAAGGACTCAGACAATTTAATTTTTACGTTTTCATTTTTTCCTCCTCGCCTTCTAAAAATCATAACTCTTTTATATTTTCATCCACAGACTAGTGTGAGGGCTTGTTTTTTGCGCAACCAGTTGTCCTTTGTAATGACATCACTCATTATATCATAAAATGTATGGAACAACCAAAAAACACAATTTTTGTGGGGAAATTAAAACGAAAAACGCAATTTTGCTAATTTTGGAAGGTTTTGTTTTCACGCCGTACAATTTATGGTAAAATTGATAAAATACGATTAAAATGATACCCATTATTATATACTTTTATATTACTGTTGCGCTTAAAAAAAATCACAAACTTTTTAACCAAATTAGTACGTTTATAATCCCTTTATTTTGATGACCTCTAACTTTTTTATTTTTCCGTATAAGTGGCGGTATGGGGGCTCATTTTTTGTGCCATGATCTGTACTTTTTTTTTATACCACATTTGCATATAAAAAACTTTTAATACATTTTTTATAATTTTTTTTTTAATGAAATGTATTAAAAAAGTAGGAATTTTGGACTTTTTTTTTTTCGTTCACGCCGTTCACCGTACGGGATCATTAACATTTTATTTTAATAGTTCGGACATTTACGCACGCGGCGATACCAAAAATGTCTATAAAAAATGTTTTTTACGCTTTTTGGGGGTAAAATAGGAAAAAACTGACGTTTTACTTTTTTATTGGGGGAGGGGATTTTTCACTTTTTTTTTACTTTTACTTTTACATTTTTTTACTTTTTTTTTTACACTTGAATAGTCCCCATAGGGGACTATTCATAGCAATACCATGATTGCTAATACTGATCTGTTCTATGTATAGGACATAGAACAGATCAGTATTATCGGTCATCTCCTGCTCTGGTCTGCTCGATCACAGACCAGAGCAGGAGACGCCGGGAGCCGGACGGAGGAAGGAGAGGGGACCTCCGTCCGGCGTTCTGAATGATCGGATCCCCGCAGCAGCGCTGCGGGCGATCCGATCGTTCATTTAAATCGCGAACTGCCGCAGATGCCGTGATCTGTATTGATCCCGGCACCTGAGGGGTTAATGGCGGACGCCCGCGAGATCGCGGGCGTCGGCCATTGCCGGCGGGTCCCTGGCTGCGATCAGCAGCCGGGATCAGCCGCGCGTGACACGGGCATCGCTCCGATGCCCGCGGTTATGCTTAGGACGTAAATGTACGTCCTGGTGCGTTAAGTACCACCTCACCAGGACGTACATTTACGTCCTGCGTCCTTAAGGGGTTAAACATACTGATTTTGTAAAAAAAAACATTTGAGATTTTTTAACAGCAGTGCAATAATAGAAAAGTATGTAACCATGGCTATCATTTTAATCGTATTGACCCAGAGAATGGAAGACAACATGTAATTTTTACCGCAAAGTGTACAGCGTGAAGACGAAATTTGCAAAATTAGATTTTCGTTTAAATTTCCTTACCCAAAGAATATTTTTTGGGGGTTTACCATACATTTTAGGGTAAAATGAATGATGTCATTACAAATTACATCTGGTCACACAAAAAACAAGCCCTCATAGGGTCTGGGAATGGAAATATAAAAGAGTTATGAATTTTAGACAGCGAGGAGGAAAAAGCGAAAACGCAAAAATAAAATTGGCTGTGTCCTTAAGGTCAAAATGGGCTGTGTCCTTAAGGGGCTAGACAAGGAATGCAGCAAATAACTAATCCAACATATCGTTCCTGTGAAAAGTAAGCGAGGATACTTTTAGGATGTAGAACGAGTAGGACAGGTCATTATGCTATATAAGGGACACACAATTGGTGTGTGTTGTGTAGAACCAACCCCATGTAATAGTTTTAAATCTTCATTTTAAAAGTCAGAAAATTCGAAGACTTACTTCATGGGTGTTACGCCGAGCGCTCCGGGTCCCCGCTCCTTCCCGGAGCGCTCGCAGCGTTTATCTGCTCGCAGTGCCCCGGTCAGACCCGCTGACCGGGAGCGCTGCGATAGTCTCTCTAGCAGGCATGCGATCCGCGATGCGGGACGCGCCCGCTCGCAGTTCGCATCCCAGCCTGCTTACCAGTCCTGTCCTCCGTCCGTCCAGTCCCGGCGCGCGCGGCCCTGCTCCCTAGGGCGCGCGCGCCGGCTCTCTGCGATTTAAAGGGCCAGTGCGCCGCTGCTTGGCGCCTGGTCCAAATTAGTGTTTTCACCTGTGCACTGGTCTATATTACCTCACTTCCCCTTCCCTGTATTGCCGGATCTTGTTGCCATTGTGCCAGTGAAAGCGTTCCTTGTATGTCCCAAGCCAGTGTTCCAGACCTCCTGCCGTTGCCCCTGACTACGATCCTTGCTGCCTTCCCTGACCTTCTGCTACGTCCGACCTTGCTCTTGCCTAATCCCTTGTACCGCGCTTATCTCAGCAGTCAGTCGGTTGAGTCGCTATCGGGTGGAACGACCTGGGGGTTACCTGCCGCAGCAAATCCATCCCGCTTTGCGGTGGGCTCTGGTGAATAACAGTAACCCCTTAGACTCCGTTCCCCTGGTACGGCCCACGTCATCACCCCACTGACACAGAGGATCCACCACCAGTATCCTCTCAGTACCCGGATCCTGACAGTAGATCCGGCCATGGATCCTGCTGAGGTCCCGCTGCCAGTTGTCGCTGACCTTACCACGGTGGTCGCCCAGCAGTCGCAACAGATAGCACAACAAGGCCATCAGCTGTCTCAACTGACTGTTATGCTACAACAGCTTTTACCACAGCTACAGCAACCATCTCCGCCAGCTCCTGCACCTCCTCCGCAGCGAGTGGCCGCTTCCAGCCTCCGCTTGTCCGTGCCGGACAAATTTGATGGGGACTCTAAACTATGCCGTGGTTTTCTCTCGCAATGTTCCCTGCATTTGGAGATGATGTCGGACCAATTTCCCACTGAATGGTCAAAGGTGGCTTTCGTGGTTAGTCTCCTGTCTGGGAAGGCCTTGTCATGGGCCACACCGCTCTGGGACCGCAATGATCCTGTCACTGCCACTGTTCAGTCCTTCTTCGCTGAGGTTCGTAGTGTCTTCGAGGAACCAGCCCGAGCCTCTTCTGCCGAATCTGCCTTGCTGAACCTGGTCCAAGGAAATTCTTCTGTAGGCGAATACGCCATCCAATTTCGTTCCCTCGCCTCTGAATTATCTTGGAACAACGAGGCCCTCTGCGCGACCTTTAAAAAAGGCCTATCCAGTAACATCAAGGATGTGCTGGCCACACGAGAAATCCCTGCCAACCTGCATGAACTTATCCATTTGGCCACCCGCATTGACATGCGTTTTTCCGAAAGACGCCAGGAGCTCCGTCAGGATATAGACTTTGTTCGCACTAGGCGATTTCTCTCGCCGGCTCCTCTCTTCTCTGGTCCACTGCAATCTGTTCCTGTGCCTTCTGCCGTGGAGGCTATGCAAGTAGACCGGTCTCGCCTGACCCTACAAGAGAGGACACGCTGCCGCAATGAGAACCTATGCCTGTACTGTGCCAGTACCGAACACTTCCTGAAGGATTGTCCTATCCATCCTCCACGTCAGGAAAGACGCACTCCGATTCCGCACAAAGGTGAGACAGCTCTAGGTGTGAACTCTGCTTCTCCACGTCTTACTGTGCCTGTGCGGATTTCTTCTTCTGCTAACTCCTCCTTCTCAGCTGTGGCCTTCTTGGATTCAGGCTCTGCAGGAAATTTTATTTTGGCCTCTTTCATTAACAGGTTCAACATCCCAGTCACCAGTCTCGCCAGACCTCTCTACATTGCTTCAGTTAATGGAGAAAATTTGGACTGTACTGTGCGTTACCGCACAGAACCCCTGTTAATGTGCATTTGACCTCATCACGAAAAAATAGAATTTCTGGTCCTCTCTAACTGCACTTCTGACATTCTCCTCGGCCGGCCTTGGCTCCAACGCCATTCTCCTACCCCTGACTGGACCACCGGGGAGATCAAGAGCTGGGGTGCTTCTTGCCTCAAAAAATGCCTCACGTCTGCTCCCAGTCCCGTCAGTCAAACCCCAGTGGCTCCTCCTATACCAGGTCTCCCCAAGGCCTATCAGGACTATGCCGATGTTTTTTGCAAAAAACAAGCAGAGACTTTGCCTCCTCACAGGCCTTATGACTGCCCTATCGATCTCCTTCCTGGTACTACTCCACCCCGGGGCAGGATCTATCCTCTGTCTGCTCCTGAGACTCAAGCCATGTCGGACTACATCCAAGAAAATTGAAAGAGGGGATTTATCCGCAAGTCTTCATCCCCTGCTGGAGCGGGGTTCTTCTTTGTCTCCAAAAAAGACAGTTCCTTACGGCCGTGCATCGATTACCGCGGTCTAAATAAGATCACTATAAAAAAAAACGCTATCCCCTGCCTCTTATCTCGGAACTTTTTGACCGCCTACGTGGCGCTAACATCTTCACCAAATTGGACTTAAGAGGTGCATATAATCTCATCCGCATCAGGAAAGGGGATGAGTGGAAGACCGCATTTAATACCAGAGACGGACATTTTGAATATCTGGTTATGCCCTTTGGGCTCTTCAACGCCCCCGCTGTCTTCCAGGACTTCGTGAATGAAATATTTCGGGATCTGTTATATACCTGTGTTGTGGTTTACCTGGACGACATTTTGATTTTTTCTTCTAGCCTCGAAGAACACCGCCGCCATGTCCGTCTAGTGCTCCAGAGACTCCGTGACAATCAATTATTTGCCAAGATAGAAAAATGTCTATTTGAATGCCAATCTCTTCCCTTTCTAGGTAATTTAGTCTCTGGTCAGGGACTTCAAATGGACCCAGACAAACTGTCAGCCGTTTTAGATTGGCCACGCCCCTCCGGACTCCGAGCTATCCAACGCTTCTTGGGGTTTGCCAATTACTACCGACAATTTATTCCACATTTTTCCACCATTGTTGCTCCGATTGTGGCCCTAACCAAGAAGAACGCTAACCCTAAGTCCTGGCCTCCCCAAGCGGATGTGGCATTCAATCGTCTCGAAGCTGCTTTTGCTTCTGCTCCCGTACTCTCCAGGCCTGATCCATCAAAACCCTTCTTGCTGGAGGTGGACGCCTCCTCTTGGGAGCCGGAGCTATACTCCTACTAAAAAAAACTCTACTGGACATAACATTACTTGTGGTTTCTTTTCTAAGACCTTCTCTCCGGCAGAGAAAAATTACTCCATTGGTGATCGTGAACTTCTGGCCATTAAACTAGCCCTCCAAGAATGGAGGCACCTGCTGGAGGGTTCCAAATACCCAATTGTCATCTACACGGATCACAAGAATCTCTCGTACCTTCAGTCTGACCAACGGCTGAACCCACGCCAGGCTAGGTGGTCGTTGTTTTTTGCCCGTTTTAACTTCAAGATTCATTTTCGCCCTGCTGACAAAAACATCAGGGCTGACGCCCTTTCTCGTTCCTCTGATGCTTCCGAATCGGAAGCCCCCCTACAACACATTGTTCCTCCAGAATGTCTGATCTCCTCTTCTCCAGCTTCTGTCAGACAAACACCTCCTGGAAAGACTTTCGTCCCTCCACTCCAGCGCCTCAAGATCCTCAGGTGGGGACATTCCTCGCACCTCGCCGGCAATGCTGGCATCAAGAAATCCATCCAACTCATCTCTCGTTTATATTGTTGGCCTACCCTGGAGGCAGATGACGATGATTTCGTTCGGGCCTGTATAGTTTGTGCCCGGGACAAGACTCCTCGCCAGAAGCCTACTGGTCTCCTTCATCCTTTGCCTGTTCCTGAGCTACCATGGTCTCAGATTGCCATGGATTTATAACGGACCTGCCTTTATGCCATGGCAACACAGTCATTTGGGTGGTCGTTGATCGTTTCTCTAAAATGGCACATTTTATTCCACTCCTAGGCCTTCCTTCTGCGGCACAGTTGGCGAAGCAATTTTTTGTGCACATTTTTCGCCTTCACAGGCCTCCCACGCATATCGTCTCGGATAGAGGCGTTCAATTTGTATCGAAATTTTGGAGAGCTCTCTGTAATCAACTAAAAATCAAATTACATTTCTCGTCTTCCTATCATCCCCAATCCAATGGGCAAGTAGAGAAAGTTAATCAGATCCTTGGTGACTATTTGCGACACTTTGTTTCCTCTCGCCAGGACGATTGGGCCGATCTTCTACTCTGGGCTGAATTCTCGTACAATTTCATGGACTCTGATTCCTCCGCCAAATCCCCGTTCTTCGTGGTGTACATCCGTCACCCCCATCCCCCCCTCCCCCCTCCCACCCCTTCTGGTTTGCCTGCTGTTGACGAAGTTACCCGGGACTTCTCCACCATCTGGAAGGAAACTCAAAAATCCCTTCTACAGGCCTCATCCCGGATGAAGAAGCATGCCGACAAAAAGAGAAGAACTCCTCCTGTCTTTGCTCCTGGAGACAAAGTGTGGCTCTCCGCCAAGTATATCCGCTTCCGTGTCCCCAGTTATAAACTGGGACCACGTTATCTTGGACCCTTTAAAATCAAGTGCCAAATCAATCCTGTCTCCTACAAACTCCTTCTTCCCCCTTCTCTCCGTATTCCTAACGCTTTTCATGTTTCTCTCCTTAAACCGCTTGTCCTTAACCGCTTCTCTCCCAAGGTTGCCGCTCTAGCTACTGTCTCCGGTTCCTCTGATGTCTTCTCTGTTAAAGAAATTCTTGCGTCTAAGACGGTCAGAGGTAAAAAAAAAATTCTCGTAGATTGGGAGAATTGCGGTCCTGAGGAGAGGTCGTGGGAGCCCGAGGATAACATCCTCGACAAAGACCTCATTCACAAATTTTTGGGTTCCAAAAAGAGGGGGAGACCCAAGGGGGGGGGGGTACTGTTACGCCGAGCGCTCCAGGTCCCTCGCTCCTCCCCGGAGTGCTCGTAGCGTTTACCTGCTCGCAGCGCCCCGGTCAGACCCGCTGACCGGGAGCGCTGCGATAGTCTCTCTAGCAGGGATGCGATCCGCGATGCGGGACGTGCCCGTTCTCGGTTCGCATCCCAGCCTGCTTACCAGTCCTGTCCTCCGTCCGTCCAGTCCCGGCGCGCGCGGCCCTGCTCCCTAGGGCGCACGCGCACCGGCTCTCTGCGATTTAAAGGGCCAGTGCGCCGCTGATTGGTGTTTTCACCTGTGCACTAGTCTATATTAACTCACTTCCCCTTCCCTGTATTTCCGGATCTTGTTACCTTTGTGCCAGTGAAAGCGTTCCTTGTATGTCCCAAGCCAGTGTTCCAGACCTACTGCCGTTGCCCCTGACTACGATCCTTGCTGCCTGCCCTGACCTTCTGCTACGTCCGACCTTGCTCTTGCCTAATCCCTTGTACTGCGCCTATCTCAGCAGTCGGGGTTGAGTCGCTATCGGGTGGAACGACCTGGGGGTTACCTGCCGCAGCAAGTCCATCCCACTTTGCTGTGGGCTCTGTTGAATACCAGTAACCCCTTAGACTCTGTTCCCCTGGTACGGCCACGTCATCACCCCACTGACACAGAGGATCCACCACCAGTATCCTCTCAGTATCCGGATCCTGACAATGGGAAGATTACTGATCAAACAGGTAAATAATTGCCCAGTGTTATAGGGCCAGCATTTAGTGGACAAATAAACAAATAGGGCATGTACACACTACAAATGGCAGGAATGCATGAATGATGCAGTGAATGTATCTGTGGCCCTGCCCTTCCAATATCAAGTCATGCAACAAGCTCAGTAAACAAGCACCAATCTGGGACATCTCTTAAAGAGTACCTATCACCATCTAAACTTTCCCTAATCCCGCGTCCCCATCTGTCCCTGACTCTGACTTAGTGTATCCCTGCATTTATTTTGCTTTAAAACCCCCTAAAAATATTTTTTTTCTATCTTCAGTAGCTCAGTTGAAGGCACAGTGCAGGGGTGGTTGTCATAGCAACGCAAGTCCAGCGGAGAGCAAGCAGTGAATATATAATTAGCCATGGGGAAACTGGAGAGAGGGGGAGAGGAACTGAGAAAAAGAGAAGAGGGAATGTATCCTCTCTGTTCGCTCCCTGCTGGTGTACGAGCAGCTGCGCTGAGCTGATTTCAGACTCACTCACTGAGAGTCCGAAATGCTTGCTGACAGGATTGCTAGGGAGACCCCTAGTGGAGAAGTTTCTAATAAAGCTTATTTAGTGTAGCAAAGGCTATTAAAGAATAATGTAGAGGTTTATGGGTATGCTTTGTGTTTATCTGTTTTAGCTGATGTGGCAGGCAAAGTTTTTTTTTTCCATTTCTTGCTTGCAAATCCATCACTGAAATTACTTGATAATTCTTCCTACATTTCTCATGTATCCTCAGGCTCCTACTAGAAATTGAGTGTAGTGTCTGAATAATTGCACCTGGTCTTTTAGTTAGGCTACTGGTGCTGGAGCTCAGCTAGGTGAACTCATTAGACTTATAAGTGGTTTGAAGTCGGTTCTCATCATGTGCATTTTTGATACATTCAGAGTAAGTTTTTTAGGGAAATATTGCCATGAGTCAAAATGTGATTTGACTTTTAATCCCAATGGAGGTGTTTTATACAGTAGACTGTGTTCACACTTTGAACTTTTACAGAATTTTTTACACGGTTTTACAGTATTTTGGCAAATTTTGCCTTGATTTGCACAATTGTGTAAAAATTTTAAAATAGTTTACCGTGATTTGGGGAAAATCATGGCAAAGACTGACAAAATACAGCAAAATAAATAAATAAAAAAAATCTATGTATGAACACAGACTTAATGGAAGTGTATAATTACTATATATCCTGATCCCTTATATATGGTAGCAGAAGGAAAGAGATTTGAGTAGGGGTTTGTGAGCTGCTAGGAGGAAATCTGTTAAGTGATGATGGCATGCTATAGTTCACAAGTAGTCAGCTGACCTAGGACTGACTTCCTTTTGAACCATCAACCACTGTACCTTTTTTTTTTTTGTCTGACTGGTGATCATATGGCAAAATTAGTGCAATGGAAGGTATAGATGCAGCTGGCACTGTGTGACTAGTGATGGTGAGTGTGCATGATATGAGCAAAAACAAAGCAACAACCTAGAGTGCTTCTTTTATTCATGGTTTAGAATCGTAAATAACTATGTCTAAAATTCATAAAAAGTCCTGTACTAAGCTTTGGATATTTTAGTAATCTAATCATCCCTACCCCTCCACCTGGTACAATAGGATTAAACTGACTGTAAGGTTGCAAAAATTGGGAAAATCATTTCAGAAGAAATCTTTAAATAGATACATAGTATGGTTGAAAAAAAGACACATCTATTAAATTCAACAAAGGGAGGGGAGGAGATGGGGATTAGGGGATAGGTTATGGGCAACCCTGGTACCTCCAGCAAACAGCTGATTATACTGTGAGAAGCTGTGACAGTCGGTCATTTACCCTGTAGTGATTACTGCAGGGAAAATATATGGAAGCCATTCAAGTGACTGGCAGTCCATGTAATAAAAGGATGGAGCAAGACCTCCAAAATATGAATTGCTCTCATAGAATCCTTATTATGGCTAATATACAAATGCTCCCTTGTGTGCAATAAAGACGAGCTCTTTTGCAATGTTCTTTTCACATCCTCCGGCCATATATCCCCTCCCCCTACATCAATATTCACAAAATATCTTTGTACCACATTAGCCAGTGGTGAAAAATGATAAAATGTGAGAGTATTCAGTAGCTGAGACCTTTTAATAGCTGACTGAAAACTATCAAGCTATCAAGACTACTTTGGTCTCTCTATCAGACATGGATTACCTGAATATCTAAAGAGTCACAGATTTATACAAAAAGAGGTACAGTAGGAATAGTGAGACGAAATAGACAAGTAACGTTAAGCAGCACTGTAAGATGTTAAGGGGAATAAAATTGATGGAGCAGTTCATAAACAAGCAGTGTGAGAGTTTTATTGGCCTCCACTTGACATCTGATACATGGCTGTGGTGACCCCACAAGGTCTGAAGGACACCTTTCTTTCAGGGAAATAGAGCGACATAAATCCACGTGACACTACCAATAATTTCTGTTGTGAATGTCATGAGCTTGTACATCTAGACTCCTCTATCTTATTGTCATTCTAAATTTTCTTTAATACCAGAGCTGTCTTAGATGCTGTGGTCAGGGCTATAAAATGTTTTGTTGATGTCAGATCTGACCTTTTTTCTTTTTTTTTTTTTTTACTGCATGGTCCTGTTTCACTTTTTTTTTTTAGACCTCCATACATATGTAGTATAGTTAAAAAGCCCAGAATCTTGTAATCCTTATGTGTGTTGGGAATCTTTATCCTGTTTGTAGTCCTTATGTATAGGTAATTTTTTTTTCTTTTTATTTAAAAGGAAATGTTCCTGTTGGAGAGGACAGCAAGCCTCTGAAAATGCTATTTCTCACATTAGGAAATATATTTTCCTTTTTAGATCTTCTGTATTCTATTAGCTTATTTCTTGGAATTCTAGTGACTAGAGCAATTTGGATTTTTACTGCTCTTGGTTTCAGGCCACAAAGGAGTTTCCTGATGTGTTCCTTGAGACTATTGGACACCTATCCAACATCAGGAAAAATAGATAACAAGATCTACAGTTGGTAGTAGAGATGAGCGAACTTTAGAAAAATTTTAATTCGGCCGATTCTCCGACTTTTCCGAAAAAATTTGGTTCGGTCTGAATTTATTTGCGACGAATCTGTATTAAAAACAGCTATTTCTGGCCTACAGAGAGCCTCAATAGGGGTGTAGAACAGTGTGCTGTGTTAGTGAACTAATACTGATATTCAATATGACATGCAGATTGCAGTCATTGCTATTAGAATCACTGCGGCAGAGCATCTGAATGTAGTAACAGGTAGACCATATGGCGTCAAAATTGAAGAGAGTAAATAGATTTTTTTAATGTAAATTTAATTTAATTAGAATTTATTTACATTTTTTGAGTACCCATTCTGGTGAGTATCGAGCTGGCGGTTCGCCGCAAGGCGAGCTACCACCTGTCTTATTCTTTCATGGAACTGCAAAGGTTTCATTTAATCAGTAATGGTTCATTGTGATAGCTCCAGCCTGTTTCATTGGATTCTTTTGGTAATTCCACAGCTACTATATGACGTCGACGACCATAGGGCCTCAGTCTTGAAAAGATTACATCGAATTTTTGAATTTGAAATTTAAGATTTTGAAATTGAAATGTAAGATTTTGAAATTGAAATTTAGGATTGCACTCCCAAGTTTTATTGTCCTGGGCCCCGGCGCGTGGTGGCACAATGACAGTGCCTGGAGGTGGCATCAGTATTAGGAGACCACATAGTGACTGAATGACCGCCTGGAGTTTACGGCAGCATGAGGAGACCATATAGTGTCTGAATGGTACAGCCTGGAGGGGGCTGAAGCATGAGGAGACTATATAGTGGCTGAATGGCACAGCCTGTAGTTGACTGAAGCATGAGGAGACCCTATTGTGTCTGAATGGCACAGCCTGGAGTTGGCTGAAGCATGAGAAAACCATATAGTGGCTAAATGGCACAGCCTGGAGTTTGCTGAAGCATGAGGAGGCCATATAGTGGCTGAATGGCACAGCCTGGAGTTGGCTGAAGCATAAGGAGATCATATAGTGGCTGAATGGCACAGCCTAGAGTTGGCAGCAGCATGAGTAGAACATATAGTGGCTGAATGCCACAGCCTGGAGTTTGTGGCAGCATTAGGAGATCAAATAGTGTCTGAGTGGCACTGCCTGGAGTTGGCTGAAGCATGAGGAGACCATATAGTGGCTGAATGGCACAGCCTGGAGTTGGCGAGAGCATGAGTAGAACATATAGTGGCTGAATGGCACAGCCTGGAGTTTGTGGCAGCATGAGGAGACCATTTAGTGTCTAAATGGCACAGCCTGGAGGTGGATGAAGCATGAGGAGACAATATAGTGGCTGAATGGCACAGCCTGGAGTTGGCTGAAGCATGAGGAGACCATATAGTGGCTGAATGGCACAGCCTGGAGGTGGTTGAAGCATTAGGAGACCATATAGTGGCTGAATGGCACAGCCTGGAGTTTGTTGCAGCAAGAGGAGACCATATAGTGTCTGAATGGCATAGCCTGGTGTTAGTTGAAGCATGAGGAGGCAATATAGTGGCTGAATGGCAAAGCCTGGAGGTGGCTGAATCATGAGGAGACATATAGTGGCTGAATGGCACAGCCTGGAGTTGGCGGCAGCATGAATAGAACATATAGTGGCTGAATGGCACAGCCTGGAGTTTGTGGCAGCATGAGGAGACCCTTTAAAAAATCATAACCCTTTCAATTTTGCACCTAAAAATCCATATGATGGATAATTTTTTGCGCCACCAATTCTACTTTGTAATGACATCAGTCATTTTGCCCAAAAATCTACGGCGAAACGGAGACAAAATTTTGAGACAAAATTGAAAAAAAAACGCCATTTTGTAACTTTTTTGGGGCTTCTGTTTCTACGCAGTAAATGTTTTGGTAAAAATGACACATTCTCTTTATTCTGTAGGTCCATATGATTAAAATGATACCCTACTTTTATAGGTTTGATTTTGTCGTACTTCTGAAAAAAATCATAACTACATGCAGGAAAATGTATATGTTTAAAATTGTCATCTTCTGACCACTATAACTTTTTTATTTTACCACATATGGGGCAGTATGAGGGCTCATTTTTTGCGCCGGGATCTGAAGTTTATAGCGGTATCCTTTTTGTATTGATCGGACTTTTTGATCACTTTTTATTCATTTTTGCATGATATAAAAAGTGACCAAAAATACACAATTTTGGATTTTGGAATTTTTTTGCGCGTACGCCATTGACCGTATGGTTTAATTAACAATATATTTTTTATAATTGGGACATTTCCGCACGCGGCGATACCACATATGTTTATTTTTATTTACACTTTTATTTTAAATGGGATAAGGGGCGGGGGGTGATTCAAACTTTTAAAAGGGGAGGTGTTAAATGATCATTATTCACTTTTTTTTTCACTTTTTTTTTGCAGTGTTATAGCTCCCATAAGGACCTATAACACTGCACACACTGATCTTATACATTGATCACTGGTTTCTCATAGGAAACCAGTGATTGATGATTCTGCCGCTTGACTGCTCATGCCTGGATCTCAGGCACTGAGCAGTCATTCGGCGATCGGACACCAGGAGGCAAGGTAGGAGACCCTCCTCGTGTCTAACAGCTGTTCGGGATGCCGTGATTTCGCCGTGGCGATCCCAAACAGCTCCCTGAGCTAACCGGCATGGTTTCACTTTCACTTTAGATGCAGCGTTCAACCTTGAACGCCGCGTCTAAAGGGTTAATAGCGCTCGGCACTGCGATCACTGCCGCGCTCTATTAGCCACGGGTCCCGGCCTCTACCATTGTTAGAGGCCGGGCCTGACCCGCTATGACGCGGGGCCACGTCGTGGCCCCGCGTTATAGAAAGTGAAAGGACTCAGGACGTACCAGTACGTCCTTGGTCCTTAAGGGGTTAAGGTGTGTTGGCATGGTCATGTCAAGGTATGCCATCACCTGCTGGTTCAGGTCCTGCTCCAGGTCTACCTGCTGCTGTTCATCAGTAGTGTTGGGCGCGAATATTCACATTTCGAATTTTTATCGCGAATATCGGAAATTCGTGAATTTGCGAATATTGCAAATATATTCGCTATATATTCGAAATTGCGAATATTCATTTTTCCGCATATGCGCATATTCTTTTCACTTGTGGGCCAATTAGAATTATGCAAATACTCTTGTCAGAGGTTATGAACAACATCCCTAGCAACCAATAGTTAAGTTGCCCACCCCTTAACTGTTTTCTTATTCGAATACGTGAAAATGCAAATATTCACATATGCGAATATTCGCATATGCAAATATTCACATATGCGAATATAATGAATACGCGAAACTCGCGAATATAGGACGAATATTCATTTATATATTCGCAAAATATCGCGAACTCGAATATGGCCAATGCTGCTCATCACTATTCATCAGCGACTGTAGACTCAGGCTGCTGCTGATGGAGCTGGTACTGCTCCTGCCACCCCACCCTTCCCCAGCAGCCATGGGAGTGGAAGGTGAGCGCAGAGGGCCCCCTGAGTCAGACCTACGAGAGGATAGATGATGGCGCAGATAGGCATCGGCCAACTGACTATGTAGGATGTCACTGTAGTAGGTCAGTTTGTCCTCCCTCTCAGTAGGTGTAAAAAAGGCCCCCGTTTTGTGCCGGGTGCGTGGGTCCAATAAGGTGGAGAGCCAGAAGTCATCCCGCTGCCGTATGGTGACAATTCGGCATTCACTGCAAGCAAGTGAGCATGCATTGTGCCATTTGTGCAAGTGACTCGGAGGGACTCCCTGCCTTCATCTCCGCTGCATACTACTACAATGTGCCTGGGTGCTCTGTCTCGCCTTCCTCATAACCCTCTAGCCGCTAAACTGTGCTCTCCTGTGCCACTCCCTCTCCTCAAGTTCAGATCCCACAGGGCTCATGTGGCCATGAGATGTAGGTGCCACGTCTCTAGTGCCCTGATCAGCCATAATTTCCAACAGGTCCTGTTGTACAATAAGCAGTGGAATTACATTGTTTATTCCGTAATACTGGCGACTGACTAATAATGTGGCTTCCTCAATGGCAGGTGTCACGTATGAGCTGCCACTGGTTGACATTGAAGTTACACAAGGGAGACCCCCTATTTGCTTGGATCATCAAGAAATCAGTGATGGCTTTTCTCTGTTCGTATAGTCAGACCAACATATGGAGGATGAAATTCCAACCTGTGGAAACGTCGCAAATCAGACTTTAAATCAAAGAACACAGAAATAGTCAGTTAGGCACTGCGGCTATTCCCCTTTGCTGGGGATATCGGGACCAGGCGTTTGTAGTATTGGTTCTTGCTAATGTTTTATTGGTGGTGCTCTGGCTATAGAAATGTATAGCAGGTTCACATCAAAAAGTCAGGGGATAATTGAACAGCCAGTCACTCACCAAATAGTTCTTGCTTCAGGCTTTATTTCATGCCAGTAGTAATACTCTTATACATGGGGAACACAAAGGGAAGAGCAGGGGGGTACAATGGTAACAATCTCCATTTCGCACACTTAAGTGCTTCGTCCGGCCATGGTGAGTGACTGGCTGTTCAATTTTCTTCTGGCAAATCAGCCTTTGTTGGGGGATGCCGTTCTGAAGCTGCAGCTCAAGGAGGGTGTGTTTTGAGGTGTACGAGTGGCTGAAGTGCATGCAAAGTTTCCTTCCCATTGTTAGGATGTCTTGCAGATGGGTGGAACACTTCAGGAACCGCTTGACAACCAGATTGAACACGTGTGCCATGCAGGCCGATGTCTCAGGCTTCCTTGTCGCAGCACAGACAAGATGTTCTTGCTGTTGTCGGTCACCATGGTTCCCATTTCCAGTTTTGGTGGAGTAAGCCATGATTCGATTTCTTGATGAATGACTTTTAGCAGTTCCTCCCCTGTGTGACTCCGTTCGCCAAGGCAAACCATGTGAAGAACAGTGTGATACCACCGTGCCCAGCACACATGGTATGCTGGAGTAGCACTGAGACTTGTCCGTGCAGTGGAGGCTGAGGACATGGTGGGGGATAAGCAGGTAGAGTCGCACAATGTCACAGGACCAACGACCTGAGAGCGTGGAAGCGGAAGCAGCGCGACCTGTCCAAGTTGCTGTTGTGGCTGTGCAGTAACCACATTCCGCCAGTGGTATGTAAAGGACATGTATTGTCCCCGACCGTAGTTACAGCTGCACACGTCAGTGCTGCCGTGCACTTTGGTACACACCGACAGGCTCAAAGACTGGCCCACCTTCTGTTGCACAAAATTGTGCAGGGCTGGTACTGCCTTCTTCACAAAGAAATTATGGTTTGAGACTCTCCACCTCGGCTCGGCACAAATCATCAGTTCTCTGAAAGGTGCAGAGTCCATCACTTGAAAAGGCAGGGCCATGGAAGCACCAGCAACTTGAACACAAGCACATTCAGCTTTTGTGCCATTGGATGAGTGGGCACATACTGTTTTCTCTTGGACATGGCTTCGCTGTTGGTGGAATGACTGACTTGAAGTAGGAGGAGCAGGAGTATCTGGAGCGACAGAAAATGGGTATGACACATAGCTCCCTTCGGCTGAGGTGGTGGAGCCTTGGCTGGATGAAACAGAGTGGGACCCTGGCCACGCTTCACCTTCTGCTGACACATCTTGCATGTGGCTATGTTGACCTTCTCCAGATGCTTGATGAAAAACTGCCACACCGCCGAGTAGCTATTTTCCTACCCACAGGCCACACTGATTGACTGTTACTGCTGCCGACTCCGGGAAGGTAGGCTGCCGTGAAGCAGGTGGTATACCCCGGGCATGTTTGTCTCCAGACTTTCCACTTCTGCAACCATGCTGACTGCCAACTATGCTACCTCCATGCTGGCTTAGCTGATGCCTCACGGGCAACCTTTATCCCTCTTCTCCTGATGATGATGAAGCCCCTTCTGCACCCGGCTCCTAAGTGCGGTCGGCTTAATCACCATTGAGTTGTGTCTGCACGTTACTGATTTCCTCCTCAGGTTTCTCAACAGTGTCTGCTTCAGGGCCCCGAAAGCTCGCAACACCACCTCCCACGCCACTCTCCTCATCACTACTTGCCCGCCTAGCGGAGGAATTGGTGGATGTCTCCTCCACTTCTTGGATGGTCAGTAGCTGCTGACTGTCCTATAGATCGTCCTCACTAAATTGTCGTGTCTGAGGAACTCAGGGACTGTTGGTGTCAGATGTCACTTGTGATGAAGTGGATGACCCTGTTAATCAATCGATGATGGCAGATGGGTTGCTGGTCGAGACACGACCGCTAGCTGATACCTGGAGCTCAGACCTCTCACTGCGACTCCTGCTGCCACTCGCCCCTAGTCTGATGCGACTTCTGCCTGATGAATTTAGGCCTCTGACACTCCTCTGTGCACATCCTGGCGTATATGAGGGGAGTACAATACGCTCCACTACGTTTAAAACAGTATTTGTCTGCAACACCAGCAGGTTTGTACTTTTGGCTGGCGTTTCACAGTATCTAGGCACTTGAGACTTTAACAGGAACAAAATAGTACACCACTTAGATGTACATATGTGGTATGCACTTATGAGGGGAGGACAATGCGCTCCAGTACGCTTAAAAAAGTATTTGTGTACAACATCAGTCGGTGTGTACTTTTGCCTAGTCTTTCACAGTATCTAGGCCATTGAGAATTTAACAGGAAAAAGTATTTGTGTACAACACCAGCAGTACACCCCAGTGCTGCAGCACACAGTCGATGTGTACTACACCCAAAATTGCACTCTCTCTCAATCTCACTCCCTTCCCTATCAGTGCTTCCAGGCAGGATTTGGGCTTGAGCTGAATCGCTGCTGTTCTGTGCAACACACACTGCTCTCTGTCCCTCTCTCTGTGCAACAGAACGCTGATGTGACTAGGAGGTGAATCACTGCTGGAAAAATGCTTTTCTGGGCAACACACAGCACTGTCTGTCCTTATCTATCTCTCTGCAATAAAAGGCTGAAGTGACTGGCCGCAATATGGCTCCAGATTATATAGGGCTGTGACATCACAGGGGTGACTGGCTGCTGATAGGCTGCATGCTGCATGTGATTTAGGGTCATCCCACCTACCCTTGTTCCCGCCTTCCCTGGATTCCTTGCCCCATGTCCTCACATGTGGATCTGACATGTTGCGGCGATATTCACATTCGTTGCAAATCAAATTTTTCCCGAAATTCGGAACTAATTCAGATTCGTCAGATTCGATTCGCTCATCCCTAGTGTCCAGCAATGAGTCCAGATCTAAATCCCATAGAACACTTGTAAAGACATCTTAACATTTCTGTTGGGATAAGGTGCCCTTCCAATAAGAGAGACCTGGAGCAATTTGCAAAGGAAGAGTGATGCAACATTCCGGCTGAGAGGTATAAGAAGCTTATTGATGGTTATAGGAAGCAACTGATTTCAGTTATTTTTTCCAAAGGGTGTGCAACCAAATATTAAGTTAAGGGTGCCAATAATTTTGTCCAGACCATTTTTTGGAGTTTGGTGTGACATTATGCCCAATTTTCTTTTTTTGCACCCTTTTTTGGTTTAGTTCCAATACACACAAAGGGAATAAACATGTGTATAGCAAAACATGTGTTACTGCAATCCTTTTCTGTGAGAAATACTTCACTTTCTAGAAAAATGTCAGGGGTGCTAGCATTTAAGGCCATGACTGTAAAAAGCACATATCAAATGCTTAGTATGTCGTAAATATTTGCACAAAGTTTCAATTTGTAAAGTTAAGTATGAACAAATTAGTGCACAATCATAATACCTTAAATAGTAAAATATTGATGAATATTCATACAGTGAGAACACAGCATCAATCTAGAGCTGTGTGTCACTGTTGAATAGCATCCTTAACAGTCTAGGAAGTGCAATGAAGCAAGTAGGGGGGTGCCTAAATGTAGGTACCCAAAGTGCAAGTGCAAAACAATTAAGAGGACTCCAAACAAGATCCCTAAAGTGAAAACAAGGAAAAAAAAGAGAATGTAAAGAAAAAGTGAGAAAGAGGTGTGAGAGTGATGGTGAAAGGGTGCAAGTGAGTGACACATGAGTGATAGTGTGAGTAGATAATTACCCATAAGCATGTATGAAACACCAACAAATAAAACAAGAAACAAGGTGAATAGTTCCTGTATATACAAATACAAAAATGATGATGACCAATTCCAAAAATTATATATACTGTATATTAGGGGAAACATAACCCATTAGTAATATCCTACCCTACAATGGTGAGCCAGTGGATTATAATCAAATGAAATGGAATGCCCACAAATTATGTGGTCATATAAAAAAATGGCAAATATATATATGCAAACATACTAAAAAACATAAGATGAGTTAAAAACAATTAAAATAAATGAATAAAAACAAGAAGTATTCTGAGTTGAAAAGGTCAAACAAAGGGAGAAAAAATTCAGAATATGAAGGATCAGCCAAATGAACTCACGTGTACAGAAAGGGGGCCTAACTATTCACCTCATTTAATCCTTGAGGGGTCATAGTTCCAATTTGGAAAATCCAGCAAATCTCACGCTGTGCCAGTATGCAGAGCAAGTTGCCTTTTCGTGGACCAATTAGTACGTGGTCTATACCTCTAACGCAAAGGAGAGAACTGTCACAATTGTGTTGTTGTTTAACACTTTAAACAACAACACTGTTACGCCGAGCGCTCCGGGTCCCCGCTCCTCCCCGGAGCGCTCGCTACACTCTCCTCACTGCAGCGCTCCGGTCACATCCACTGACCCGGGGCGCTGCGATACCGCCTCCAGCCGGGGTGCGATTCGCGATGCGGGTAGCGCCCGCTCGCGATGCGCACCCCGGCTCCCGTACCTGACTCGCTCTCCATCAGTCCTGTCCCGGCGCGCGCGGCCCCGCTCCCTAGGGCGCGCGCGCGCCGGGTCTTTGCGATTTAAAGGGCCACTGCGCCGCTGATTGGCGCAGTGGTTCCAATTAGTGTTATCACCTGTGCACTTCCCTATATCACCTCACTTCCCCTGCACTCCCTCGCCGGATCTTGTTGCCATCGTGCCAGTGAAAGCGTTTCCTTGTGTGTTCCTAGCCTGTGTTCCAGACCTCCTGCCGTTGCCCCTGACTACGATCCTTGCTGCCTGCCCCGACCTTCTGCTACGTCCGACCTTGCTTCTGTCTACTCCCTTGTACCGCGCCTATCTTCAGCAGCTAGAGAGGTTGAGCCGTTGCTAGTGGATACGACCTGGTCACTACCGCCGCAGCAAGACCATCCCGCTTTGCGGCGGGCTCTGGTGAAAACCAGTAGTGACTTAGAACCGATCCACTAGCACGGTCCACGCCAATCCCTCTCTGGCACAGAGGATCCACTACCTGCCAGCCGGCATCGTGACAGTAGATCCGGCCATGGATCCCGCTGAAGTTCCTCTGCCAGTTGTCGCTGACCTCACCACGGTGGTCGCCCAGCAGTCACAACAGATAGCGCAACAAGGCCAACAGCTGTCTCAACTGACCGTTATGCTACAGCAGTTACTACCACAGCTTCAGCAATCATCTCCTCCGCCAGCTCCTGCACCTCCTCCGCAGCGAGTGGCCGCTTCTGGACTACGACTATCCTTGCCGGATAAGTTTGATGGGGACTCTAAGTTCTGCCGTGGCTTTCTTTCCCAATGTTCATTGCACTTGGAGATGATGTCGGACCAGTTTCCCACTGAAAGGTCTAAGGTGGCTTTCGTAGTCAGCCTTCTGTCTGGAAAAGCTCTGTCATGGGCCACACCGCTCTGGGACCGCAATGACCCCGTCACTGCCTCTGTACACTCCTTCTTCTCGGAAATTCGAAGTGTCTTTGAGGAACCTGCCCGAGCCTCTTCTGCTGAGACTGCCCTGTTGAACCTGGTCCAGGGTAATTCTTCCGTTGGCGAGTATGCCGTACAATTCCGTACTCTTGCTTCAGAATTATCCTGGAATAATGAGGCCCTCTGCGCGACCTTTAAAAAAGGCCTATCCAGCAACATTAAAGATGTTCTGGCCGCACGAGAAATCCCTGCTAATCTACATGAACTCATTCACCTAGCCACTCGCATTGACATGCGTTTTTCCGAAAGGCGTCAGGAGCTCCGCCAGGATATGGACTCTGTTCGCACGAGGCGTTTCTTCTCCCCGGCTCCTCTCTCCTCTGGTCCCCTGCAATCTGTTCCTGTGCCTCCCGCCGTGGAGGCTATGCAGGTCGACCGGTCTCGCCTGACACCTCAAGAGAGGACACGACGCCGCATGGAGAATCTCTGCCTGTACTGTGCTAGTACCGAACACTTCCTGAAGGATTGTCCTATCCGTCCTCCCCGCCTGGAAAGACGTACGCTGACTCCGCACAAAGGTGAGACAGTCCTTGATGTCTACTCTGCTTCTCCACGTCTTACTGTGCCTGTGCGGATATCTGCCTCTGCCTTCTCCTTCTCTACTGTGGCCTTCTTGGACTCCGGATCTGCAGGAAATTTTATTTTGGCCTCTCTCGTCAACAAGTTCAACATCCCGGTGACCAGTCTCGCCAGACCCCTCTACATCAATTGTGTAAACAATGAAAGATTGGACTGTACCATACGTTTCCGCACGGAGCCCCTTCTAATGTGCATCGGATCTCATCACGAGAGGATTGAACTTTTGGTCCTCCCCAATTGCACTTCTGAAATTCTCCTTGGACTTCCCTGGCTTCAACTTCATTCCCCAACCCTGGATTGGTCCACTGGGGAGATCAAGAGTTGGGGGCCCTCTTGTTCCAAGGACTGCCTAAAATCGGTTCCCAGTAACCCTTGCCGTGACTCTGTGGTTCCTCCTGTAACCGGTCTCCCTAAGGCCTATATTGACTTTGCGGATGTTTTTTGCAAAAAACAAGCTGAGACTCTACCTCCTCACAGGCCTTATGATTGTCCTATCGACCTCCTCCCGGGCACTACTCCACCCCGGGGCAGAATCTATCCTCTGTCCGTCCCAGAGACCCTTGCCATGTCTGAATACGTCCAGGAAAATTTAAAAAAGGGCTTTATCCGTAAATCCTCCTCTCCTGCCGGAGCCGGATTTTTCTTTGTGTCCAAAAAAGATGGCTCTCTACGTCCTTGCATTGACTACCGCGGTCTTAATAAAATCACGGTTAAGAACCGCTACCCCCTACCCCTCATCTCTGAACTCTTTGATCGCCTCCAAGGTGCACACATTTTTACCAAACTGGACTTAAGAGGTGCTTATAATCTCATCCGCATCAGAGAGGGGGATGAATGGAAAACGGCATTTAACACCAGAGATGGACACTTTGAGTATCTGGTCATGCCCTTTGGCCTGTGCAACGCCCCTGCCGTCTTCCAAGACTTTGTTAATGAAATTTTTCGTGATCTCCTATACTCCTGTGTTGTTGTATATCTGGACGATATCCTGATTTTTTCTGCCAATCTAGAAGAACACCGCCAGCATGTCCGTATGGTTCTTCAGAGACTTCGTGACAATCAACTCTATGCCAAAATAGAGAAATGTCTGTTTGAATGCCAATCTCTTCCTTTCCTAGGTTACTTGGTCTCTGGCCAGGGACTACAAATGGATCCAGACAAACTCTCTGCCGTCTTAGATTGGCCACGCCCCTCCGGACTCCGTGCCATCCAACGTTTTTTGGGGTTCGCCAATTATTACAGGCAATTTATTCCACATTTTTCTACCGTTGTGGCTCCTATTGTGGCTTTAACAAAAAAAAATGCCGATCCCAAGTCTTGGCCTCCTCAAGCGGAAGACGCCTTTAAACGGCTCAAGTCTGCCTTTTCTTCGGCTCCCGTGCTCTCTAGACCTGACCCATCTAAACCCTTCCTATTGGAGGTTGATGCCTCCTCAGTGGGAGCTGGAGCTGTCCTTCTACAAAAAAATTCTTCCGGGCATGCTGTTACTTGTGGTTTTTTTTCTAGGACCTTCTCTCCGGCGGAGAGGAACTACTCCATCGGGGATCGTGAGCTTCTAGCCATTAAATTAGCACTTGAGGAATGGAGGCATCTGCTGGAGGGATCAAGATTTCCAGTTATTATTTACACCGATCACAAGAACCTCTCCTACCTCCAGTCTGCCCAACGGCTGAATCCTCGCCAGGCCAGGTGGTCTCTGTTCTTTGCCCGATTTAACTTTGAAATTCACTTTCGGCCTGCCGATAAGAACATTAGGGCCGATGCTCTCTCTCGTTCCTCAGATGCCTCTGAAGTTGAACTCTCTCCTCAACACATCATTCCTCCTGACTGCCTGATTTCCACTTCTCCAGCCTCCATCAGGCAAACTCCTCCAGGAAAGACCTTTGTTTCTCCACGCCAACGCCTCGGAATCCTCAAATGGGGTCACTCCTCCCATCTCGCAGGTCATGCGGGCATCAAGAAATCTGTGCAACTCATCTCTCGCTTCTATTGGTGGCCGACTCTAGAGACAGATGTGGTGGACTTTGTGCGAGCCTGCACTATCTGTGCCCGGGATAAGACTCCTCGCCAGAAGCCCGCTGGTTTTCTTCATCCTCTGCCTGTCCCCGAACAGCCTTGGTCTCTGATTGGTATGGATTTTATTACTGACTTACCCCCATCCCACGGCAACACTGTTATTTGGGTGGTCGTTGATCGATTCTCCAAAATGGCACATTTCATCCCTCTTCCTGGTCTTCCTTCAGCGCCTCAGTTGGCTAAACAATTTTTTGTACACATTTTTCGTCTTCACGGGTTGCCTACGCAGATCGTCTCGGATAGAGGCGTCCAATTCGTGTCTAAATTCTGGAGGGCTCTCTGTAAACAACTCAAGATTAAATTAAATTTTTCTTCTGCATATCATCCTCAATCCAATGGACAAGTAGAAAGAATTAACCAGGTCTTGGGTGATTATTTACGTCATTTTGTTTCCTCCCGCCAGGATGACTGGGCAGATCTTCTACCTTGGGCCGAATTCTCGTATAATTTCAGAGTCTCTGAATCTTCCTCCAAATCCCCATTTTTCGTGGTGTACGGCCGTCACCCTCTTCCCCCCCTCCCTACCCCCTTGCCCTCTGGTCTGCCCGCTGTGGATGAAATTTCTCGTGATCTTTCCATCATATGGAGAGAGACCCAAAATTCTCTCTTACAGGCTTCATCACGTATGAAGAAATTCGCGGATAAGAAAAGAAGAGCTCCTCCCATTTTTTCCCCTGGAGACAAGGTATGGCTCTCCGCTAAATATGTCCGCTTCCGTGTCCCTAGCTATAAGTTGGGACCACGCTATCTTGGTCCTTTCAAAATTTTGTGCCAGATTAATCCTGTCTCTTACAAACTTCTTCTTCCTCCTTCTCTTCGTATTCCTAATGCCTTTCACGTTTCTCTTCTTAAACCACTTATCATTAACCGTTTCTCTCCCAAATCTGTTCCCCCCACTCCTGTTTCCGGCTCCTCGGATATCTTCTCTGTCAAAGAGATTTTGGCATCTAAAAAGGTCAGAGGGAAAAACTTTTTTTTAGTGGATTGGGAGGGTTGTGGTCCAGAAGAGAGGTCCTGGGAACCTGAGGACAATATCCTAGACAAAAGTCTGCTCCTCAGGTTCTCAGGCCCTAAGAAGAGGGGGAGACCCAAGGGGGGGGGTACTGTTACGCCGAGCGCTCCGGGTCCCCGCTCCTCCCCGGAGCGCTCGCTACACTCTCCTCACTGCAGCGCTCCGGTCACATCCACTGACCCGGGGCGCTGCGATACCGCCTCCAGCCGGGGTGCGATTCGCGATGCGGGTAGCGCCCGCTCGCGATGCGCACCCCGGCTCCCGTACCTGACTCGCTCTCCATCAGTCCTGTCCCGGCGCGCGCGGCCCCGCTCCCTAGGGCGCGCGCGCGCCGGGTCTTTGCGATTTAAAGGGCCACTGCGCCGCTGATTGGCGCAGTGGTTCCAATTAGTGTTATCACCTGTGCACTTCCCTATATCACCTCACTTCCCCTGCACTCCCTCGCCGGATCTTGTTGCAATCGTGCCAGTGAAAGCGTTTCCTTGTGTGTTCCTAGCCTGTGTTCCAGACCTCCTGCCGTTGCCCCTGACTACGATCCTTGCTGCCTGCCCCGACCTTCTGCTACGTCCGACCTTGCTTCTGTCTACTCCCTTGTACCGCGCCTATCTTCAGCAGCTAGAGAGGTTGAGCCGTTGCTAGTGGATACGACCTGGTCACTACCGCCGCAGCAAGACCATCCCGCTTTGCGGCGGGCTCTGGTGAAAACCAGTAGTGACTTAGAACCGATCCACTAGCACGGTCCACGCCAATCCCTCTCTGGCACAGAGGATCCACTACCTGCCAGCCGGCATCGTGACAAACACAATTGTGACAGTTGTTGGGTATTATATTACTAATGGGTTATGTTTACCCTAATATACAGTATATATAATTTTTGGAACTGGTCATCATTGGTTTTTGTATTTGTATATACAGGAATTATTAACCTTGTTTTTTTGTTGTTTTTGATGGTGTTTCATACATGCTCATGGGTAAGTATCTACTCACACTATCAATCATGTTTAATTCAATTGCACCCTTTCACCGTCACTCTCACACCTCTTCCTCTTTCTTTAAATTCTCTTTTTTTTCCCTAGGGATCCTGTTTCTGGTCCTCTTAATTGTTTTGCACTTGCACTCTGGGTACCTACATTTAGGCACCCCCTACTTGCTTCATTGCACTTTCTAGACTGTTTAGGATTACCAGTGACACAGTGGCTCTAGACTGATACCATGTTCTCACTGTATGAATATTCATCACTATTTTAGGTATTATGATTGTGCATTAATTTGTTCATACAAATTGAAACTTTGTGGTAATATTTACAACATACTAGGCATTTGGTTACCCCGCTCTGCTGCTTCTGGAACTCAGCTCAGCCGCTCTCGTCCCCGTCTCCTAGGGCGCTCGCGTGGCGGAGCTCTGTAATTTAAAGGGCCAGTGTGCTCTTAATTAGTATGTGCACCTGACAACACATTATAAGTTCCTCCACCTCCCACACCCCCCTGCCGGATCTTCAGTGCCTATTGCCGGAGAGAAAGCATTTCCTATTGCCTGTTTGCCATACCCGTGTACCCAGACCTTCCAACTACGTTTCTTGACTACGAACCTTTGCCGCCTGCCTAAACCTTCTGCTATGTTGACTACTGCCTCATCCTCTGGTACCTCGTCTTGCCCATTTACCTATGTGGTCGAGCCTTATTGGGGGTAGCAACCTGGGTGTCGCCTGCCGCAGCAAATCCATCCTGCTTTGCGGCGGGCTCTGGTGAAGACCAGTGGCACCTTAGACTTCGCTCCCCGATACGGTCTGAGTCATCAGCCACACAGGTAGAGGATCCACATCCTGTTCGTGACTGCCTTCATCCAGGTTCGTGACACACTTTAATATAGATTGTACTGGGATTGGTGTTTGGGAGAGGTCGCACCCTTGTACGTTGCGATATCAAGCAGACACTATATCCCTTTAGTTTTAATAGCCAATGACTCTTTTCCAGCTACCCTGCTATTGCCCTCCCAGTGGGCGGCATCGATGCATGCAGCTCTGTGATGTATCATTCTCGGAAGGATTCGTCCCCAGCCGGCACTGATTCGGCTGCGTGGCTACATGGCCGTGTCATGTGATTCAGCAAGCGCGTCCTCGGCAACTGGGCTGCGTGATCACGCGGCAGTGTCATGTAATCCAGCTAGCGCACCCCTTGTAACCAGGTGAGACACTTGCGGTCTTCTCATTGGTCAGCCTCTTCTGATGTTTTGTATGGGCCTTTTGATTCATAGTTTAGCACCATCAATGTCAAGTGATGACATTGCTAATGTGCGGCCATTCCATGCCGCTACCAGCTGACGCAGGGAGCCAAAAATGATTGGCTCTATTGCTATATAAATAAGAGGTTTGTTCCTTTTATGACCACGACCCGGATATAGCAATAGCAAAACGTTGGGTTTGGCGTGTGGCTAGGTATGCTATCTTTTCACCTAGGATTCATTTCATATGTTTGCTATTATGCTTATATATGACTTTGGATAGCTGGTACTCTGGGTGTTTTACCTTATTTATTACCACAAGTGTTATTTGGTTACCCAGATGGTGATCATTCCTTGATCTTCTGTATTTATTATAATTTATTCGCCTATCCACAACTTTTATTCTTGTTCATTTGAACATTATCTTTGGAACTATGAAATCTACTAAATCTGTTTTTACCATGTGATGATGATTTCATGTCTATTTTTGTATTAACCTCTTAAGGACTCAGCATTTTCCGTTTTTGCATTTTCTTTTTTTCCTCATCACCTTCTAAAAATCATAACACTTTCAATTTTGCACATAAAATTCCATATGATGGCTTATTTTTTGCACCACCAATTCTACTTTGCAGTGACATTAGTCATTTTACCAAGAAATCCACGGCAAAATGGAAAAAAAAATTCATTGTGCGACAAAATTGAAGAAAAAAATTCATTTTGTAAATTTTGAGGGCTTCTGTTTTTACGCAGTGCATTTTTTCGGTAAAAATTACACCTTATCTTTATTCTGTAGGTCCATACAGTTAAAATGATACCCTATTTATATAGGTTTGATTTTGTCGTACTTCTGAAAAAAACATAACTACATGCCTGAAAATTTATATGTTAAAAATTCTCATCTTCTGACCCCTACAACTTTTTTATTTTTCCGTGTGCGGCCTGGTATGAGGGCTAATTTTTTGTGCCGTGTTGTGAAGTATTTATCGGTACAATTTTTGTATTGATCTGACTTTTTGATCGCTTTTTATTCATTTTTTCATTATATAAAAAGTGACCAAAAATACGCTATTTTGGATTTTGGAATTTTTTTGCGCGTACGCCATTGACCTTGCAGTTTAATTAATGTTATATTTTTATAGTTTGGACATTTCCGCACGCGGCAATACCACATATATTTATTTTTATTTACACAGTTTTTTTTTATGGGAAAAAGGGGGTGATGAAAACTTTTATTAGGGAAGGAGTTAAATTACCTTTATTAACTTTTTTTCACTTTTTTTTACAGTGTTATAGCTCCCATAGGGGGCTATAACACTGCACACACTGATCTTTTACCCTGGTCCCTGTAAAGCCATAGCTTTGCATGTATCAGCGTAATAGGGGGTTGATTGCTTAAGCCTGTAGCTCAGGCTTGGAGCAATCAAACACCGATCGGGTGCGACGAAGCAAGGTAAGGGGACCTCCGCTCACTTCCTAGCTGATCGGGACATCACAATTTTATTGCAATAGTCCCGATCAGCCTGACTGAGCTGCCGGGAAGCTTTTACTTTCGTTTTAGATGAGGCGATCAACTTTGATCGCTGCATCTGAAGGGTTAATTGTGCGTGGCACAACGATCTGTGCCACACGCTATTAGCCCAGGGTCCCGGCTATCATAAGCCGCCGGGGCCGACCCGGTATGACACGGGGTCACGGCGTGATCCCGTTTTAAATACAGGGACCGGGTGCAGGGCGTACAGGTACACCCTGCGTCCTTAAGAGGTTAATAAATGTATTTCTTGATTCGTAATCGCATTTGCTATTTCTGATAAGTTTAGCATTGGTCCACCTTTGTGTATTTTTTCTGTATAGAACTGCTGTCTACTACAGAGGAAGTTGTGTAGTTCTTTTCAGTCTGACTACAGTGCTCTCTTCTGGCACCTCTGTCCATATCAGGAACTGTCCAGAGCAGGAGAGGTTTGATTTGGGGATTTGCTCGTGCTATGGAAAGTTCCTGACATGGACAGAGGTGTCAGCAGAGAGCACTCTGGTCAGATAGAAAAGAACTACACAACTTACTCTGTAGTATACAACAGGTGATAAGTACTGGAAGGATTAAGATTTTTAAAGGGTACCTTACATCAAAAACACTTTTGATATATTATAGATTAATGTATGCAGAATAACTTTCCAATTGAATGTTATTAAAAAATATGCTTCTTTCTTTTTAACTTTCCACTTTGAAAAAAAATTACCACTAGGGGTCTCCCTACCAGTACTGTCCACAAGCCTTTTTTATAGATTACAGACTCATGCTAGAGTCCTAAATCTCAGACTGCAGCTGGGACGCATACAAGCTCAGCCCTGCCCCCTGTCCCTGTACTCCAGCATGAGTCTGAAATCTATTAGAAAGGCTTGTGGCCAGGACTGGTAGGGAGACCCCTAGTGGTCATTTTTTCAAAATGGAAAATTAACTAGAAATAAGCATATTTTTAATAATATGCTATTGGAAAGTTATTCTGCATACATTAATCTACAATGGCAATGTGAAAAAGGAATGTCCAGCGCAAGTTCCCGTTAAAATCCAAACTTTATTCAAGCATGTGCACCAGGTATGTAGACAGGGTAGACACAGGTGACGCGTTTCAGCCCGTCAAAGGGCCTTAGTCATACAACATTTAATGACAGAGTGAGACCTTTATAGGGTGTAAGGGGAAGAGGAGGGAGACGACGCGCACCTCCTACTGGAGTCCGCGTAATCATCCCTCCCCTTCCACATTCAGGTGCACATATCCGAAGTATGGATCAAGGTCTATTAACCTCTTGCATACCACTCCCCACTCCGGTCCACTCTGTACCACAAAAACACATAATTTAAAATTGCAATAGAAACATAATATAGTTTCCTTTCCTTAAATTCTATTGCTGGGTGTGTGTCATGGTATGAGGCTCCCAGATGACCTAATATGTTGCAATGGTTTATATTTCATAAATAATTACCCAACTCCTCCGGGAGTACTCTCTGCTGCACACACAACCGCACAATGTGTACAGGTCATTACAACCCTATAGTGAAACTGTCATATTGCATGCGGCAACTTATTCATATATCAATGCATTTAATTTCTGACTTATGTATAGACAAAAAGTCTGTTAATAATACTTAACTCAAAAGATGCCACATGCAACTCTGCAGGTTCACTTGTGGTATTGGGACACATGAACAGTATGGTAAATAGCCATCACATGTCATACAAAAATATTATATAATATACTTTAACAATGGCCACATTACTATACAGTTGGAGTATAAACCTAGATGATGAAAAAACAATATAAAGGATGTATGTATATGTAGAAAATAACTACTACTTAGAGAAACAATACGTTTGACCCAAAATATAGTGACTGAGAGAGAAGGGAACAGATATTTAATGTGACATAATAATAATACCTTTGAAAGATATTTATAAACATCTCTTACAATCTAATAATGTAAAATGGTGTCTAGTCTTTTATTGAGACCCTTCGGTATTCGACTTCCCAACCTCAAAATCCAAAATACCTCTCTATCTAGAAGTTTTTGCTTAATATTACCGCCTCTAACTGGTGCCGCAATCCTCTCCAAACCTTGTACAGTAAGTGTTTTTGTGCTACCTGCATGCGCTTCTGCAGTAAAATGCAATATGTCGGATAGGTGTTTCCTAACTCGAACCTTCAAGGGGTTGGAGGTACATCCGACATACTACAGTTCACACTCCCGGCACGTAAACACGTAAATTACATATGCTGTATTGCAATTAATGTATTGCTTGATGGGATATGCAGCCCCATCTGATGAGGATTTGACCATAGATGAATTAAGCATCACACTACAGCATATGCACTTGTTGTGGCCACATTTGTAAGATCCCACATGTCGAAGCCAAGTGGGTGGGCGTGCGTGTTGTTCCTTCATCTATGTACAGACTAGGGGACACCTTCTGTCCAATAGTCTGTGCCCTCCTTGATACACATTTGTATCCATGTGAGAACACTTTTTTGTACATAGGGTCACTTGTGATTATTGGCATGTATTTGTATAAGATGTTACATATACTTTTGTATTCGTTGCTATACTGTGTTGAAAAAACAATCGGTGCTGGCTTATCTGGTGATTTCTGAATGTAGGTATGTCCCGTGTGTTTGTTAATCAATGTATTGCGATCCCTGCCTAGGGCCCTCTTTCTGCCTCTTTCTATATCCCACACGTTGTATCCTCTACTTAAAAGTCGTTGTTTAATATGAACCGACTCTTTGACAAAATCGGACTCTTCAGAACAATTCCTACGTGAGCGAATAATTTCGCCCATAGGCAGGTTCCTAGTCCCATGTGCAGGATGGCACGATGTGGCGTGTAGAATGGAATTTACTGCCGTGTCTTTTCTATGGGTGAGTGTGACCATCTTCCCCATTTGTCTGTCTCCGTATAGACACAGATCTAGGAAGGTGATGAACTCAACCTCATGAGATACCGTAAATCTGAGATTGCACACATTGTCATTGAGGTACCGTGTGAATTCCGGTATGGCCACCACATCTCCACTCCATATGAGTAGAAGATCATCTATGTAGCGGCCATACCAGAAAATGGAGGAAATGAAAGGGTTACTGAGGGTGAAAAGTGTCCCCCTCTCCCACCAACACATGTAGATGTTGGCAAGAGAGGGGGAGAATTTCGCCCCCATCGAAGCTCCGGCAATCTGCAGGAAAAATTGTCCATCAAACATAAAGAAATTATGTTTTAGTAAGAAATCCACTACACAAATTATAAATTCCTGCAGGTTACTGGAGTAATTCGAATAACGTTCAAGAAACCATGAAAGGGCACTCAGGGCTAATTGGTGCGGGATTACTGAGTATAAAGACATGACATCTGCTGTTATCCAGATAAGATTCTCATGACATATCCTGGCATGGCCAAAATCAAGGGTTTCAAAGTCGCATCAACCCATGAGCACAACCTTTCATTGAGAGAGGATATGCCCGCTACTATTGGTCTCATGGGAGGGGGGAAGATTCCCTTGTGGACTTTGGGCAGCGAGTGGAATATCGGAATAACTGGGTCATTTATCACCAGATATTCAACTTGTTTTTGGTGAAAATTCCACTTGCTGCCCCCATTTCCACTAGTGACACCAACCTGGACTTGAAGATGTTTGTGGGGTTTTCTGTAAGGGGTCTGTAGGTACCAGTATCTTGTAAAATTGTCAGATTTAATTGTCTGTACAGACCCCCATCAAGAATAACTATTGCCCCCCCTTATCTGCCTGGCGGAATACTACATCTTTCATCTGGGAGATTTCCTGTAAAGCAACCCTTTCTAGATAGGTTAAATTAGGTTTCATTTTGGGTAAATTTTTTGACAAATCGGTGAGTTCTCGTTCCACCGCATCCTGGAAAATGTCCAGTGCAGGGGTTTGCCACCGGGTAGAAATCTGGATTGGGAGTTGGAAAAAATATGTTGTCATCAATGACTGTATCTTGGGCCAATTCCTGCAATTCAGATACGTGAACCAGATCATTAAACAAAAAATTCACTTTTGGGTACTCCTGTATGGCATTATTAACATGCACCACATCATGTCTTTCAGTATGAAAATTATATATATTATCAGTATTACTCAAATACAGGTCACAATTACTTTCTGCAGTATTACGGTTAGAAGAGGACTCCTCCCCATCCTGTTCAGCACAAAACAAAAAATGCTTTTTGATTGTAATGTTGCGAACAAATTTGTTGATGTCCAATAATGTTCTGTATAAATCAAAATGTCATGAGGGGGCAAATGATAGTCCTCTGGAAAGAATATTAAGTTGATGGACAGAAAAAACCTTCGCAGACAAGTTAAACACGGGGATCGTTGCTACCTCGCCGAACTCCTTGTATTTGCGGCGGTGTTTCCTCCCCGCCCTGCAGCGTTTTTTGGACGTACTGATTTGTATTGTCCATTTATCATCTCCCTCCTCTTCTCCTTACACCCTATAAAGGTCTCACTCTGTCATTAAATGTTGTATGACTAAGGCCCTTTGACGGGCTGAAACGCGTCACCTGTGTCTACCCTGTCTTCGTACCTGGTGCACATGCTTGAATAAAGTTTGGATTTTAACGGGAACTGGACATTCCTCTTTCATATTGCCATTACCAGCACAGGGTACGGTCCGTACCAGTCCGTGCGCAGTAGGACGTAGGAGGTCGAGCTGAACACGGATTGCACAGCTTCTTCATTAATCTACAATATATCAAAAGTTTTTTCTTATGAAAGATACCCTTTAAATAGATGTAATTTACATATCTGTTTTACTTTCTGGCACCAGTTGATTTTAAAAAAAGAGTTTTCCACCAGAGTACCCCTTTAGGTGGCAGTAAGAGGTTGTGTGCACACCCTATAGGCACAGCCTATATAATCAGCTGCAAAAGCATGGCAGCCAAAGGGAACATGGACCAAGTACAAAGGTAAACCTGTGGCTGTCCCTGTCAGGATGAAGAGTACACATCTATTACACAGTATTAACATAATTCTGGCATCGAAAAATTGCCCTTTTAAAGACTTAATGTAAGCGGACAAATCAGGTACCTATAGCTCCATCTTACTTCAGGGGATTCTCTTTAACCGCTTAAGGACTCAGCCTACTTGGGCCTTAAGGACTGAGACAAATTTATTTTTACCTTTTCGTTTTTTCCTCCTTGCCTTCAAAAAATCCTAACTCTTTTATATTTTCATCCACAGACTAGTATGAGGGGTTGTTTTTTGGGTGACCAGTTGTCCGTTGCAATGCCATCACTCGATTTACCATAAAATATATGGCGCAACCAAAAAAATACTACTTGTGTGGGGAAAGTTAAAAGAAAACTGCAATTTTTTCGTTTTCACACCATACAATTTACGGTAAAAATGAAGTGTTATTTAGTTATAGAAGTGTTATTTGGGTCAATACGATTAAAATGATACCCATGATAACATACTTTTCTATTACTGTTGCCCTTAAAAAAAATCGCAAATTTTTTGACCAAATTAGTATGTTTAAAATCCCCCTATTTTGAAGACCTATAACTTTTTCATTTTTACGTATAAGCGGAGGTATGAGGGCTCATTTTTTGCGCCGTGATCTGTACTTTTTATTGATACCATATTTGCTTACATAAAACTTCTAATACATTTTTTATTAATTTTTTTTTGGGAATAAAATGTTATAAAAAAAAAAAAAGCAGCTATTTTCGACTTTTTCTTTTTTTTTATGTTCACGCCGTTCACCATACGGTATCATTAACATTTTATTTTAATAGTTAGGATATTTACACACGCAGCGATACCAAATATGTCTATAAAAATATTTTTTTTACACTTTTTGGGGGTGAAATAGGGAAAATTTACGTTTTTATTGGGGGAGGAGGTTTTTCAAATTTTTTAAACTTTTTTTTTACTTTTTTTACTTTCATTTTTACACTTCAATAGTCCCCATAGGGGATTATTTTTAGCAATCCTTTGATCGCATACCAGAGCAGAAGACACGTGGAAGGCAGCGGAGGCAGGTGTGGGGACCTCCGTCTGCCGTGCTGGATGATCGGATCGCCGCGGTAGCGCTGCGGGCGATCCGATCACCCATTTTAGTGTCCGTAATGCTGCAGATGCCGTGATCTGTATTGATCACGGCCTCTGAGGGGTTAATGGCGGACATCGCGCAATTGCGCATGTCCGCCATTACCGGCAGGTCCCTGGCTGCAATCAGCAGCCGAGACCTGCCGTGCATGATCCGGGTATCGCTCCGATGCCCGCGGTTATGTATAGGACGTAAATGTACGTCCTGGTGCGTTAAGTACCAGCTCACCAGGATGTACATTTACGTCCTTCGTCGTTAAGGGGTTAATATCTGTATAAATGACGAGATTAGACAATTGTAATGCGCTGTTGCTAAGGCCATATTTATTAAAGGGGTACTCCGGTGGCAATTTTTTTTTTTTAAATCAACTTGTGCCAGAAAGTTGAACAGATTTGTAAATGACTTCTATAAAAAAATATTTACCCTTCCAGTACTTTTTAGCAGCTGTATGCTACAGAGGAAAATCTTTTCTTTTTGCATTTCTTTTTTTTCTTGTCCACAGTGCTCTCTGCTGACACCTGATGCTGGTATAAGGAACTGTCCAGAGCAGGAAAAAATCTCAATTGCAAACCTATGCTGCTCTGGACAGTTCCTGACACGGACAGAGGGGTCAGCAGAGAGCACAGTAATTTGCAAATCTGTTTAACTTTCTAGCAACAGTTGATTTAAAAAAAAAATCATTCAACTGGAGTACCCCTTTAACTGGAGTAAGGGAAAACAGCACAAATGATGGTGTAAATGTTTACCTGTCTATGAGGTCAAAATGCACCAAATTTGTTAAACATTGCCTTTTAATGAATTTGATGTAAATTCTATTGAGTGCCCGTCTCCTCTTGGACACTAAAATATATATCAGCCTTAGGGGGTGTTTACACGTTCAGGTTTGTAATTGCAAGTATTGAACACAAAGCTAGGGACAAATAAATGGAGGACACATATTAGGGAAACACTAAGCCTGCTCCTCATTTATGGCTTTATATTTATTAATTACAATGAAAAACTTGTGTGTGAACATAGCCTTAGTAAATGCAGCCAATTGTACCATTCCTAAGGAATAGAATTTATATGTTTTGTGAAATGTAGAACCATACCTTTTTTGCTTTGCAATAACGTCCATGAACTAAAACGCAATCATACTTATTTCCTGTAACAATAGGAGCCTTCTTACATACAGTATATACCGTTGAGTATAAGCAATAATAATGAATGATATAATAGCAGGTGACAGAAGGTGTTAATAATGTTTACAGCATAGGTGCTTTTTGCTTTGAGGGAAAGAACATGTGCTGTCATGCAATATAAGATTAACAGCATCATTAGACAGCAGCGGTAGAATTTCCACATCATGCATGATGGAACAGAACCATTGAAGCACAAACCTTATTACCGTACATCAGAAGTGTGTTCATTCTGTATAGTAGCATTACATGGTACATTGATCATAATATTGTTACCTACAGATAAGTAAATGATTGTTTTATGTTGTAGCTTTCATTACTAGCTCAAAATAATTTCAAATGAAGTCAACTAGTTTATTTATTGAATGTATAGTCTATATACACAATATATAAATATACATACATCTATATATATATATATATATATATATATATATATATATATATAGTCCTGCTCCAGCAAAAATAAAAAAAAGGGAAATAAAGGTCCCATAGAAAAAGAAGATACGGATATACGGATACTGATACAGCACAAAAAATGCTCATACAGCTCCAAGTACGAAAAATTATAAGAATTCTAGGCGTCAGAGGGGGACAATGGAAATACTAGGCATACTAATTTTTGTATAAATAGTTAGGTATCACTGTAATAACTTTTACCAAAAAGTGCAGTGAAAAAATGTTTTTTTTATCTCACCCCACAAATATATTTTTTTTGTTTCACCAAAGATTTTGAGGTAAAATGACATATTTTTATAACTAAGTACAATTGATGGCACAAAAAAATAAGCCATCATATGGGTCTGTAGGGGAAAAATGTAAAGCGTTACAGCTATTAGAAGGCAAAAAAGATATACCCAAAGTGGACAAATGATAAATCCCTGCTTCCTTAAAGAGTTAAATAACAGTAAGGGCCAACTTTGAAAGACCCATTAGGGAAAAATGAAGTGGATCAAGTGTGGGCCGGTATATTTTTGTAGTTGAGTCCCCATGCTCTTTTAAAACTAGCATGGTTTACCTCCAAACGGTGTGTATAACATGATGTGCACCACAATTTTTATGTGTTTTAGACACTTTGAAGGCTCACCTAGGAATTGTGACTTACCAAGAGCAGAGATGGTTTTGGTAAAAAAGAGGTGGGGCTTAATACATCAAAAATTGGTTTCGTTTATGGTGCACATATTGATGTAAAACTAAGCAAATAAATGATGCAATGTTGGAATAGCTAGCCAAAAGATGCACCTTATTTCTAAACAACATTCAGACGTTAGACTATTACTTGATCTAACAATCAATGCATTTTTGATTATTTCCCAGATTTCAATCATTCTTTTTTTTTTTCTGATCAGTTGTTCTAATCCACATCCACAAGTTTTTACCATAATTAGCACACTTGAGGTTAGGGTGTGGATTTTTTGGCATATTTTTTTACAAACTCAGGGTTACATTTGCAGTCAAATTGTACCACACTGACATAAAGTACACTAATAGTGCATAGTACTGTATATCACTTTTTAAAAAATTTTATGTTAAAAAGATATTCTTGTAATGCAGATTATAAAAATATAAATTAGGAACAGAGCCTTCTTAGTTATCATTATATGTACTGTAGTTCTGAACCCCCATATTCAGTCATGGGAGTTTGTCAGATACCAGAGCAGCTAAAATATTGAGTTGCTACCAGTAGTGTCTTCTTTATTTCTTAATAAAAAATTTAATACTTAATTTAATAAAAAGCCAAACAAAACAAAAAAGCAGCTATGTAATTAAATCTCAATAGTGAATCCAGTCAAAACACTTCAGATAAGTATTGATGAATTAATCAAATGACAGAGGTTCTTTAATTGATGACATATCTGTCATAAAACATCCAGAACTGCATTTATAAAAAGCATGATATCCTTTGTATTGCTTGCTAAGCTACAAAAAGGTTACTGTTGAAAAGACGAGATTGTTTTCTCTTTTGAAATGCAAAAATTTGGAGCAGGAGACTGGTGTTCTTTCCGCTCTTCCAATTAAATACATAAACATGCTCCTGCATATATTAGGTAGCACCTAAAATCTAAAGTACTTCAGTGAATAGTGAGGTGAAAGAGTTCACATAAATTTAGCATACTTCAATTGTTACAGAAATAATTCTCCATTGGTACAATACATAGTAGTTTTCAGTTCAATTTGCCACAGGGGGAAAAATATTTTTTATGTTTTTTTACTTGTATAAAGGAAATATTAACCACTTCTAGACCTGGTCAGTTACCCCTTTTCTTGAGGGCCATTTGTGGTGCATATTTTAGTATTTGGGAGGTAATGTTTGAAGACTGATGCAACATAGTTATAAAAACGTAGGGTGGGTTCTCAGAATTTTTTTTTCTTAGTATGCTCTCACCTATTTTGGAAGGATTTCTTGCTGATATGAAGCATCTCAGCACTGTCTCTAGTTTGGCAAGGAAAGCTCTAGGAACGACAATAGCTCTGGGAAGTAAATTTTTCAGGGAGAATTTTCCACTTCAAAATACATGTCCTACCTAGCCATAGTTTTTTTTAATTGCCCCTTTAAGTGAGATCAGGTATGATAGTTTGGAGCATTGGGGGAAGGATGACTGTAAATTCCTCCACTGGGTCAGCAGGAATTCAGACTCTAAGATTCCTAAAGGCTTTTGTCTGCAAGGCAAAACAATGGCTAGATTGTATATCATGTGCTTCCTCTTATTTGAGGGTTTTATTTAAAGCCATGGTCTTCCTCTGGTCTCTACAAGCAACAACAGTAATTGGGTGTCCTTTCAGCATACTCACTACTACATGAGTTGGTGAAAGGCCAAGGAGCCATCATCACTTGTTTTACTGTTTACAAAATAAACATTACCAATGTTTGGCGTGTGTGGGACATGACACCTGGAGTCCATACAAGTCCATCGAAGAAGAGTAGATGTCTTTCCCTGACCCACTTCCTTGAAGACTATATCATTAGTTCTTTTGATGGTGGACTTCTTCCCCAGTCCCCATGATCATTGGAGCAACAGGTTGGAGATATCTGGCTAAGCAAGTCTCCTGAGAAAGATGCATCTCCTCTCCATGAGTCTTAGGTGAAAAGATATCCTCTAAGGATAGAAGATATATTGGGATTCTGTGAAAGGGTTTTTGCCTGCTTTGTAAAGGCTGTGGCGCTTACATGGAAGAGTTACTGTGCATGGTGGATTTTTGATGCTACCTAAAGTGCCTTTGGTTGTCTGTGGTTCCCATGGAGTCTGTTAGATGTCTGGTAAAGGAAACTTGCAATGTCAGTAAATCCCCTCTGCAACGATTGAACCTGCTGTGTCAGATGGTGATATGAAAAGCCAGAAATGGACTAGAAAGTTTTTTGTAGGATAAGAGGCCTCATTTTGGTCCTCATTTTCCTCATACATATGCAGGTATTACCTGTTTTCTTAGGACCTTACATGGAAAGCTCCTATGCAGCCCCCCCCCCCCCTCGATTCAATAGAATAATGTATATATATATATATATATATATATATATATATATATATATTTTTTTTTTTTTTTTTTTACTAATTTGGAATATGGCTTTTATCCCCCAACAATTTTTGATACACATTTAGCTATGACAGTACCTAAGTAACTGAGGTCAGTGGGTTCTGTATGAGTGGAAATAACTAATGTGTGTTTATTAGAGACAGCATGTTGACTTGAGCAAAATAGCTATTCTCGCTATTGTTTTCCTTCATTAAATGAAGTATATGTCAATAGTGCACTTGAAACTGCATTACCATTTCAGTTATGCACAGACATGAATATATTGTAATAATAGCAGACTATGTTATTTAATTTCTGTGCAGAGTTTGAACTTTTTAGAATGCAAATATTGCTTCTAAATAACTTTGTCTGTGATAATTCCAAGGGTCAACCATTTGACCCTTCCTACATTATCAGGTTGAGACAATGTTAGAAAGCAAATTTTGATGATTAATATTAATACAATTTTTTTATATTATATATCCAAATTAGTTTAAATACTTGTCTTTTTATTAATTGCCAATATAGCAATACAAATAATAAGTCAGTGAAAGAGAAACAGTGGTGCACTGAATTTTTTAAGGAAATCCCAACACCCAAAAACTCCTCCCTCCTCCCCTTACCCCTAACCATGGCATCTACAAAACCAAACAGAAATCAGAAGGACTCCCCTTCCATATAGTAGAATAGAAGAACTGCCCATAAGCAACTCCTTCATGTACCAGCTCAGTGCATCGGAAGTAGGGATCGACCGATAATCGGTTTGGCCGATATAATCGGACGATATTCACGATTTTCTAAGTTATCGGTATCGGCAATTACCTTGCCGAAAATGCCGATAATGTGGGCGCTTTAAATCGATGAACTGCAGCCCCTTTTGCGGGGCCAGAGACCGCCGCCACCCGATTCACTCCCCCTGCCTGTCCTGTGGTCCTGAGTTCAACCACCACCGCTGCCAGAGACCGCCACCGCCACCCGCTTCTCTCCCCCTGCCTGTCCTGAGTCCAACCACTGCCACTGCCAGAGACCACCACCGCCAACTGCTTCTCTCTCCCTGCCTGTCCTTAGTCCAACCACTGCCGCTGCCAGAGACCGCCTATTGCCTCCCCCATCCCCGGTTTTATAATTACCTGTTCCTGGGGTCTGCGCTAATTCTGGCTCCTGCAGCGTCCTGTGCTGTTGCTGTGTGCTGCAGAATGACAAGTGATGTCCTCAACGCAACGTCACCGTCAGTGGTCCGGCGCACAGTGACAGCTCAGGACGCCACCGGAGCCAGAAGTAGTGCGGACCCTGGGAACATGTAATTATAAAATCGGGGATGGGGGAGTCAATGGGATGGCGGTCTCTGGCAGCGTCGGTGGTTGGACTCAAGACAGGCAGGGGAGAGAAGCGGGTGGCGGCGGCGGTCTCTGGCAGCAGCAGTTGTTGGACCCCACGACAGGCAGGGGGAGAGAAGCGGGTAGTGGCCGTGGTCTCTGGCCCAGCAAAAGCCGCTGTAGTTTATTGATTTTAAGCGCCAGGGGGGGGGGGGAGAATTAAAATGCTCGGAATATCGGTATAAGTTATTATCTATCAGCCTGAAAGCTCACAGGTTATCGGTATTGGTATCAAAATCTATATCAGTTGATCCATAATCGGAAGCAGGGCCAGCCCAAGACATTGTGCTACCAGGGTCCAAGAGTGAAATGCTTCCCCCCCCCCCCCCATAAAAAAGTACCATGCCATTGTAGTAATTTTGGCGTTTGGATTTTGATGGATAGATCAATGTAATTGCATTAAATTGATCTATGTTTTTGGCAGCCTCAAGCAATAACCGATCACCGGAGAACTGGGAAGGATGGGTAAGTTCCCATTTTCCCCAGCAACTCATCTGCTGCCTGCGATTGCAGAGCTGCAGGTGGGTCCCCTAGTCCCCCGGGATTACCGGCATTTAATGTTTAAATGCTGTGATAGCTATTGACCATGGCATTTAACAATTTAAATGGCAGACATCGGAGCCAGCTCTGATTTTGATCATTACAGGCAGATGTCGATTAAAGGAGTTACAATTGTTTAGTCTTGAGAAGAGACGTTTAAGGGGGGATATGATAAATGTATATAAGTATATATAAGTATATAAGTAATGGCCCATACAAAAAATATGGAGAAAAACTGTTCCAGGTTAAACCCCCCCAAAGGACGAGAGGGCACTCCCTCCGTCTGGAGAAGAAAAAGTTTAGTCTCAAGGGGCGACACGCCTTCTTTACCATGAGAACTGTGAACTTATGGAACAGTCTACCTCAGGAACTGGTCACAGCAGGAACAATTAACAGCTTTAAAACAGGATTAGATACATTCCTGGAACAAAATAACATTAATGCTTATGAAGAAATATAAAATCCCATCCCTTCCCCAATATCGCGCCACACCCCTACACCCCTACCCTTCAATTCCCTGGTTGAACTTGATGGACGTATGTCTTTTTTCGACCATACTAACTATGGAACTATGAAGCTATGTCAGCTGCTTATAGCAGCGAGGATCTTCCGATTATGACGTGGACCCAGTAGGACCTATTGGAGGACAGGCCCTGATTGGAAGCAATTATGAAGTTTGAGCACATGGACAAAGGGAGGCAATGGATGGTTTATATTCATGTGATGAAGAATTACTTAGTCTCTCCTTTTTCATGAGGGTTTTAATCCAGTCCATTTGAAAGTCCACTTTTCTTGTGATCAAACAAAGTGAAGCAACAGAATCCTGCACCCATAACTGCCAAATACTCTTCCGTACGGAATATGCTGTAGTGAAACCAACAAATTCTAGTTGAACAATGACTTGCAATCTTATTGTTTGGTTTCTGTTGAAGTAAGGCTGGTTTCACATATATCAGGCATCCGGCATAGTTTCCACCAGAGGAAAACTAATGCTTGAACTGATCCCATTCATTTAAATGGGACAGTTCACAATCATCCAGTGTCTGAATTTTGACGCCTGATGGTTGGACACGCCAGAAACCATGGACGCCGGATGCCATACAACTGATGACAACTTGTCATGGCATCAGTTGCGTGGACATCTAGGCTGAGTTCACCTATATTCACATGTGAACCCAGTCTAACAGTATTATAGGATCATTTGACAGATGACCAATGCATCTGAAGTACTCCGGTCTGTTCATTCTTTAACAGCATAGGCTATAAATAGAGATAAGCAGATTTTTTTTAAATTTCATTTGGCCGGTTCGACGAATTTCCCCCCAAAATTTGGTTCAGTCTGAATTTATTTGCAGAAAATCACTCAATAGGGGTGTAGAACACTTTGCTTTGACATAACACTCATAGGGAGTGTGCTGTTAGTGAAATAATACTGTTATTCAGTATTACAGGCACATTACAGGGGTCACTAATAGAATCGCTGTAGTAGAGCGGCACAATGACAGAGACTGGAGGTGGCATTAGTATGAGGAGACCATATGGCGGCAAAATGACACAGCGTGGAGGTAGCGGCAGCATGAGGAGACCATATAGTGGCTGAATGACACAGCCTGGAGGGGGCAATAGCCTGACAAGACCATAGGAACATACAATTGAAAAGATTAAAGATATTTTTAACATTTAAATGAAAGATTTCAAATAGATGAACCTAAAAAAGTTTTATTTAATGTGCCAGCATGAGGAGACCACATGGTGGCACAGTGACACAGCCTGGAGGTGGCAGCAGCATGAGGAGACCATAATCTGACAGAATGACACCGCCTGGAATTGTTGGCAGCAAGAGGAGACTAAAAAGTGGCTGATTGACACAGATTGGTGTTGCGCCGAGCGCTCCGGGTCCCCGTTCCTCCCCGGAGCGCTCGCCTCATCCTCGTTACTGCAGCGCCCCGGTCAGATCCACTGACCGGGTGCGCTGCGGTACCGCCTCCAGCCGGGATGCGATTCGCGATGCGGGTGGCGCCCGCTCGCGATGCGCACCCCGGCTCCCGTACCTGACTCGCTCTCCGTCGGTCCTGTCCCGGCGCGCGCGGCCCCGCTCCCTAGGGCGCGCGCGCGCCGGGTCTCTGCGATTTAAAGGGCCACTGCGCCGCTGATTGGCGCAGTGGTTCTAATTAGTGTGTTCACCTGTGCACTCCATATATATACCTCACTTCCCCTGCACTCCCTGGCCGGATCTTGTTGCCCTTGTGCCTAGTGGAAGCGTTCCCTTGTGTGTTCCTAGCCTGTGTTCCAGACCTCCTGCCGTTGCCCCTGACTACGATCCTTGCTGCCTGCCCCGACCTTCTGCTACGTCCGACCTTGCTTCTGTCTACTCCCTTGTACCGCGCCTATCTTCAGCAGTCAGAGAGGTTGAGCCGTTGCTAGTGGATACGACCTGGTCACTACCGCCGCAGCAAGACCATCCCGCTTTGCGGCGGGCTCTGGTGAATACCAGTAGTGACTTAGAACCGGTCCACTAGCACGGTCCACGCCAATCCCTCTCTGGCACAGAGGATCCACCTCCTGCCAGCCGGCATCGTGACAGTAGATCCGGCCATGGATTCCGCTGAGGTGCCGCTGTCAAGTCTTGCCGACATTTCCACGATGATCACCCAACGAAATCACCAGCTGGCATACTTGACCACCGTGACACAGCAACTGAAGTCACAGTTACAGCAGCTGCTGTCACAGACACAGCAGCTGCAACTGGAACAACCATCTCCTCCGCCGGCTCCTGCAACTCCTCCCCAGCGTCCGTCCGCTCCTAACCCCTGCTTGTCTCTGCCGGACAAATTTGATGGAGACTCTAGACTCTGCCGTGGTCTCCTTTCTGGAAAGGCCTTGTCTTGGGCCACACCGCTCTGGGACCGCAATGATCCTGCCACAGCCACAGTCCAGTCCTTCTTCGCTGAGGTCCGTGGTGTCTTCGAGGAGCCTGCCCGAGCTTCTTCTGCCGAGACTGCCCTGCTGAACCTGGCCCAGGGTGTTTCTTCCGTTGGCGAGTACGCCATTCAGTTCCGTGCTCTTGCTTCCGAGTTGTCCTGGAATAGTGAGGTCCTCTGCACGACCTTTAAAAAAGGCCTATCCAGCAACATTAAAGATGTTCTGGCCGCACGAGAAACTCCTGCTAACCTACATGAACTCATTCATCTTGCCACTCGCATTGACATGCGTTCTTCCGGATGGCGTCTGGAGCTCCGCCTGGATATGGACTTTGTTCGCACGAGGCGTTTTTTCCCCCCGGCTCCTCTCTCCTCTGGTCCTCTGCAATCCGTTCCTGTGCCTCCCGCCGTGGAGGCTATGCAAGTTGACCGGTCTCGCTTGACACCTCAAGAGAGGACACGACGCCGCATGGAGAATCTTTGCCTGTACTATGCCGGTACCGAACATTTCCTGAAGGATTGTCCTATCCGTCCTCCCCGCCTGGAAAGACGTACGCTGACTCCGCACAAAGGTGACACAGTTCTTGATGTCAACTCTGCTTCTCCACGCCTTACTGTGCCTGTGCGGATATCTGCCTCTACCTTCTCCTTCTCTACTATGGCCTTCTTGGATTCCGGATCTGCAGGAAATTTTTTTTTGGCCTCTCTTATCAACAGGTTCAACGTCCCTGTGACCAGTCTCGCCAGACCCCTCTACATCAATTGTGTTAACAATGAAAGATTGGACTGTGCCGTGCGTTACCGCACGGAACCCCTCCTAATGTGCATCGGACCTCATCACGGAAAAATTGAGTTTTTGGTCCTCAGGTTCTTTGGCCCCAAGAAGAGGGGGAGACCCAAGGGGGGGGGGTACTGTTACGCCGAGCGCTCCGGGTCCCCGTTCCTCCCCGGAGTGCTCGCCTCATCCTCGTTACTGCAGCGCCCCGGTCAGATCCACTGACCGGGTGCGCTGCGGTACCGCCTCCAGCCGGGATGCGATTCGCGATGCGGGTGGCGCCCGCTCGCGATGCGCACCCCGGCTCCCGTACCTGACTCGCTCTCCGTCGGTCCTGTCCCGGCGCGCGCGGCCCCGCTCCCTAGGGCGCGCGCGCGCCGGGTCTCTGCGATTTAAAGGGCCACTGCGCCGCTGATTGGCGCAGTGGTTCTAATTAGTGTGTTCACCTGTGCACTCCATATATATACCTCACTTCCCCTGCACTCCCTGGCCGGATCTTGTTGCCCTTGTGCCTAGTGAAAGCGTTCCCTTGTGTGTTCCTAGCCTGTGTTCCAGACCTCCTGCCGTTGCCCCTGACTACGATCCTTGCTGCCTGCCCCGACCTTCTGCTACGTCCGACCTTGCTTCTGTCTACTCCCTTGTACCGCGCCTATCTTCAGCAGTCAGAGAGGTTGAGCCGTTGCTAGTGGATACGACCTGGTCACTACCGCCGCAGCAAGACCATCCCGCTTTGTGGCGGGCTCTGGTGAATACCAGTAGTGACTTAGAACCGGTCCACTAGCACGGTCCACGCCAATCCCTCTCTGGCACAGAGGATCCACCTCCTGCCAGCCGGCATCGTGACAATTGGAGTTGGCAACAGCCTGACGAGACCATAGGGCCTTGCAATTGAAAAGATTAAAGATATTTTTTTACCTTTAAATTGAAGATTTCAAATAGATGAACCTAAAAAGTTGTATTTTATGTGCCAGCAGCATAAGGAAACAACATGGAGGCACAGTGACACAGCCCCGAGATGGCAGCAGCAAGTGGAGACCATATAGTGGCTGAATTACACAGCCTGGAGGTGGTGGAAGCAGGAGGAGACCATATAGTGGCTTACTGACACAGCCTGGAGGATGCAGCAGCATGATGAGAACATATGGGGGCAGAATGAAAGAGCTTGTAGCTGGCATCAGCATGATGAGAACATATTGTGGCAGAATGAGACAGCCTGGAGCAGGCATCAGCTTGAGGAGAACACATGGTGGAAGAATGAGACAGCCTTGAGCTGGCATCAGTTTGAGGAGAACATATGGTGGAAGAATGAGACAGCCTGGAGCTGACGTCGGCATGAGATGAACATAAGGTGGCAGAATGAGACAGCCTGGAGCTGGCATCAGCAAGAAGATAACATTTGGTGGCAGAATGAGACAGTTTGAAGCTGGCATCAGAATGAGGATAACATATGGTGGCAGAATGAGACAGCCTGGAGCTGTCATCAGCAAGAAGATAAGGGGAGAGGAAAAAAGAAAGAGGGAAGTTGCACCCCTAGTGAAGTACGTTTAGGAATTTGAGTTTACACGTATTCAAGGTTAAACTCACCAGAAGGCGTTGCGCTCAGGGCACAACACCTAAAGAGCGTGGTATGGTACCAATTCCCAGGTCCGCAGCCTCAGTCCTCTGGTAGCAGGCACGCTGTCCCAGTGTAACGTAATAGCAGGTTTTTGAAGTAAATGAATTTTGGCGCTGGAACTCTGAATATTAAGAAGATCAGGAACACATCCGCATTCCTTTGAAAGGCTTTATTTGTGAATACATAGGCTACGCGTTTCTGGTCCGAAACGGACCCTTCGTCAGGCAAGGTATATGTGACAAGACAGCACAGTGCAGTTAAGATACACTCAGTACATGGTTGTAAAGGTCACATTAATTAAGACACTCAATATATGGTTGTAAAGGTCAAGTTAATCTTCGGCAGCAATCAATGTGACCGCTGTAATCAGACCGGTTCTGCAGCTGTTACACCGGAACCAGTACAGGTAGGTCAAAAATAAACACACAAAATTCCTATTAAAAAACACGCTTATTTACATTCAAATAAAAGAGAGGAGGTTTGGTATTGTAAAAGACAACTATGAACTAGAAAATTTAAATAAAATTAATAACATGAAAACTTCCTATTATGCGCACTGTTTTAGACACAGTGTATTATGCACACTGTTTTAAATACAATGTAGACACTGTTTGCACTATACAGGGTAACAATGTCAGAATGGAGCGGAGCTGTGTCCTAGACTCAGTTCTTTTGTGCTTGCAACTGAGCGCTGCTGGGATCGCTATACAGCAGTAGCGGGGTTTAGTTGGGGTGGAGCTGCTGGAATCGCTATACAGTGGTAGCGGTGATTACTTGGGGCGGAGCTGCTGGAATCGCTATACAGTAGTAGCGGTGTTTAAATGGGGCAGAGCTGCTGGGATCGCTATGCAGTAGTAGCAGTGTTTAGTTGGAGCAGAGCTGCTGGGATCGCTATACAGTAGTAGCGGTATTTAGTTGGGGCAGTAGGAGGCAGTTCATTTTTCTGCACATAGAGACTGCAAAACGGAGACTGGTCCCAAGGTCGTGTGATGGATCTATGAGAAGGGACCGCACAGGTGGCCAAAGAGACGGGAGGAAATCATATATATACACTATGGGGATATGTATAGTGAGTTGTCACTTGTGTTAGTGGTTTTTGAAGAGGGAGGTATTCACTTGTAGTACACTATTATCAATAGTAAATAGTGACATTATTTCTTAGATTACTGTTTACACCAAAATGGTTTCTAAGACCTCATTGAGTCCTGAGGGCTGGAGTGAATTGAATTTGAATATCCAAAATACATCCAGTCTTTTTAAGATTTCAAATCTATTAGATCTGTGCTTGGGAACATGATCTATAGGTAGTACCTTAATAGGTTTTTCTACCCCTTTATGAGTAATGGCGCAATGCTTGGATGGGCCATGTAACAGGAATCCGGTTTTAATATTGGGGTCCATATGTTTTATCCTAAGAAAAGTTAAAGGAGATCTGTAGTGCTCTCACCTTTATCCCCTTTCCGAAGGATAGGGGATAAGTTTTAAATCGCGGGGGGTCCGAGCGATGGAGCCCCGCACGATCTCCTGTACGGGGCCATGGCAATGTACAGGAAAGGGGGCATTCCGTCCCCACATGACGCGGCAGCTGGCACACCCCTCTGTGAATCCCATAGAGATACATGGAGGGGCGTGCTGGCTGCCACGTCATGCGGGGAAGGAACGCCCCCTTTCCTGTACATTGCCGCGGCCCCGTACAGGAGATCGCGGGGGCCACGGCAACTGACTACTTGGATGTCTCTGTAGTAGGTCAGTTTGTCCTCCCTCTCAGTGGGTGTAAAAAAGGCCCCATTTTGTGCCAGGAGCAAGGGTCCAATAAGCTGGAGTGCAGAAGTCATTCTGCTGCCGAATGGTGACAATTTGGCGGTCACTATGCAAGCACGTGAGCATGCATCGTGCCATTTGTGCAAGTGACTTGGAGGGACGCCCTGCCTCCATCTCCACTGCATACTGCCACAGTGTTTCTGGGTCCTCTGTCTCATCTACTTTATCACACTCTAACTTCTCTGGCTGCTCCTGCTCCTCTTCTTCTGTCAGATGACTATAAAAACCACTCATTTTGCTAAACCTAAACTGTACTCCACTGTCCCCCCCTCCTCCTCCTCTTCCAGTTCAGCCCCCACAGGGCTCATGTGGCCGTGAGATGTAGGCGCCATGTCTACAGTGCCCTGACCAGCCATCGTTTCAAACACGTGTTGTAGTAAATGAAGCAATGGAATGATGTCATTCATCCCGAAATCCTGGTGACTGACTAATAATGTGGCTTCCTCAAACGGCCTGAGAAAACGGCAGGTGTCATGTTACGTATGAGCTGCCACTGGTTGACATTGAGGTTACACAGGGGAGTCCCCCTATCCACTTGGATCATCAAGAATTCGGTGATGGTTTTTCTCTGTTCGAATAGTCAGTCCAGCATATAAAAGGTGGAATTCCAATGTGTGGAAACATCGCAAATCAGACTATGTTGGTGTTACGCCGAGCGCTCCGGGTCCCTGCTCCTCCCCGGAGCGCTCGCTGCGTTCCTCTCTCTGCAGCACCCCGGTCAGACCCGCTGACCGGGAGCGCTGCACTGACATTGCCGGCGGGGATGCGATCCGCATAGTGGGACGCGCCCGCTCGCGAATCGCATCCCAAGTCTCTCACCTGTCCCGGTCCCCGGCTGTCACGTCCTGGCGCGCGTGGCTCCACTCCTTAGGGCGTGCGTGCCAGCTCTCTAAGATTTAAAGGGCCAGTGCACCAATGATTGGTGCCTGGCCCAATCAGCCTAATTAGCTTCCACCTGCTCCCTGTCCATATTACCTCACTTCCCCTGCACTTCCTTGCCGGATCTTGTTGCCTTGTGCCAGTGAAAGCGTTTAGTGTTGTCCAAAGCCTGTGTTCCAGATCTCCTGCTATCCTCTTTGACTACGAACCTTGCCGCCTGCCCCGACCTTCTGCTATGTCTGACCTTGCCTCTGCCTAGTCCTTCTGTCCCACGCCTTCTCAGCAGTCAGCGAGGTTGAGCCGTTGCCGGTTTATACGACCTGGTTGCTACCGCCGCAGCAAGACCATCCCGCTTTGCGGCGGGCTCTGGTGAAAACCAGTAACAACCCTAGAACCGGTCCACCGACACGGTCCACGCGAATCCTTCGCTGACACAGAGGATCGACATCCAGCTAGCCGAATCCTAACAGTAGATCTGGCCATGGATCCCGCTGAGGTGCCGCTGCCAAGTCTCGCTGACCTACCCACGGTGGTCGCCCAGCAATCGCAGCAAATTGCCCAACAAGGACAGCAGCTGTCACAGTTGACCGCCACGTTACAGCAACTTCTGCCACTGCTACAGCAGCAACCATCTCCTCCGCCAGCTCCTGCACCTCCTCCGCAGCGAGTGGCCGCTCCTAGCCTCCGCCTGTCCCTGCCGGACAAATTTGATTGGGACTCTAGACTCTGCCGTGGCTTCTTGTCTCAATGTTCCCTACATATGGAGATGTTGTCGGACCAATTTCCTACAGAACGGTCTAAGGTGGCGTTCGTAGTGAGTCTTCTGTCTGGAAAGGCCTTGTCTTGGGCTACACCGCTCTGGGACCACAATGATCCTGCCACAGCCACAGTCCAGTCCTTCTTCGCTGAAGTCTGTAGTGTCTTCGAGGAACCAGCCCGAGCTTCTTCTGCCGAGACTGCCGTGCTGAACCTGGTCCAGGGTAATTCTTCAGTAGGCGAGTACGCCATCCAATTTCTCGCCTCCGAATTATCTTGGAATAACGAGGCTCTCTGCGCGACCTTTAAAAAAGGCCTATCCAGTAACATCAAGGATGTGCTGGCCGCACGAGAGATTCCTGCCAACCTGCAAGAACTTATCCATTTGGCCACCCGCATTGACATGCGTTTTTCTGAGAGACACCAGGAGCTCCGCCAGGGAAAAGACCTTGATCTCTGGGCACCTCTCTCACAGTATCCTTTGCAATCTACCCCTGTGCCTCCCGCCAAGGAGGCTATGCAAGTGGATCGGTCTCGCCTGACCCATGAAGAGAGGACTCTCCGTAGGGATAAAAATTTATGTCTGTACTGCGCCAGTACCGAACATTTCTTGGTGGATTGCCCTATTCGTCCTCCACGTCTGGGAAACGCACGCATCCAACTCACATGGGTGTGGCGTCTCTTGGTACAAAGTCTGCTTCTCCACGTCTCACTGTGCCCGTGCGGATTTCTCCTTCTGCCAACTCCTCCTTCTCAGCCGTGGCCTGCTTGGACTCGGCTGCTTCTGGAAATTTTATTCTGGACTCTTTGGTGAATAAGTTCTGCATCCCGGTGACCCGTCTCGTCAAGCCGCTCTACATTTCTTCGGTCAACGGAGTGAAGTTGGACTGTACTGTGCGTTACCGCACAGAACAACTCTTAATGTGCATTGGACCCCATCACAAAAAGATTGAATTTTTCGTCCTTCCCAACTGCACCTCTGAAGTCCTCCTCGGTCTGCCATGGCTCCAGCATCATTCTCCCACCCTTGACTGGACCACCGGGAAGATCAAGAATTGGGGCCCTGCTTGCCGCAAGAAATGCCTCACGTCTGCTCCCAGTCCCGTCAGGCAAGCCTCAGTGCCTCCTCCTACACCTGGTCTCCCCAAGGCCTATCAGGACTATGCTTTGCCTCCTCATAGCCCCCGTCCTGGTAACACTCTGCCCCGTGCCAAGCTTCACCCTCTGCCCTCCCTCCCCATTCCCACTCCTTCTGAACTACCTGCCTTTGATGAGGAAACCCTACAATCGCTCCCAGTGTCCTCGTCCCACGTGAAGCAATTACCGGACAAAAAAAGGGGGAGACCTAAGGGGGAGGTACTGTTACGCCGAGCGCTCCGGGTCCCTGCCCCTCCCCGGAGCGCTCGCGGCGTTCCTCTCTCTGCAGCGCCCCGGTCAGACCCGCTGACCGGGAGCGCTGCACTGACATTGCTGGCGGGGATGCAATCCACATATCGGGACGCGCCCGCTCGCGAATCGCATCCCAAGTCTCTCACCTGTCCCGGTCCCCAGCTGTCACGTCCTGGCGCGCGCGGCTCAGCTCCTTAGGGTGCGCGCGCGCCAGTTCTCTAAGATTTAAAGGGCCAGTGCACCAATGATTGGTGCCTGGCCCAATCAGCCTGATTAGCTTCCACTTGCTCCCTGTCCATATTACCTCACTTCCCCTGCACTTCCTTGCCGGATCTTGTTGCCTTGCGCTAGTAAAAGCGTTTAGTGTTGTCCAAACCTGTGTTCCAGATCTCCTGCTATCCTCTTTGACTACGAACCTTGCTGCCTGCCCCGACGTTCTGCTACGTCTGACCTTGCCTCTGCCTAGTCCTTCTGTCCCACGCCTTCTGAGCAGTCAGCGAGGTTGAGCCGTTGCCGGTGGATATGACCTGGTTGCTACCGCCGCAGCAAGACCATCCCGCTTTGCGGTGGGCTCTGATGCAAACCAGTAGCAACCCTAGAACCGGTCCACCGACAAGGTCCACGCCAATCCTTCGCTGACACAGAGGATCCACATCCAGCTAGCCGAATCCTAACAATTGGGGGATGCTGCTCTGACGCTGGAGCTCAAGAAGGGTGTGCTTTGCAATGTACGAGTGGCTGAAGTGCATGCAAAGTTTCCTTTCTATTGTTAGGATGTCTTGCAGATGGGGGGAACACTTCAGGAACCGCTTGACAACTGGATTGAACACATGTGCCATGCAGGGCTTATGGCTCAGGCTTCCTTTAGCAGGGTAGACAAGATGCTGTTGTCGATCACCATGGTTCTCATTTCCATTTTTCGTGGAGTAAGCCATGATTCGATTTCTTGATGAATAACTTTTAGCAGTTCCTCCCCTGTGTGACTCCGTTCGCCAAGGCAAACCATGTGAGGAACAGTGTGACACCGCCGTGCCCTGCACACATGGTATCCTGGAGGGGCACTGAGAGTTGTCTGTGCAGTGGAGGCTTAGGACTCGATGGAGGATGAGGAGGAGGAGTCCCACACTGTCACAGGACCAACGGCCTGAGACCTTGGAGGTAGAATCGGCGTGACCTGTCCAAGTTGCTGTTGTGGCTGTGCAGGAACCACATTTACCCAGTGGGCCGTAAAGGACATGTATTGTCCCTGACCATAATTTCAGCTCCACACGTCAGCACTGCCATGCACTTTGGTACACACTGAGGTGCTCAAGGACTGGCCCACCTTCTCTTCCACAAAATTGTGCAGGGCTGGTACTGCCTTCTTCACAAAGAAATGACGGCTTGGATCTCTCCACCCCGGCTCGGCACAAGCCATCAGTTCTCTGAAAGGTGCAGAGTCCACCACATGAAAAGGGAGGGACTGCAGCACCAGCAACTTGGACAGAAGCACATTCAGCTTCTGCCCCGTTGGATGAGTGGGCGAATACTGTTGTCTCTTGGACATGGCTTTGCCGATGGATTGCTGGTGGAATGACTGACTTGAAGTAGAAAGAGCAGGAGCATCTGGAGCAACAGAAGATGGGTGGAAGTAGAAATAATGGCCTAGCTTAACACTAGTGAAACTGTTGGTGGTAGTAGTGCCAGTGATATTGTAATGCGTCATGGTGAATATGCTTAGGGGGAGCAAGCAGCCCATATTCAGACATCAGAAGAGTAGCAGGGATGCTGAGGATGAGTGACGATAATGCAGTTTTGGACAGGACATGGAAACCAGGGGACGAGGAGATGACATGCTCAGAGCAGGAGGGTAATGGTACTGTCAGTGATGAAAAGCTGAGCATAGGTAGGGCCAGAATATTTGTCAAACATATCACATTTAGGCCTGCTAGTATCATGAGCTCAGAAGCAGGTGATGACAACACTGCTGTATTTGTAGGCTTGAAAAAAAAAAACTTTCCGAGGAGTAGCACAGTTGAGTAGTGGTGAATTTCTATTTTGAAATTCTTTTCTACCTTAGCAGATGGCGAAAACCAGGAACAGTGCCATATATGCAAAGAGAAAGTAAGGCAAGGCAAGGGCGCAATTTAGGAATTACAGCTAACTGTAAGCACATGGAGTGGCATCACAAGGCCCGACTACAAGTATCACTAATCCACCACTGACTGCTATCCCCTGGCTATAAGTGGCTCTAGTACACCACCCTCACTGTCTGATGGCTACTGCAACTACCACCAGTCCACCACTGCCTGCAGTCTGCTGGCTACTACAACTACCACTACTTCCCAACTACCCAATGTCAGCTGGCTACAACTAGCACTAGTCCACCACCCCTGCTGTTTGCTGGATACCACAACTACCACCAGTCTACTACTGCCTGCTGTGCGCTGGCTACACCTACTACTAGTTTACAACTGCCTGCTGTTCGTTGGCTACAACAAGAACTAGTCCACTGCCTGCTGTCCGCTGGCTACTACAACCACCACCAGCCCATCAATGCCTACTGTCCGCTGGATACTACCACTAGTTCACCACAGCCTGCTATCTTCTGCATAGAAATAGCGCTGTCCACCAACCCTGCTGCCTGCTGGCTACTACACCTTGTTCCAAATTATTATGCAAACGATATTTAAGTGTCACAAAGATTAAATATTTAGTTTTTCAGTTTAACTCATGGATGGCATTGTGTCTCAGGGCTCTTTTGATCACTGAAAACAATCTCAGACACCTGCGATAATTAGATTGCCGTGCAACCCTGGATGGTCCAGATGGATTGAGTTCCAACAAGGCTGCGATGTCAGCAAGGCGTTGCTGGAGTCATGTTTTGAGCCAGAATCATGGGAAGATTGCTGGAGTCCCTGGAGGTGTAAAGATTACCTCTGCAAAGTATGTGGAGTTTCTGACTGACCACTTTCTTCCCTGGTACAGAAGGAAGAACTATGCTTTCTGTAATAAAATAATCTTCATGCATGACAATGCCCCATCTCATGCTGCAAAGAATACCTCTGTATCAATGGCTCCTATGGGGATAAAAGGAGAGAAAGTCATGGTGTGGCCTCAATCCTCCCCTGACCTCAATCCTATTGAGAACCTCAAGCAAAAGATCTGAGGGTGGGAGGCAGTTTACATCCAAAGAGCAGCTCTGGGAGGCTATTCTGACATCAATGGATGCAAGACTTGTGAAGCTGCTAACAAAAAAGGGATAATTTTTTCGACTTTTCATTTAAAGACCATCTAGAGAATTTTACACAGGGGAACATTCTTTGTTTGCTTTTAGAAATCCAACACAGAAGTGGCTTCTGTAGGGAGAGCAATCAAGCAAGTTCACATGGCAGGGCCAGAAAAATGACAGCTGTATAACAACAGAGCAAAGGACCTCCTAGTCTCACACTCCCGATGGCACTATGCTAGAGAAATATAGGATGCAAGATGTCAAACAGGCAGACTAGAAAGGCATGCAGGAACAGACACCAGGTTGGAGGAACACTCCAGGCCAGATGTCGAGCTCAGCCATTAAACCATGCCCTCCTTGGCAGTGGCCTCTTTAAACAAGAAAAGGTGTCATGACACAGCAGTAATTGTTAGCACTGGATTTAGAAACATAAAAATGAGCTCAAGGAATTGACTTGACCTCCAACATTCCAGACCTAAGCATGATTGAGTATCTGGGGGATGTGCTGGAAAAATAGATCCATGGAGGCCCCACTTCACTGGTTACAGGGGATCTGCTGCTAACATATTGGTGCCAGATATCACAGGACACATTTAGAGGTCTTGTGGAGTCCATGCCTTGACAGGTAAGTTTTAGTGGCAGGAGGGTGACCTGCAGAATATTAGGCAGGTGGTCTTAATGTTACAACTATTCAGTGTATGTCTCAACTTTTCCACTGACAAAGAAAGGTAATTTAGTTAGCTTTTTTTAAATTAAAAATCCCCAATTTTATTTTCATCTGTAAATCCATGCAGTTTAAAGATATTTCTGTTTCTTGAATTCCAAGACATATTGGAGTTTATTCTGTTATAAAATTACTTCCTATCTTTAGGATTCGACCTTAACTTTGAAGCAAGTTAACATATAAAATTATATGTACCCAGATGGTTTATTATTTTTTTTTTTTAGCAGCATGCAAAATAAACACATGGTTTATTAGATACTGTACTTATTTTATATGACCTGTAAAATAAAATGTGTCTCTATTTTTTTACCCTAAAGATATTCAGTGAAATATTTTCTTCTGTAGAATGTTGAGTATTTATGATTTTGCAAACTGAACAAAATGAAAGTGATATTTAAGGCCGCTACACAAGTCTTTAATGTAAAACATAATGTAGTTAGGAAACTGCTACAGCTGAAAGCCTCCTCTCAATGTGAGCTGCACTTGTGGCCTAGACAGAGAGGAGACATGACCTTTGCCCCCATGCAGTGCAGGCACCAATGACATCACTCATCAGCGCCTGTACTGTGGAGTCTGAAGAACTCTGCTGGAGGAGATCGCTGCATGTACAGGTGAGTATTTTTTACTTTCTTTTATTTTAACCTGACACAAGGGGAAGGGGAGAATTTGGAAGGGGTTGAGGGGGCCCCTACATCCCTGGCTGCCCCACATCCCTGGCTGTCCCACATACCTGGCTTACTAAAGTGGCCCACATTCTTGGCTGCCCCCACATAATTGTCTGCCTAACCTGGCCCACATACCTGGCTGCCCCCACATGCCTGGTTGCCTCCACATACCTGGCTGTCTTACCTGGCTCACATCCCTGGCTGCCCCACATACCTGGCTTCCTAAACGGGCCCATATACTTGGCTGTCCTTACATAGCTGGCTGCCTAACCTGGCCCACATACCTGGCTGCCCCCACATACCTGACTGCCTTACTTGGCCCACATACCTGGCTTCCCCCACATACCTGCCTTTCCTAACATGGCCCACATACCAGGCTGCCCCCACATACCTGGCCCACATTCCTGGCTGCCTCCACATACCTGGCTGCCCCCACATACCTAGCTTCCTAAACTGGTCCACATTCTTGGCTGCCCCCAAATACCTGGCTGCCTAACCTGGTCCACATATCTGGCTGCCCCCACATACCTGGCTGCCTAACCTTGCCCATATACCTGGCTGCCCCTACATACCTGGCTGCCTAACCTTGCCCATATACCTGGCTGCCCCCACATACCTGGCTGCCTTACCTCGCCCACATGCATGGCTGCCTAACTACTTACCTACATACCTAGCTACCTAACTACATACCTGGCTAAATACCTACCTACATATCTAGCTTCTTCTAATCTATGATCACCTCAAAATAATAAAGTATTTTGGAGTGAATCATGTATTACTGTAGAGTGAACCTGTTACTTTTTCATGCTGTTCATGAAAGTTTAGTTTTCTCTAGAGCTAGTATGTGGAGACCATTTGCTATGATGTATCCTATATACAACTTATGAGATCCTGCTCCTCTATATCACTATAGCATACCATCAGACGCAGAATGAAAAACATTTTAGAGCCGTACTAAGCAGGTTAAGCTGTAACTCAAGCAATTATATAATATTTATAGCCATGATATAATATTTACTAGAGCTTTTAGCAGGTTTACTATGCATCTATCTTTGCCTATGTCTTGCACTGCAGCTAACTCCTTCTTCCCCCTCTCCTCTCCATAGTTATGCCTGGGTTTCCAACTTTAGTAAAGAATAGGGTGTTCTTCCTAATTTCTCAACTGAACAAGGACTTCAATAAATCCAACCAAATATCTCTTCTCCAGTTAACGTTCTCTTGACCCTACTACTTCCTCTCTCCTGTTCTTTTTAGTTACTCAGTTAAAGGGGTTGTGCGCTGCCCTGACTTTCGGAGCTCCGCTCACAGCCTCCGGAAGTTCATTACTCCGAAAGCTGTGTGCGGGCTTCTGTGTTTGCGGCCGCCGGGCGTGATGTCACGCCCGGCCCCTCGTGACGTCTTGCCCGCCCACTCGGGACGTCTCGCCCGTCCCCTCAACGAAAGTCTATGGGAAGGGGGCGCGATCGCTGTAACGCCCCCTTCCCATAGACTTTGATAGAGGGGGCAGGCGTGACATCATGAGGGGCGGGCATGACGTCGCGAGGAGCCGGGCGTGACGTCACTCCCAGCTGCCGCGAACATGGAAGCCCTCACACAGCGTTCGGAATAATGAACTTCCGGACGCTGTGAGCGGAGCTCCGAAAGTCAGGGCAGCGCACAACTCCTTTAAAAGGCTATGGAAGCAAAATCTGGAGTAAAACTCATATAGTACCCTGGAACTGGAAAACCAAGACAAAGGGGGTTATTTATCATTGTGTTCTATTGCTTTTTTTGGTCTACATTTTCATTTTCTTAGTTTTTGCGCTAATTGCAGGTTTTTTATGTAATTTTTTTTCAAAGTTCTAAAATCTGTCATTTTGACCTTTTGGTGTTGCTAGACCATTATTTGAAGTGACGGATGCAGTGGTGATGTGTTTTTGATTTTTCCGCAAATTTTGCCACAACTAGCGCCTAAAAAAAACACAATGAGAGAGAGAGAGAGAGAGAATAAGGTAGAGAATAGGAATGTTGAAAGCTGTTAAAAATTTTTTTAAAAAGTGCAAAGGAAAAGTAAAGCAGTTGTCCATATAAAATAATCAGATATATTTTTTAAGGTACAAAAAAGGAATGGTAAAGACCCAAGAAACAATAAGATTGTTAGCAATGGCCAACATCTCACAATTTCATGTGCCAAAGTTTAAAAAACAAAATTAAAAAAAGTGAAAGGCAAAAAAAAAAAAATATCTGTTCACCTAAAACCTCAGTCTCTTGAACAATAAAGTTTTGTTTTTCCTGGCCTGCGACAAGCTAAACCACTATTCAAGTGTGAGACTCTCTTTGCAGACCTTCTTTTAGACATTAATTTGCCTTAAAATGAAAACAAAGAAAGCCAAACACACAGACAAACTAGTTCCTCTAGCAGATCTGCGCAAAATGTATCATGGTCACTGCGACAATATGATTTGGAGCATCACCACACAAAAAAGCGCATCTAGGCAAACAACAAAAATTATCTAGCCAAGACCATTATTGAGAAATAACCCTCATAGTTTGTACTTTGAAATCTGCATAGTTTGTACTTTGGAAAATTCTTGTCTTACTGTGCCCTTAGTAACAATAAGTCCAAGGTATCTTGCTTCTTGAATTCTTAAAGAACATTTTTGTAAGTGATACAAATAAACTTCCCATAATTTGCCAAATATTACAACATCACGTAAATAAGCAGTACTGTACTCTACATGGTCTTGTAAGATGTCCATGACCTTCTGATAGTGACTAGAGTACCATAAAGACCAAATGGCATGCTTTGAAAGGATACAAACCACAAAGCACCGCAAAAGCAGAGAGAAAACAGTATACACTGCAAAACGGACGTCACTCTGCAAGCTCTCTGGAACACTCCCGACTCAAGAAAAAAAACCACAAGATTTCTTAATGGTTTTCTAAAACCATTAGGATTTTAATTCATGGAGCTGGTGAATGACTCTTTCACTGCTTTTTCCTTTGTTCAGTTTCTTTTGGGACTTGTCCTTTGTAGCTGCACACCACCACCATTGAAATTGTTCTATTGATTGCAAACATACTCTTGTTCTACATAAGCCCTACCTTACTTGCTCACCTTTTAGTTGTGCCAGCATTTTGTTCTTTGTCAGCAAGACATGTAATCTGTTCTTCCCAATCTATCAGTGAAATCATCCATGCAAGGCATTGGATAACTATCAAATGTGGGGACAGCAGTCATTTTACAGAAACCTATGCAAAATCTGAACTTGACCAATGTTGCTCTTTAGGTAATTTTGGATTCAAGGCTTCATCTGACCACTCAGCACAACATTTTAACAGTTCATTTGTCTCTTTGGACTGTATACCGTAGAAGCTCAGTAATAATGGTACACACAATGTCACTTTTGGATTAACCTTAGGTTAAAGCCAACATTTCTGTAAATCGACATGACAGACTTTACTTTTGATTTATATCTGGGGTTTAAATTTCAAAGTCTGCATGATTGGTAAACTTTAGCATCCTCTAGGTCATCTTTCATATGACAATTCATATAATCTAAACCGATAGAATCTTATGGAACTTCATTGTGCTTCCAAACCTGTTTGACTTTTGGCCACTGGGAACATCTACAGTAAGTGCCCTTTAGAGTTTTATTATTTATCTTGTTCCAGCATGAGGATGCTGGACTGCTGCTGCTAATGGGTACCAGGTTTCCCCCTCCCGATCGTGGTCCCAGCATAGGTAGTGAATAGCCCAGCAGACCAAATGGTACCAGTACATACCATTAGGGAGTCAGGCAGGTAGGCATAGTGGGCAGGCTGGGTCATAGATTGGAGACTCAGGGCTTGGCACTGTATAAACAGCAGCTCCCTGTAGCTCTGTATTCACATCTGTGCAATCTGTCTGACATTCTGACATTGCACATCTGCAATGGTTAACTTTTCTGATAACCGACAGCTGGGACCCCTGGGAACATTAGCCCTGCACCCACTTTATGGACATTCATGTTCAGAACATCAGCTGTGCTAGGCTTCAGAGCAGCCATAGTCAACACACCCCTCCATTTATGTCTACGGGAGAGCCGGAGATACAGTGTTCGCAGCGTATCTTCAAATCTCCTATAGAGATATATGGAGGGGGCATGTCGGCCACAGCTTCGGGCTATGGTCAAGAGTAATCCGGTACGGAGCAGAGATGGCTCTGTGCATGCAAATTACTGGGGTGCCTGGCGGGAACTCCTTGTGATCTCACTGCAGCCTGACCCCTCATGATCAGACACTTATGCTCTATCCTGTGGATCGAGGATAAGATGTCTTGTACCGGAGTACCCCTTTAATATGGCAGGAACAGGTTTTGAACAAAACTCCTTTGCTAAGAGAATAATGTACTATACATAAATTATATCACAATGTGGACACCATGTTCCTCATGTACCATTGGAATAGCATGTACAGTAAATTAAGGGAAGTAAAGTGTGTGGACTTACATTTCACTTTATTTATAAATATTTTACCCTGTATTTTCCCATTTACATGCCGTGAACAATTCTGATCATGGCATGTAAAGACTTACAGACAGTTGGTTTGTAGTGTTTTTCGGATCCCTTTAGTGGGATTTCGGGGGACCGATTAGTAGTGTTGCTCACGAATATTCGCAATTCGAATTTTATTCGCGAATATCGCATATTCGCGAATTCGCGAATATTCGTGAATATAGCGCTATATATTCGTAATTACGAATATTCGTTTTTTTAATTGTTTTTATTTTAATTTTTTTCACAGTACACATCACAGTGATCATCCCTCTCTGCTTCCAGCTTATGTGGTGTAAGAAGGCTCTAATACTACTGTGTGAGACCGGTGTGCGAATTTTCGCATATGCAAAATTTGCATATGCGAATTTTTGCTTATGCTAATTTTTGTATATGCAAATTTTCACATATGCTAATTTTCGCACACACGAATATTCGCATATGCGAAAATAAAACGAGAATATTACGAATGTGCGAATATTCGCGAATATGACGAATATTCGTCCATATATTCGCGAATATTCGCGAATTCGAATATGGCCTATGCCGCTCAACACTACCGATTAGCTAAAATGGCAGCCAGAGGTCCCTTAACCATCTAGACTGTATCAGTAGAGTGCCAATCTCCCTATACAATGCTATGCAATAGCACAGCATTGTGCAGTGAATGCAATCAAATGATTGCAATAAATAGGCCCCTATGGATACTTAAAAAGTGTAAAATAAGTTTGACCCACAGAATAAAGATACGCTGTCAATTTTACCATTAAGCAGTGCACTGCTTAAAAACGAATCCCGCCCAAAAGTACTATTGTTTACACAAATAAACAAGCCCTCATTTGGCTTTAAATGGAAATAAAAGTTTATGACTCTAAACAGGTGAGGAGGAAAAGTTTATTTCTAATCTATATTACGGTATTGGCATCCACTGCAACAATTTCTCCTCATTTTATGTGATGATGTTGTACTGTTATATTTTCCTTTCTTCAGTAAATTCTACAGGAGAACATGACATTTGACATTTTGAAACCTGCTATTGTGTGAAATGGGCAACAAACATTATAAAGTAATACTTGTAAAAGAATATAAAGTTTCAAAACATCTAAAAGTAAAATATCTATCATAACATGAGCAATAACATTCAATTTCTTACTCTTGTAATACAGCTGACGTATGTGATTATAGTTTCTGTAAATTAGATATCTTTATACTATTACTTTATGCTCAGACTAACCTTGCATATCATAAATGATAAATGAGTTTACCCACAAGCATGGTAACTGCATTAGAGAAAGTGAGCTGGAAAATAACAAAACATCTGGCTTAATTGATGCCCCTGAGGAAGAGAAATGTCAGCACAAGTCAGAAGAACTCCTGCCGATGTAAAGTTGGGTTTTACGTTGAGGGCATGCACTATGGTACACGTCTTATGATCCCTAACATACATAGATTAGCTACAATATTATCTTCTCATCTGAGAATCACTAAGTCCCCACAGATTTACAGGTATATTATTTCACGAACAGTAAACAAGAATGTTAAAAAAAGGTGATGAACTAAAAACATAAAGTATATAAATTATACACTATTGTACGTTGTATAACTGCACTGGTCATCTCATTACACTAGCACCTGTCGAGGATTGTGATATAGCAAGTGAATAGTCAGTTCTCAAAGTTGATGTGTTGCAAACAAGAATAAATGGGCGAGTGTAAGGTACTGAGTTATTTTGACAAGGGCTAAATTGTGATGGTTAAACAACTGGTTCACTGCATCACCAAAATAGAAGGCGTTCTGGTGTGTTCCCGATATACAGAGGTTATTCAAAAACGATGCAACAAAGGATAATAGGTGAACAAGTGACAGGGTTATGGGTTTCCCTCATTGATGCATAGGGGGATTAAATGTTAAGCCATCTAATTTGATTCCAGAGAGAATATAATATAGTATACTTTGAAGAAAAATGCAATGCAAGCAATGATATATATATAAAAAAAAAGGCAGGGAACACAGTACATAGCAGCTTGTTGTGAATGGGGCTGCATAGCCTTAGGCAGGTCAGGGTGCTCACGAACCCCATGTCCACTGTGAAAACCTACAATGGACATGTAAGGATCAGATGTGGACCATGGAGATCTCCTAATTTGGTCACTTAAATTTACTGGATGGTATGTGCATTACTTAACTGGGGAAGAAATAAAACTAAGATGCACTAGAGGAAAGAGGCAAGCCAGCTAGCTGAAGCAGTGTGATTCTCTACTCAATGTTCTTTTAGGAAATGATGGAGCCTTGTATCCATAGGAAGGTTACTTTTACACGTACCACCTACAGATGTAGCATCTGCCAACATGTTTTAGGTGGTGCTACATCTTTCCAGCTCAGTATGCTGTGCCTTTTGCATGTACCCCTCTTGCAGCCGCAGCCAAGTCAGTGTGGGCTGAGTGAGGATTTCAGTCTAAGGGGATATTGGAAGATAGTAAAGACCAATACAATTGGAGAGAAACCTGTCAGAAAGCCCTCTGAATAAAGTTAACTTGCCAGACAAGCCCAATAGGGGTGTAGAACACTTTGCCTTGTCCTAACACGCATAGGGAGTGTGTTAGGGAAATAATACTGTTATTCAGTATGACATGCAGGTTACAAGCATCGCTATTAGAATCATTGCCGCAGAGCTTCTGAATGTGGCAGCAGGGAGACCATATGGCGTAAAAATTGAAAAGAATAAAGAGATTTTTTAATGCAATTTTTATTTTATTTAATTTGAATTAATGAAAAAAATTTGAGTACCCATTCTGGTGAGCATCAAGCTGGTTGTCCTCCGCCAGGCGAGATACCATCTTTTCCAGCCCGTGCCTCTCAGTGCCCCCCTGACTGTGAAAGTGTGAATGTTTCATTTAATCAGTTATGGTTCATTGTTATCACCCCAACCTGTTTCATTGGATTCTTGTGGCAATTCCACAGATAATGTATGGTGTCGACGACCATAGGAACTCAGTCTGGAAAAGATTACATCGATTTTTTTTAATGAAAGATTTATCTTAGATTCCCAAGTTTAATGTCCCGGCGATTACTTTGAACTAATACTGTATGACCACAAAACCCAATCTAACAAGGAGTCACATGGCGGCACAATGACAGAGCCTATAGGTGGCAGCAGCCCGACGAGACCATAGGGCCTCACAATAGAAATGATTAAAGATTTTTGTAAAATGTATTTGTCGCGATTCGGCTAGCTGATAGTGGATCCTCTGTGTCAGCGAGGGATTGGCGTGGACCGTGCCGGTGGACCGGTTCTAAGAAGCTACTGGTATTCGCCAGAGCCCGCCGCAAAGCGGGATGGTCTTGCTGCGGCGGTAGCAACCAGGTCGTATCCACTGGCAACGGCTCAACCTCGCTGACTGCTGAGAAGGCGTGGGACAGAAGGACTAGGCAGAGGCAAGGTCAGACGTAGCAGAAGGTCGGGGCAGGCGGCGAGGTTCGTAGTCAATATGGAAATAGCAGGAGGTCAGGAACACAGTATGGGTAACACAGTAATAGCTTTCACAAGGCACTAAGGCAACAAGATCCGGCAAGGAAGTGCAGGGGAAGTGAGGTTATATGATCATGGAACAGGTGCAAGCTAATCAGGGTGATTGGGCCAGGCACCATCATTGGTGCACTGGCCCTTTAAATCTCAGAGAGCTGGCGCGCGCGCGCCCTAGAGAGCGGAGCCGCGCGCGCCAGAGCATGACAGCCGGGGACCGGGACAGGTAAGTGACTTGGGATGCGATTCGCGGGCGGGCGCGTCCCGCTATGCGAATCGCATCCCCGCCGGCCATGTCAGTGCAGCGCTCCTGGTCAGCGGGTCTGACCGGGGCGCTGCAGGGAGAGAAACGCCGTGAGCGCTTCGGGGAGGAGCAGGGACCCGGAGCGCTCGGCGTAACAGTACCCCCCCCCCCCTTAGGTCTCCCCCTCTTTTTGTCGGGATGTCGCTCCACACAGGACGAGGACATCGGGAGCGACTGTAGAGTCTCCCTCCGGGGGACAGCGAAGTCCTGGGTATGCCCATGCATGGCAGACAGTCCAGAAGGAGTGGGAATGGGGAGGGGGGGCAGAGGGTCACCAGGACGGGGGCTATGAGGAGCAGAAGTGAGGCATTTCTTGAGGCAAGCAGGACCCCAATTCTTGATCTCCCCGGTGGTCCAGTCAAGGGTGGGAGAATGATGCTGGAGCCATGGCAGACCGAGGAGGACTTCAGAGGTGCAGCCGGGTAAAACCAAAAATTCAATCTTCTCGAGATGTGGTCCAATGTTCATCAGCAGGGGCACTGTGCGATAACGCATAGTGCAGTGCAACTTGACTCCGTTGACTGAAGAAATGTAGAGCGGATTGATGAGACGGGTCACCGGGATGCAGTACCTATCAAGCAAAGAGGCCAGAATAAAATTTCCAGAAGAACCAGAGTCCAAGACGGCCACGGCAGAGAAGGAGGAGTTGGCAGAAGGAGAAATCCGTACGGGCACAGTGAGACATGGAGAAGCAGACTCCGTACCCAGAGACGCCAGGCCCACGTGAGCAGGTTGCGTGCGTGCCTTTTCCAGACGTGGAGGACGAATAGGGCAATCCACCAAGAAATGTTCGGTACTAGCGCAATACAGATATAGATTTTTATCCCTACGGCGAGACCTCTCTTCAAGAGTCAGACGAGACCGATCTACTTGCATAGGCTCCTCGGCGGGAGGCACAGGGGTAGGTTGCAAGGGATACCGTGAGAGAGGTGCCCAGGGATTAAGGTCTTTTTCCTGGCGGAGTTCCTGGTGTCTTTCCGAAAAACGCATGTCAATGCGGGTGGCCAAATGGATAAGTTCATGCAGGTTGGCAGGAATCTCTCGTGCGGCCAGCACATCTTTGATGTTACTGGATAGGCCTTTTTTAAAGGTCGCGCAGAGAGCCTCGTTGTTCCAAGATAATTCGGAAGCGAGAGTACGAAATCGGATGGCGTACTCGCCTACTGAAGAATTACCCTGGACCAGGTTCAGCAGGGCAGTCTCGGCAGAAGAAGCTCGGGCTGGTTCCTCGAAGACACTGCGAACCTCAGAGAAGAAGGAGTGTACAGTGGCGGTGACAGGGTCATCGCAGTCCGAGAGCGGTGTGGCCCAAGACAAAGCCTTCCCAGACAGGAGACTGACCACGAAAGCCACCTTCGACCGTTCTGTAGGAAATTGGTCCGACAACATCTCCAAATGTAGGGAACATTGTGACAGAAAACCACGGCAGAGTCTAGAGTCCCCATCAAATTTGTTCGGCAGGGACAAGCGGAGGTTAGGAGCGGCCGCTCGCTGCGGAGGAGGTGCAGGAGCCGGCGGAGGAGATGGTTGTTGCTGTTGCAGCTGCTGCAGCTGTGACTGAAGATGCTGTAGCTGTGGCTGAAGTTGCTGTAGCTGTGACTGAAGTTGCTGTGTCATGGTGGTCAAGTACGACAGCTGGTGTTCTTGTTGGGCGATCTGTCGGGATTGCTGGGCGACCAGCGTGGATATATCAGCGATACTTGGCAGCGGCACGTCAGCGGGATCCATGGCCGGATCTACTGTCACGATTCGGCTAGCTGATAGTGGATCCTCTGTGTCAGCGAGGGATTGGCGTGGACGGTGCCGGTGGACCCGTTCTAAGAAGCTACTGGTATTCTCCAGAGCCCGCCGCAAAGTGGGATGGTCTTGCTGCAGCGGTAGCAACCAGGTCGTATCCACTGGCAACGGCTCAACCTCGCTGACTGCTGAGAAGGCGTGGGACAGAAGGACTAGGCAGAGACAAGGTCAGACGTAGCAGAAGGTCGGGGCAGGCGGCAAGGTTCATAGTCAATATGGAAATAGCAGGAGGTCAGGAACACAGTATGGGTAACACAGTAATAGCTTTCACAAGGCACTAAGGCAACAAGATCCGGCAAAGAAGTGCAGAGGAAGTGAGGTTATATGAGCATGGAACAGGTGCAAGCTAATCAGGGTGATTGGGCCAGGCACCATCATTGGTGCACTGGCACTTTAAATCTCAGAGAGCTGGCGCGCGCGCGCCCTAGAGAGCGGAGCTGCGCGCGCCAGAGCATGACAGCCGGGGACCGGGACAGGTAAGTGACTTGGGATGCGATTCGCGGGCGGGCGCGTCCCGCTATGCGAATCGCATCCCCGCCGGCCATGTCAGTGCAGCGCTCCCGGTCAGTGGGTCTGACCGGGGCGCTGCAGGGAGAGAAACGCCGTGAGCGCTTCGGGGAGGAGCAGGGACCCGGAGCGCTCTGCGTAACAGTATTAAATTGAAGATTTTAGATGCATGAAAATTTTTAAAGTTTAATCTAAGATGCAAACAGCATAAGGTGACCATATGGTGGTGAAACGACACAGCCTGGAGGTGGCAGCAGCATGAGGAGACCATAGGGCCTCATATTTTCAAAGATTAAAAGATACATTTTCAAATTTGAATTGAAGATTTATGGTAGCTAGTGCTACCATAAAATGTTTTAGGTAATGCCCCAGCAGCATGACAAGACCAGATGGCTGCAAAATGACACAGCCTGGAGGTGGCACCATCATGAGGAAACCAAAATGTGGCAGAATGACCAAGCCTGGAGACCAAAGGGCCAGACCAAAGGCCCTCACAATTTTAATGATTAAATATATTTTTTTTAAATTGTTAAACAAAAGAGTGAAGCTGGCACTGTGTTCCAATAGTCTGGACCCCTCTGAATGCTCTAGCCACCAGGTTCCTGAGTGTGTAGCACAGCAAGTTAAGCTCCCAGCGTACCTTGTGTGTGATCATGAGTCCAAATATGTACAGCTTTAGAAATCCACTGAGATAAGAATGAATGGGCGGCACTCATGTCTTGCAAATAACATTGATGCTTTATTCTTTAAGGAGCAGCAGAATTAGGCAGTTACAAGTCAGGTAGGCAAACCTGACTTGTAACTGTCTAATCCTGCTGCTCCTTAAAGAAAAAAGCGTCAATGTTTTCTTAAAATTACATGTGGCCATGTTAACATCCTCCGGATACTTGATGAAAAACTTCCACACTGCAGAGTAGCTGATTTTTCCCCCAACAGTCCACACTGACTGACTGCTACTGCCACCAACTCCAGGGACCCCTGTTCCACTACCTCCCAGACCGGTAGGTGGTCTACCCCAGGCACATTTGGCTCCAGACTTCCCACTGCTGCCACCATGCTTACTCCCAACCATGCTACCACCTTGCTGACTCAACTGCTGCCTCACGAGCAATCTGCCACCTTCTTTTCCTGATGATGAAGCCCCTTCTGCACCTGGCTCCCAAGTGCGATCGGCTTCATCATCGTCGGGCTGTGTCTGCACATCACTGATGTCCTCCTCAGGTTCCTCAACAGTGTGTGCTTCAGGAGCCTGAATGCTCCCAACACCACCTACAATGCCACTCTCCTTATCACTACTTGCCCGCCTAGCGAAGGAAGCGGGGGATGTCTCCTCTACTTCTTGGCTGGGCTGCTGACTGTCTTCTAGTAGATCGTCCTGACAAAAAAGTGGAGCTGAACCCACAGCATAGGATACTTTTATGGGGGTCGGAACAGCATAGTACAGAGGCAATTTGAGGACAGGGACTGCTACCGGGCCATGCCAACTGATGGTTGTGAGGGGCATCGGCGCTGGCCAAGATCGGATGCCTGATGAAGCCGCCTAAGTGCGGTGAAACGCGTTGCATTTGAATAAAAAATCTTTTATTCACCGGACGTGTCCGATTTTGGCCAGCGCCGATACCCCCAATGGCCCCTTGGAAGTCCTCATCTGTTGAATATTGCCCAGGTCGGGGAGGCTGCAGACCAGATATACTCTCTCATCCACGCAGACCATTGTTGTGTGTGAGTTCACACAACCGCCTTCGGTAAGGGTTTTTTACCACTTTAAATTGGACCCTGGAGTGGCGGTTTTACGCTATGGAGCACTCTTCTTTCTTGTTTTAATTGATGGTTGTGTCTGAGGAACCCACTGACTGTTGACTGGGGGTGTCAGATGTCACTTGTGATGAAGTGGATGACCAGGTTATCCAGTCAATGACAGCAGATGGGTTGCTGGTCGAAACACGACCGCTAGTGATACCAGGAGCTCAGGCCTCTCGATGCGACTCCTGCTGCCACTCGACCCTAGTCTGCTGCGATCTCTGCCTCTGCCACTCCTCTATGCACGTTCTGGCACTTCTCTGCCTGACATACTTAGTGCGTATATGAGGAGAGTACAATACGCTTTGCTATGCTTAAAACAGTATTTGTCTAGAACAGCAGCAGGTGTGTACTTTTGGCTGGCCTTTCACAGTAACTAGGTCCTTAAGACTTTAACAGGAACAAAATGGTACAACACTTAGATGTACGTATGTGGTATGCACTTATGAGGGGAGGACAATGTGCTACAGTATGCTTAAGAAAGTATTTGTGTACAACACTAGCCGGTGTGTACTTTTGCCTGCCTTTCACAGTGTCTAGGCCCCTGAGACTTTAACAGGAACAAAATAATACTCCGCTTAGATGTATGTATGTGGTATGCACTTCTGAGGGGAGGACAATACGCTCCAGTGCACTTAAAAAAGTAGGTGTACAACACCAGCCGGTGATTACTTTTGCCTGGCCTTTCACAGTATCTAGGCCTTTGAGACTTTAACAGGAACAAAATAGTACACCACTTAGATGGTATGCACTAATGAGGGGCGGACAGTGTCTACAACACCAGCAGTATTCTTAAAAAAGTATTTGTGTAAAACACCCGCCGGTGTGTATTTTTGCCTGGCTTTTCATAGTGTCTAGGCCCTTAAGACTTCAACAGGAACAAAATAGTACACCACTTAGATGTACGTGTGTGGTATGCACTTATGAGGGGAGGACAATGCGCTCCAGTACGCCTAAAAAATTATTTGTGTACAACACCAGCAGTTTACACCTGTCACTGTGTACTACACCCAAAATTGCACTTTCTCTTTCAATCTCACTCCCTTCCCTATCAGTGCTTCTAGGCAGGATTTGTGCTGGAGCTGAATCGCTGCTGTTCTGTGCAACATACTGCTCTCTTTCCCTCTCTGTAATAGAACGCTGCAGTGACTGGGCGGTGAATCGCTGCAGTAAGAATGCTTTTCTGTGCAACACGCACTGCTCTCTGTGCAACAGAATGCTGATGTGACTAGGAGGGGAATCGCTGCTGGAAAAAAGCTTTTCTGTCCAACACATACTGCTGTCTGTCCCTATTTATCTCTCTGCAATGAAAGGCTGAAGTGACTGTCTGCAATATGGCTGCCGATTATATAGGGATGTGACAGGGGTGACTGGCTGCTAGTAGGCTGTATGCTGCCTGTGATTCAGGGTCATCCCACTTACCCTTGTTCCCGCCTTCCCAGGACTCCTTGCCCCATGTCCTCACATGTGGATCTGCCATTTCAGATGCCCTGGATCCTGGGCCACACTAAATGGAGTTTAATGAAGCGATTTGCTCGATCAAATTGCGCTGATATTCGCATTTGTTGCAAATCAAATTTTTCCTAAAATTCGTAATGAATTCGGATTTGGCAGATTTGATTCGCTCATCCCTAGTTATAGCACCATATTGCTATTTCTGCAAGTTAAAAGTAATCATTTTGAGAGTTGGCACCCTTTTACAAAAAAGGACTTGTATCCAGTCAGAATGGGCAGTGAATTTAGCAATATGCACATTTGTATGTTCAAAACCAAGGATGGTTAGGAAAAAAGACCCATGGAACGGCAGGGCAGAACAAAACAAAAAGAACACCTACTCCAAGCAGACTGTGTTATGGGGTAGCCTGCCCGATATCCACAGTGGCTCTGTAGGAGGGACAAAAGTCAGCAGTTACTTCTATGCAGTCTTAAAACTTTTCCCCAGCTCTAGTAATGGACTTGTCAAAAGTGGTAACAAAAAATTTAAATTCTGGAACAAAAGCCCCAAAGAAATATACACATGGAAAAACAAGATATAATATGTACAAGCTTTACTGTTCACATGAGCAATGGTACCAATACACATCATGGGAATACGCATTAGATTAGCTTATTAACAATAGACCCAAAGATGAGCATCCTGGAAAGAATATATATATATATATATATATATATATATATATATACATATATACACACACACAGGTGCAAAAACACATGGACACATGCAAAAACCAATAGGGAGTAGCTAAAATCATGCCTTACAGGTGACTGATATTTAGAAGAATCACACCACAAGACTGATGCGTAAAGTATGCTGCCATCACATACTGATTCTAGGACATACCAAGGTATTCTTATCCCACCACTGAAGCATTAAAATATTTGTATCAACAACTGGGACCTGCAGCTACCAAAAATTGTTTGCCATTTGTAACTATAATTATTATTTTTTTAAATAATAGCAGATAGACACAGCAGGACAGGCTGATCCAGCCAACAGTGATGTGACTATATTGAGCCTGTACGTATTTCCCCTTCTTCTCCTCTTCATATGGACTGTTGTCTGTATATAATGATGTCTTGTGTTGAAAGGCAAGCATTTCATTTCCCATGGAGGGATGGACGTTAAGATCAGCCAAAAGTTTCTAGAAGTTGTGAGGGTACAATTAAATTTTTTTAATCTTGAAACTCCCTCCCTTATTTCTGAAAATGTCTTTGAATATCATTCTCTACTAAGCTGTAAAAATACATTTGTAAAAACTTTACATCTCTTGTAATACCATTCCGAGTACTCTCTTGTATTTTAGCAGTGGGAAAATTACAGCATGGCAAGCCAATAGTATGAGCCTTAGCCACTACAGGAATAAGCATGGAGAACCTGGAGACTACTATTTCGGAAGTTTTACTCTGGCTGAGAATTCATCACTTATAAACATAACCGCAAAGGTTCTTTTATATCCCTCTGAGGAGACGAATTCTGTCTTACAAACTGTGAATTGCACACATTTATTTTACAGAGCTTTATCTCTTCAATCAATACTTGACAGCTTTTGTAATGAAGATACTTATTTATACTGCCAGGGAAGGCATCAAAAGGTGCATCAGTAACACTAGGTTTTAGTTCTATAGGGGGAAAATGTAAGGCCTTTTTTTTTGTTTTCATTATAAGTCTTGCAAATTTTGTTGCATGTGCTCCATTGCACAAAAAGTGTGCAACTTTTGATGTTTTGAGATAAAAAGCATTTTTTCAAACTATCTTATGTACACCTTTTTTTCACTTTGCCAGTATTATAATAGCAATTCAGAATCTGCCCTACATTGTAAAATATACTAAAATAGTTACATTTTTAAAAGTTATTCTGTCTTTTTTGGTTGAACTTGGATGTTAAATATCTTAAAATAAAATTTTACACCTTTTGTAATTGTAAACCTTGTAAAAAAAAATGTTATGTGCATAAAAATTGCTGTTACGGGCATCTTATTGGTGTTGTCTTGATTTTCTCGGCACATCTTCTTAAAGGGGAACTCTGGTACATATCATCTTATCCCTATCCGCAGGATAGGGGATAAGTGTCTGATTGTGGGGGGGGGGGGGGGGTCATAAATGATTCAAGCACAAACAAACACACAGTGCTTATACCAGATTGTAAGCTTCTTTTTTTAATACATGCAGAGTTAATGTTACTGCTACCGTATATACTCGAGTATAAGCCGACCTGAATATAAGCCGAGGCCCCTAATTTTACCACAAAATTCCAGGGAAAAAAAAAAATGTTATTGACTCGAGTATAAGCCTAGGGTGGGAAATACATCATCCCCCCTGTCATCATCCAGACCCCCGTCATTAACACCCTCATCATCATCATCACCGCCTGTCATCATCCCCTTGTCATCATCCCACACCCCCCCTTAATCGTCCCCTAGTTATCATCCCCTTGTCATCATCCCACACCCCCCCCTTCATCATCCCCTTGTCCTCATCCCCTTGTCATCATCCCACACCCCCCCTTCATCATCCCCTTGTCATCATCCCCCTGTCATCATCCCACACACCTCTTCACCATCCCCTTGTCATAATCCAACACCCCCCCTTCATCATCCCCTTGTCATAATCCCACCCTCCCTCCTTCATCATCCCCTTGTTATAATCCCACCCCCCCTTCATCATCCCCTTGTCATCATCCCCTTGTCATCATCACCACTTGTCATCAGCCCCCCCCCCCCCTTGATCATCACCGCTTGTCAATGTCTGATACAGTGGTCTTCAACCTGCGGACCTCCAGATGTTTCAAAACTACAACTCTTCTCCGCGCTTCGGGCCCGAAATAGAGGCGCTGCCTTGACGACGACGCAGAGGCACGTTGGTAATGAACGTCCCTCTGCATCATCGTCAAGGCAACGTGACTATTCCGGGGCTGTGCCCGAAGCGCGGAGAAGAGGCCCCCCGGTGAAGATGGCAGCCCGGAAACACTATCCCACCGGACGACCTCCCCACCGAACAGTCCTGCAGCACGGACCAGCGCACCCTAACGTCCCACCGAGCAGAGGTGAGTACAAAACTAAAGGGGGTGGGGGGGGGGGGCTGGATGATGTCGAAGGCTTGCTGGGAGCTGTAGTTTTGAAACCTCTGGAGGTCCGCAGGTTGAAGACCACTGAGGGCGGAGAGTTCACTCGAGTATAAACCGAGGGGGGTGTTTTCAGCACGAAAAATCGTGCTGAAAAGCTCGGCTTATACTCGAGTATATACGATATATAGTTATTTTCAGCCCTGAAATGCCTTACTTTAACACATCAGAATAGTGTTTTCTCAGGACTTCACATGCATCAGCACAGCACAGTGGCAGATTTTAAATATGGATGGTGGGTGCGTGACGGGAATAGGTGTTAGGGTAAAGTTTTTGAAATAATAGGGAACATTTATAATCTTGGGGGTAGAGGCTAAATATGAATGTGCTGTTCTTGGAGACATAAGTGGCATGGAGATTTACAAGCTTGTGTTCATGCAACAAATATATCAGAAAATAATCAAAATGGCATGCCGACGTACCTGTACTCAGACAGGCACATGCCCATCTATTTTAATGGCTTGAGCGTAATCAGTTAGTGATGACATTTGCGTCATTTTCCGAGTGTAAATTGTCTCTCAAACTCAAAAACAGGGATAGCAGCATATTTGATTGCAAGGCAAAATTTTAATTTGTTCAGATAATGACCTGAATATAATCACTAGCTGAGTAGGTTCAGGCCATTGAACCATAGGAAAGGTATTAAAATACTGGTTTTGCTAATTGATGGGTCACAGAGGCCTATTTTATGCTAGGTAAAATGGCAGTGGCACAATTTTACTTATATACATATGGTAGGTACACCCCCACTGTCCAGTAATAGAACTGGATAATTGCTGTAACTAGAGCTTTGCTATAGGGTACTACAGATCACATAAAACACAATCTATAAGTTTGAAATGATGAAGAAGATAAAAACTTAACTGAAAAATTAAAAAATACTGGACAGAAACAGTATTCCTACAACAGCATGGATTGTTCCTCTTCGTATGTGAAATCTGATAACCAGCTACCATACTGAGCCTTTATTAATACTCTTCACATTATCCCATGCTCCTGTTGAGTCCCTATGCCCTTGACACATCTCATTGCTATTACATTTATGGCTTACATATTGTTCTTTACTTAATTCCCTTGTAGACATGCCAGGACACCTGTGGCAATTGCTGTTCATCACTTTTAATGAGTCACATAAGACTTCTTCAATATTTGCTGAGATGCTGGATACATTATCATTCTCTAGGCCACTTAAACACCAGTCATTCAAATAGATACATCTAAGCAAGTGAATTTAGGCAGGGTGGTGATGCATTTAAAGATAATTTGGAGATATTGCCAGCAGTTCGGGAATCGCTCCTCAGTGTATTTCTTGTGTATACACAGCATTTGTTACAAACTTTCCTAGGGTTAATCTCCCTATTAGTAACACTGTTGTATATGCAATATGTGATAGATATGAATGAATTCCTTTTATAATAATGAGTGACCTGTATGACCCCTCTGATTATAAATTAATAGGGTGTCAATAAAACCTGGATCTGATTATAATTGTAGATCACATTAGCAGCAAATCCATTTTATAGGAATTTAAATAAGGAATGAAACACAAAACATGGAGAAGAAAATCCCATCATTGCTTCTAGTCGTTTATAACTCTGTGGCCTTTTGACCAATAATAATAAAAAAAAGGGGTATTAGAGGATTTTTTTTTATTTGACTGTGCTACAGGAGCTGTAAAGTTCGTGTAATTCATAATATAGTGTCTGTACCTGTGTGTGACGGTTTTCTCACAATTCTTCTCTGATTTGCACTCCAATATTTATTTTTAACAGCATACAAAATGACTGTTGTCTCAGATTTTTCCCAGCTTGCAATGCGGCCGAGACTTGACACACTAGTCAGCTGATGACAGGGAGCCTGTCTGCTTCAATGGGTGGAGGGATCGCTTGGTGTAGAGAGATCAATCTGCAACTAATGCAACAGCTGTAGGCACCCTGATTGAAAACCACAGGTCTTTGAATGGATGCAGCTCATTTAGGTTTCAATGGGTGGGGTGGCTGATGTGTGGGAGGGAGGAAAATGGAATTGTAAGATTTGTAGTCAAAAATAGAAAAGTCAAACAGGAAATCCCAGTTCACAAAAATCTAGCCAGAGTATTATGGTAATCTCACAACATAGCTATTTAGCCCAAAGACAAGCGCAGATCCTTCCTAAGCATGTCCATTACTGTCTGCCAAGTACGTACTAAAATCACCTTACGGCTGATAACCCCTTTAACATTTAAGGTATGTTCTTTATCAGCGAAACATTAAAATTATATACACAGGAGAAAAATTCCCACTCAATTACTGCTAAGCACTTCTAAGAGCCATAGGACATGTCAATGCCTCCATGGGTGAAATTTTCTACACTTTCCCATTTCAAATAGCTCTGCTACTTTTTAAGTTGTGGATAGACTGAGTAACATGAAACAACATTTTAAATAAAGACAAACATTATATACTGATTGTTATATTTAACATCAGTCACTGTAATTTAAGTACATTACAGGATTTTTTTTTTGTGTACACCATTGACTGTGCGGTTTTATAAACCTTATATTTTTATATTTCGGACATTTACACATGCCACCATACCACATACGTTTATTTTTATTTTTGTTTACATATTTTTTTTAATGGGAAAAGGAGGGTGATTCAAACTTTTATTTACTTTTTTCTTTTTTTTTACTATTTTTACACTTTTTTTTTGTTCCCATAGAGGACTATTACTTGCAATCCTTTGATTGCATACATTTTTCAATGCTATGCCATAGCATATGTCACACACTGCACTCCGGCCACAAGCACCAGCCGTGAGCGCATGGTTCCTGAATCGCGGGATGAGCCCGAATGCGAATCCCAGCCCATCACTCACAATGCTTCGCTGCCACCTCCTCCTCTGTTTCTCAGGGCATGTGCACGCCGGAGCTCTGAAATTTAAAGGGCAAGTATGCCCATAATTAGTTGTTACACCTGACACTACATTATAAATTCCTTGCACCTCCCAGACTTGCCTGCTGAATCTTCAGTGCCCCTGGCCTGAGATTAAGCCTTCCATATTGCCTATTTGCCTTATCCGTGTATCCAGACCTTCCAGTTACATTATTCGCCACCTGCCCTGCTTCTGCTATATTTGAGTACACTACTGGCTTATCCTTCGGTATCTCGCCTTGCCCAGCTACCTGTGTGGTCGAGCCGTGTCGGTGGTAGCGACCTGGGTGTCGCCTGCCGCAGCAAGCCCATCCTGCCTTTGACGGGCTCTGGTGAAGACCAGCAACGCCTTAGTCTCCGCTCCCGGATACGGTCCGAGTCATAAGCCACACAGGTTAGAGGATCCACATCCTGCTCTGTAACAGCATAGCATTGAAAATATACATCCATGATCATTAAGGGGTTAATCATATGAGCTAATAGGTTTATAACATGGTGCTGAAAAGGACTATTAAAATAGAAAAGGTATGCCCAAAAACATGATGACAAGCCCAATCTAGCCATGGGCCTATATGCCTCAAACATGAGTTTATACACCTGTGTTTTTGGTGACAGGTCTGCTTTAAGACAGAAACCACAATGTTGATGTTTCAAACTGATAGCATTTTTTTTATAACGATATTTAAAAAATAATTATTACCTCTTAAGTTACCATGAGGCATGGGGCAATTTTCCTCTCATTAAGAACATTTATTTGGTTGAATTTAAAAGTGCTAATCGAAAAAGACCAATAAGCCTTCTCAGCAACAAGCGCTTATATAGCACTTGTAATAATGTAACTTATATGAGCCACATAATAAACTGGCCATCACATCATGATGTAACAAAGAGTTTTCTCTTCTCATTGCTATCTTCCGTAAGGATATTGACACCAAGAAGGTTTTTCAAACTTATACCTCTGATACCAAGACATCATAGTTATTAAGAGGACAAGGCTGGCAACTTACATTCTTACATTAACCCCTTAATGACCAAGCCCATTTTCACCTTAAGGACCAGGCCAATTTTATTTTTTCGTTTTAGTTTTTTCCTCCTTGCCTTCTAAAATCCATAACTCTTTTATATTTCCATCTACAGACCCATATAAGGGCTTGTTTTTTGCGTGACCAATTGTACTTTGTAATAAAACCTCTCATTTTACCAAAAAATGTACGGCGAACCTCCCCAAAAAAATTTTTAGGGAGGAAATTTAAATGAAAACACAAATTTTGCACATTTTGGAGGGGTTCATTTTCACACTGTACAATTTATGGTAAAAATTATATGTGTTCTTTATTCTGTGGGTCAATACGATTAAAATCGCACTATTTTGACCACCTATGACTTTTACATTTTTCCGTATATAGGACGGTATAGGTGCTCATTTTTTGCGCCATCATCTGTACTTTTTTTTAGATACCACATTTGCATATATAAAACTTTTAAATAATTTTTTATATATTTTTTTTAATAAAATGTGACAAAAAAAGCAGCATTTTTTTATTTTTTTTATTTTTTACGTTTACACTATTCACCGTACGGGATCATTAACATTATATTTTGATAGTTCGGACATCTACGCACGCGGCAATACCAAATATGTTTATTTTAAAAAAATTACGCTTTTTGGGGATAAAATGGGAAAAATGGACAATTTTTATTTTTACTTTTATTTTTTTTTTTTTACATTTTTCAACTTTTATTTTACACTTTTTATGTCCCCATAGGAGACTATTCATAACAATCATTTGATTGCTAATACTGTGCAGTGCTATATATAGGACACAGCACTGCTCAGTATAATCGGTAATCTTCTGTTCTGGCTTGCTCGATCTCAGACCAGAGCAGAAGACCCCGGGAGACGACCGGAGCCAGGTGAGGGGACCTCTGGCCACCATGCTGGATGACCGAATCGCCGCGGCAGTGCTGCGGGCTATACGATCATCCAATCAAAGTACCGCAATGCCGCAGATGGCGTGATCTGTATTGATCACAGCATCTGAGGGGTTAATGGCGGACATCCGCGCGATCGCGGATGTCGGCCATTACGGGCGGGTCCCGGCTGCTAGCAGCAGCCGGAACCTGCCGCGTATGACGCGAGCACCCTTCTGATGCTCGTGGTGATACACAGGACGTAAATGTACGTCCTGGTGCGGGAAGTTCCGCCAAACCAGGACGTACATTTACGTCCGTGGTAGTTAAGGGGTTAAATAGGTGTCAGCTAAACACTCACTCAGCAGACAGCTGTTTCCGCCAACACCCATAAAACTAAGAAAAAGAAAATGTAATCCCTTTCCTCAACTCCTTTTTCAGGAGCATCTGCTATGAGGGGAACTCATATCATAATGCATCTACATTCACGTCAAATACACCACCCCAAATCCCCACAAATAATTGTCATTATTAGTTGTCTTTTCAGCTACAACCTGTCTGTTTAAACCGTACCTGTCAGATCCCACAAAAAAATGTATATGTTACTCAGTACCTAATCCTGACCATGTACATCTAATTTGTATGCCTCTATCACTTATATTTATTATAAAAAAATACCTGTTTTCATTAGCTCACAGTGTTAGAAAACCTCTCAGGGGAAGGGGGTGTGTCCCTCCCTTGTGGTGGTGAAAGGTGACTGGTGGGTCTGCTCATGCAGTCTTGTCAAGTAGTCATTGTTATGCCGAGCGCTCCGGGATCCCGCTCCTCCCTGGAACTCTCGCAGCGTTCTCCTGTTCGCAGCGCCCCGGTCAGACCCTCTGACCGGGTGCGCTGCAATAACGTCCCCAGTCGGGATGCGATTCGCGATGCGGGACGCGCCCGCTCGCGGTGAGCATCCCGACCCGCTTACCAGACTCGTTCCCCGTCTGTGCTGTCCCGGCGCGCGCGGCCCCGCTCTCTAGGGTGCGCGCGCGCCGGCTCTTTGCGATTTAAAGGGCCAGTGCACCACTGATTGGCGCATGGTTTTAATTAGTGTGTTCATCTGTGCACTTCCCTATATTACCTCACTTCCCCTTCACTTCCTTGCCGGATCTTGTTGCCATTGTGCCAGTGAAAGCGTTCCTTGTGTTTCCCCAGCCAGTGTTCCAGACCTCTTGCTGTTGCCCCTGACTACGATCCTTGCTGCCTGCCCTGACCTTCTGCTACGTCCGACCATGCTCTTGTCTAATCCCTTGTACCGCGCCTATCTCAGCAGTAAGAGAGTTTGAGCCCTTGCCGGTAGATACGACCTGGTTGCTACCGCCGCTGCAAGACCATCCCGCTTTGCGGCGGGCTCTGGTGAAAACCAGTAGCAACTTAGAACCGGTCCACCGACACGGTCCACACCAATCCCTCTCTGACACAGAGGATCCAGCTCCAGCCTGCCGAATCCTGACAGTAGATCCGGCCATGGATCCCGCTGAGGTCCCGCTGCCAGTTGTCGCTGACCTTACCACGGTGGTCGCCCAGCAGTCGCAACAGATAGAGCAACAAGGCCATCAGCTGTCTCAACTGACTGTTATGCTACAGCAGCTTCTACCACAGCTTCAGCAACCATCTCCTCCGCCAGCTCCTGCACCTCCTCCGCAGCGAGTGGCCGCATCCAGCCTCCGTTTATCATTGCCGGACAAGTTTGATGGGGACTCTAAACTTTGCCATGGTTTTCTCTCGCAATGTTCCCTGCATTTGGAGATGATGTCGGACCAATTTCCAACTGAAAGGTCAAAGGTGGCTTTCGTGGTTAGTCTCCTGTCTGGGAAGGCCCTGTCATGGGCCACACCGCTCTGGGACCGCAATGATCCTGTCACTGCCTCCGTACACTCTTTCTTCACGGAGATTCGAAGTGTCTTCGAGGAACCAGCCCGAGCCTCTTCTGCCGAGACTGCCCTGCTGAACCTGGTCCAGGGTAATTCTTCAGTAGGCGAATACGCCATCCAATTCCGTACCTTCAAAAAAGGCCTATCCAGTAACATCAAAGATGTGCTGGCCGCACGAGAATCCCTGCCAACCTGCATGAACTTATTCATTTGGCCACCCGCATTGACATGCGTTTTTCCGAAAGACGCCAGGAGCTCCGCCAGGCGGTTTCTCTCCCCGGCTCCTCTCTTCTCTGGTCCGCTGCAATCTATTCCTGTACCTTCCGCCGTGGAGGCTATGCAAGTAGACCGGTCTCGCCTAACACCTCAAGAGAGGACACGCCGCCGCAATGAGAACCTATGCCTGTACTGTGCCAGTACCAAACACTTCTTGAAGGATTGTCCTATCCGACCTCCACGTCAGGAAAGACGCACTCCGATTCCGCACAAAGTTGAGACAGCTCTAGGTGTGAACTCTGCTTCTCCACGTCTTACTGTGCCTGTGCGGATTTCTGCTTCTAACTTCTCCTTCTCAGCTGTGGCCTTCTTGGATTCCGGATCTGCAGGGAATTTTATTTTGGCCTCTTTCGTTAACAGGTTCAACATCCCAGTGACCAGTCTCGCCAGACCTCTCTACATCGCCTCAGTTAATGGTGAAAGATTGGACTGTACTGTGCGTTACCGCACAGAACCCCTCTTAATGTGCATTGGACCCCATCACGAAAAGATTGAATTTCTGGTACTTTCTAACTGCACCTCTGAAATTCTTCTCGGACTACCTTGGCTTCAACGCCATTCCCCTACCCTTGACTGGACCACCGGGGAAATCAAGAACTGGGGTACTTCTTGCTACAAAAAATGCTTTATGTCTGCTCCCAGTACTGCCAGTCAAAACCCTATGGCTCCTCCGATACCAGGTCTCCCCAAGGCCTATCTGGACTATGCTGATGTTTTTTGCAAAAAACAAGCAGAGACTTTGCCTCCTCACAGGCCTTATGACTGTCCTATTGATCTCCTCCCTGGTACTACTCCACCCCGGGGCAGAATCTATCCTCTGCCTGCTCTGGAAACACAAGCCATGACGGAGTACATCCAAGAAAATTTAAAAAGGGGATTTATCCGCAAGTCTTCCTCCCCTGCCGGAGCAGGGTTCTTCTTTGTCTCCAAAAAAGACGGTTCCTTTACGACCATGCATTGATTACCGTGGTCTTAATAAAATCACTATAAAAAACCGCTATCCCCTGCCTCTTATCTCGGAACTCTTTGACCGCCTACGTGGCGCCAACTTTACCAAATTGGATTTAAGAGGTGCATATAATCTCATCCGCATCAGGGAAGGGGACGAGTGGAAGACCGCGTTTAACACCAGAGACGGACACTTTGAATATCTGGTTATGCCCTTTGGGCTTTGCAACGCCCCTGCCGTCTTCCAGGACTTTGTAAATTAAATTTTTTGTGATCTATTATATACCTGTGTTGTGGTCTACTTGGACGATATTTTGATTTTCTCTTCTAACCTTGAAGAACACCGCCGTCATGTCCGCATGGTTCTTCAGAGACTCCGGGACAATCAGTTATATGCCAAGATGGAGAAATGTCTCTTTGAATGTCAATCTCTTCCCTTCCTAGGATATTTAGTCTCTGGCCAGGGACTTCAAATGGACCCGGACAAACTGTCGGCCGTGTTGGATTGGCCACGTCCCTCCGGACTCCGAGCTATCCAGCGTTTCTTGGGGTTTGCAAATTACTACAGACAATTTATTCCACATTTTCCACCATTGTGGCCCCAATTGTGGCCCTAACCATGAAAAATGCCAACCCTAAGTCCTGGCCTCCTCAAGCGGACGAGGCGTTCAACCGTCTCAAAACTGCCTTTTCTTCTGCTCCCGTACTCTCCAGACCTGATCCATCTAAACCCTTCTCACTGGAGGTAGACGCCTCCTTGGTGGGAGCCGGAGCTGTACTCCTACAGAAAAACTCTTCCGGACATGGCGTTACTTGTGGTTTCTTTTCTAGGACCTTCTCTCCGGCGGAGAAAAATTACTCCATTGGTGATCGAGAACTACTGGCCATAAAACTGGCCCTCGAGGAATGGAGGCACCTGCTGGAGGGGTCCAAATACCCAGTTATTATATACACTGATCACAAGAATCTCTCTTATCTTCAGTCTGCACAACGTCTGAAACCTCGCCAGGCTAGGTGGTCGTTGTTTTTTGCCCGTTTTAACTTTGAGATTCATTTTCGCCCCGCTGACAAGAACATCAGGGCTGACACCCTCTCTCGTTCCTCGGATGCCTCTGAAATGGAAGCCTCCCTGCAACACATTATTCCTCCTGACTGTCTGATCTCTGCTCCCCCAGCTTCCATCAGACAAACTCTTCCTGGAAAGACCTTCTTCCCTCCACGCCAGCGCCTCAGGATTCTCAGGTGGGGACACTTCTCACACCTCGCCGGCCATGCTGGCGTCAAAAAATCCATCCAGCTCATCTCTCGTTTTTATTGGTGGCCTACACTGGAAGCAGATGTTGCTGATTTTGTTCGGGCTTGTACAGTCTGTGCCCGGGACAAAACTCCTCATCAGAAGCCTGCCGGTCTCCTTCATCCTCTGCCTGTTCCTGAGCTACCATGGTCTCAGATTGCTATGGACTTTATTACAGACCTGCCTTTATCCCATGGCAACACAGTTATTTGGGTGGTCGTTGATCGTTTCTCCAAGATGGCACATTTTATTCCACTTCCAGGTCTTCCTTCTGCGCCACAGTTGGCGAAACAATTTTTTGTGCACATTTTTCGCCTTCACAGGCTTCCTACGCATATCGTCTCGGATAGAGGCATTAAATTTATGTCGAAATTCTGGAGGGCTCTCTGTAATCAGCTTAAAATCAAATTAAACTTCTCGTCTTCCTATCATCCCCAATCCAATGGGCAAGTGGAGAGAGTTAATCAGGTTCTTGGTGACTATTTGTGACATTTTGTTTCCTCCCGCCAGGATGATTGGGCCGATCTTCTACCATGGGCCGAATTCTCGTACAATTTCAAAGTCTCTGAGTCCTCCGCTAAATCCCCGTTCTTTGTGGTGTACGACCGTCACCATCTTCCCCCCCTCCCCACTCCCACGCCTTCTGGTTTGCCCGCTGTTGATGAGGTGACCCGGGACTTCTCCACCATCTGGAAAGAGACTCAAAAATCCCTCATACAGTCCTCATCCCAGATGAAGAAACATGCCGACAAAAAAAGAAGAACGCCTCCTGTCTTTGCTCCTGGAGACAAAGTGTGGCTCTCTGCCAAGTATATCCGCTTCCGTGTCCCCAGTTATAAACTGGGACCACGTTATCTTGGACCCTTTAAAATCAAGTGCCAAATCAACCCTGTCTCCTACAAACTCCTTCTTCCCCCTTCTCTCCGTATTCCCAATGCTTTTCATGTCTCTCTCCTTAAACCGTTTATCCTTAACTGCTTCTCTCCCAAGGTTGTTGCTCCTACTCCTGTCTCCGGGTCCTCAGATGTCTTCTCGGTTAAAGAAATTCTTGCATCCAAGACGGTCAGAGGTAAAAAAAAAAAATTCTTGTAGATTGGGAGAATTGAGGCCCGGAGGAGAGGTCATGGGAACCCGGGGATAACATCCTTGACAAGGACCTTATTTAAAAATTTTCAGGTTCAAAAAAGAGGGGGAGACCCAAGGGGGGGGGTACTGTTACGCCGAGCGCTCCGGGTTCCCGCTCCTCCCCGGAGCGCTCGCAGCGTTCTCCTGTTCGCAGTGCCCCGGTCAGACCCGCTGACCGGGTGCGCTGCGATAACGTCCCCAGCCGGGATGCGATTCGCGATGCGGGACGCGCCTGCTCGTGGTGCGCATCTCGACTCGCTTACCAGACTCGTTCCCCGTCTGTGCTGTCCCGGCGCGCGTGGCCCCGCTCCCTAGGGCACGATCGCCGGCTCTTTGCGATTTAAAGGGCCAGTGCGCCACTGATTGGCGCATGGTTTTGATTAGTGTGTTCACCTGTGCACTTCCCTATATTACCTCACTTCCCCTTCACTTCCTTGCTGGATCTTGTTGCCATTGTGCCAGTGAAAGCGTTCCTTGTGTATCCCAAGCCAGTGTTCCAGACCTCTTGCCATTGCCCCTGACTACGATCCTTGCTGCCTGCCCTGACCTTCTGCTACGTCCGACCTTGCTCTTGTCTAATCCCTTGTACCGCGCCTATCTCAGCAGTCAGAGAGGTTGAGCCATTGCCGGTGGATACGACCTGGTTGCTGCCGCCGCTGCAAGACCATCCCGCTTTGCGGTGGGCTCTGGTGAAAACCAGTAGCAACTTAGAACCGGTCCACCAACACGGTCCACGCCAATCCCTCTCTGACACAGAGGATCCACCTCCAGCCTGCCGAATCCTGACAGTCATCTCTTGTCCATGGCTATTGGACAAGCCTGATGCTGCTGCCAGTAAGTATGGGGACCCCTAGTGGTGGACTTTTCATGAGCTGTTTTCTTTATTAAAAATTCTAAAAAATTTTAAGCAACCATATTGCAAAAGGTCTTTAATTTTCTCCCGTAACAACATATAAAAAGTTTTGGGATCTGACAGTGCCCATTTAAAACATATTTTTTGTATACAGTTATTTTGCACCTGTTTACGCATCCCAGGGAGGGAAATGCTGAAATAAATACTAACATCTTCGCTTGTGGATGTTCTAGCTATAATGTATGTTTTACAAAATTCAAAATCCTTGTATTTCCAAAGAAATGCTTACAATACTTCTGAAGTTTAGATAATGTCTAAACATCGTTGAATACAGATTTAGCAAAGAAAATAAAATCCTATTGTAATTATTAAAAATCCTATTTCATGTGTCTATTTGATAACTGCATGTTCATTGTCTTACTCTACCATTGATCTCAAGTACTACTTACTGTATACTTGTGTATTTCCTTTTCAAAAGGGAGTAAGTGCTTTTCAGCTACACCAATGTTACTGTTGCGTTGCCAAAGCAACAGTCTTGGAATGATGATGAATGATATATGTTTTTTCCTGAAATGAATTCTACTAAGTGTTCATCTGAGACATGGTACCAAAAAAGGGCAATTTCATTTTCTTCAATTCAAGCAGGTAAGATTTAAATTGTTATTGTCTGTAAAATGCTTAGATTTGATTTTATGGATGACTTATTATGTGCATGTTCATTTTCTAATTTCTTTCTTTACATTTTCATATTTTTGAATCTATTTTCTTTGCATGAATAAAGAGGTACATTATTATTGCATTGGATTGGATTGTCAAATTGCTATCGATTGTTGTATCTAGACAATTAAATTACTGACACAGCAGATAGCTGTGTATGGAATGGGCTTTGCTCCTGAGCCTAGCCATAGGCTACCTGACCCATGACATTCATTTTGTTATTCAACAAGCCCATTTTCACCTTAACCCCTTAAAGAAGCAGGGTTTTTCCATTTTTGCATATTCATTTTTTCCTCATCACTTTCTAAAAATCATAACGCTTTAAATTTTGCACATAAAATTCCATATGATGGCTTATTTTTTGCGCCACCAATTTTACTTTGGAGTGACATTAGTAATTTTACCCAAAAATCCACGGCGAAACGGAAAAAAAATTCATTGCGCGACAAAATTGAAGAAAAAATGTCATTTTGTAACTTTTGGGGGCTTCCGTTTCTACGCAGTGCATTTTTCTGTTAAAATAACAGATTATCTTTATTCTGTAGGTCCATAGAGTTAAAATGATACCCTACTTATATAGGTTGGATATTGTCGTACTTCGGAACAAAATTTGAGATTTTCCTAGTTTTAATGAAGGAAAATATGGATTTTATTAAAGACAAGAGGCGAGTATTATAATGCCTTTCTTTCTTTACTGATTCAAATAGCAGCAAACAAACAGTTAACATAGTGCAAAGAAAAAAGGGTTTTAGATAGTAACAGGTGTGCTATTGGATAATGGTTCCACCAATCAGTATGCAGCACAGGTGATATATGTCACGATTCGGCTAGCTGAATGTGGATCCTCTGTGTCAGCGAGGGATTGGCGTGGACCGTGTCGGTGGACCGGTTCTAAGTTGCTACTGGTTTTCACCAGAGCCCGCCGCAAAGTGGGATGGTCTTGCTGCGGCGGTAGCAACCAGGTCGTATCCACCGGCAACGGCTCAACCTCGCTGACTGCTGAGAAGGCGTGGGACAGAAGGACTAGACAGAGGCAAGGTCAGACATAGCAGAAGGTCGGGGCAGGCGGCAAAGTTCGTAGTCAATGTGGATAGCAGAAGATCTGGAACACAGGCTTTGGACAACATTAAACGCTTTCACTGGCACAAGGCAACAAGATCCGGCAAGGAAGTGCAGGGGAAGTGAGGTAATATAGCCAGGGAGCAGGTGGAAGCTAATTAGGCTAATTGGACCAAGCACCAATCATTGGTGCACTGGCCCTTTAAATCTTAGAGAGCTGGCGCGCGCGCGCCCTAAGGAGCGGAGCCACGCGCGCCAGGACATGACAGTCGGGGGCCGGGACAGGTGAGTGACTTTGGATGCGATTCGCAAGCGGGCGCGTCCCGCTATGCGAATCGCATCCCCGCCGGCAATGTCAGTGCAGCGCTCCCGGTCAGCGGGTCTGACCGGGGCGCTGCAGAGCGAGGAACGCCACGAGCGCTCCGGGGAGGAGCAGGGACCCGGAGCGCTCGGCGTAACAGTACCCCCCCCTTAGGTCTCCCCCTTTTTTTGTCCGACAATTGCTTCACGTGGGACGAGGACACTGGAAGCGATTGTAGGGTTTCCTCAAAGGCAGGCAGTTCAGCAGGAGTGGAATGGGGAGGGAGGGCAGAGGGTGAAGCTTGGCACGGGGCAGAGTGTCACCAGGACGGGGGCTATGAGGAGGCATCGCACAGTCCTGATAGGCCTTGGGGAGGCCAGGCACAGGAGGAGACACTGAGGCCCGACAGACGGGACTGGGAGCAGAGGTGAGGCATTTCTTACGGCAAGCAGAACCCCAATTCTTGATCTCCCCGGTGGTCCAGTCAAGGGTGGGAGAATGATGCTGGAGCCATGGCAGACCGAGGAGGACTTCAGAGGTACAGTTGGGAAGGACGAACAATTCAATCTTTTCGTGATGGGGTCCAATGCACATTAAGAGGGGTTCTGTGCGGTAACGCACAGTACAGTCCAACTTCACTCCGTTGACCGAAGAAATGTAGAGCGGCTTGACGAGACGGGTCACCGGGATGCAGAACTTATTCACCAAAGAGTCCAGAATAAAATTTCCAGAAGCACCAGAGTCCAAGCAGGCCATGGCTGAGAGGGAGGAGTTGGCAGAAGGAGAAATCCGCACGGGCACAGTGAGACGTGGAGAAGCAGACTTCGTACAAAGAGACGCCACACCCACGTGAGCTGGGTGCGTGCATGCGTTTCCCAGACGTGGAGGACGACTAGGGCAATCCACCAAGAAATGTTCGGTACTAGCGCAGTACAGACAAAGATTTTTTTCCCTACGGCGAGTCCTCTTTTCCTGGGTCATGCGAGACCGATCCACTTGCATAGCCTCCTCGGCGGGAGGCACAGGGGTAGATTGCAAAGGATACTGTGGGAGAGGTGCCCAGAGATCAAGGTCTTTTTCCTGGCGGAGCTCCTGGTGTCTCTCAGAAAAACGCATGTCAATGCGGGTGGCCAAATGGATAAGTTCTTGCAGGTTGGCAGGAATCTCTCGTCCGGCCAGCACATCCTTGATGTTACTGGATAGGCCTTTTTTAAAGGTCGCGCAGAGAGCCTCGTTATTCCAAGATAATTCGGAAGCGAGAGTACGAAATTGGATGGCGTACTCACCTACTGAAGAATTACCCTGGACCAGGTTCAGCAGGGCAGTCTCAGCAGAAGAAGCTCGGGCTGGTTCCTCGAAGACACTACGGACTTCAGCAAAGAAGGACTGGACTGTGGCAGGATCATTGCGGTCCCAGAGCGGTGTGGCCCAAGACAAGGCCTTTCCAGAAAGAAGACTCACTACGAACGCCACCTTAGACCGTTCTGTGGGAAATTGGTCCGACAACATCTCCATATGTAGGGAACATTGAGACAGAAAGCCACGGCAGAGTCTAGATTCCCCATCAAATTTGTCCGGCAGGGACAAGCGGAGGCTGGGAGCAGCCACTTGCTGCGGAGGAGGTGCAGGAGCTGGCGGAGGAGATGGTTGCTGCTGTAGCAGTGGCAGAAGTTGCTGTAACGTGGCGATCAACTGCGACAGCTGCTGTCCTTGTTGGGCGATTTGCTGAGATTGCTGAGCGACCACCGTGGATAGGTCAGCGAGACTTGGCAGCGGCACCTCAGCGGGATCCATGGCCGGATCTACTGTCACAATTCGGCTAGCTGGATGTGGATCCTCTGTGTCAGCGAGGGATTGGCGTGGACCGTGTCGGTGGACCGGTTCTAAGTTGCTACTGGTTTTCACCAGAGCCCGCCGCAAAGCGGGATGGTCTTGCTGGGGGCGGTAGCAACCAGGTTGTATCCACCGGCAACGGCTCAACCTCGCTGACTGCTGAGAAGGCGTGGGACAGAAGGACTAGACAGAGGCAAGGTCAGACGTAGCAGAAGTTCGGGGCAGGCGGCAAAGTTCGTAGTCAATGTGGATAGCAGAAGATCTGGAACACAGGCTTTGGACAACACTAAACGCTTTCACTGGCAGAAGGCAACAAGATCCGGCAAGGAAGTGCAGGAGAAGTGAGGTAATATAGCCAGGGAGCAGGTGGAAGCTAATTAGGCTAATTGGACCAGGCACCAATCATTGGTGCACTGGCCCTTTAAATCTTAGAGAGCTGGCGCGCGCGCGCGCCCTAAGGAGCGGAGCAGCGTTCGCCAGGACATGACAGCCGGGGGCCGGGACAGGTGAGTGACTTGGGATGCGATTCGCGAGCGGGCGCGTCCCGCTATGCGAATCGCATCCCCGCTGGCAATGTCAGTGCAGCGCTCCCGGTCAGCGGGTCTGACCGGGGCGCTGCAGAGAGAGGAATGCCGCGAGCGCTCCGGGGAGGAGCAGGGACCCGGAGCGCTCGGCGTAACAATATAATGTCCAGGTAACACAGCATCTCCCTCTTTCTTTGATGTGAAGTGGAATGAAGGTAAGTAAAACAGATAACATAACTACTGCAACGAGAAATCTCAGATGGGAATCTTGAAAACATCTTCAGGCAAAGGCTTGGTGTAATCTAAGAGGATTCCCAAAGGAAACAAGAACAGGAATGGATTTAGTCCAACGAAGAGGAGTCTATGAAGCTGTAGGAAGACAAAACATATATCGTGATAGGGTGGGAGTTTAAGTGTAGGATAATACTCGCCTCTTGTCTTTAATAAAATCCATATTTTCCTTCATTAAAACTATGAAAATCTAAAATTTTATTACAAGCAAGAGGCTCCTATTATAATGCCAGTTTAAAGCTATATAGCATAGTGATCAAAGCATAAAATAACATGATTAGAGAATATTGTGAGATATGTGAGAATCAGGATGAAAGTAAAAATTTTTGAATGTGGACTCTGAGGACCAATCAGCTGTCTTAAGAATATCAGACAAAGAGATTCCTGACTGAAAAGCTTTAGTGGACATGGCTCCTCTGGTGGAGTGTGCACCAAATTGAGAAATGTCGATGCCGGCTAATTGCATAGCATTTTTAACCCATCTAGCCAAGGTGGGAGAAGAGACGGGAAGGAAAGGTTTGCACTATGATATGAGCAATTGGGATTTATTAGTATGTCTATATGGTAAAGTTTTTTGTTCATAAGTTTTGAGACAACGAACAACGCATAATTTATAATCATGAGGAAATGCCGGGTAGAAGACCGATTGAAGATTGGTTTTCGTACGTCTATGAATGGCAAAGGTGACCCCATGAGGCGAAAAAGTTCTGTGAGATAAGTCTAATGCTTTGACATCTGAGATCCTTTTAATAGAGATAAGACATAAAAGGACAGTAAGCTTAAAAGATAGAAGCTTAAGGGAAAGGAGGTCATTGTCCTCCCAAGATTTGAATAGGTCAAAAATCAACGTAACATCCCAAGTGGAATGATATCTGGGGCAAGGAGGGCGTTTGAATTTAATGCCTTTCATGATTTTGCAAATTAGAGGATGTTGGCCGACTGGAATAGAGTCTATAGGAGGATGATAAAAAGAGATCGCAGAACGATAAACGTTGATAGTGCGATATGCCTTACCGGATTCAAAAGAAAAGGAAAGGAAATTCATAATGTTGGCTACAGATGCATGTACGGGATCCAAATCCCGTTGCATTCACCATTGAGACCAAATTCTCCAGGCTGATCCGTAAGCAGATCTGGTTCCCGGAGCCCAAGCCTCAGAGAGGATGTCTCTAGTAGCTTGTGAAAATTCTGAATTAATATTTGTTGACCGGAGATCAGCCATACTACAAGAGAAAGAAGATTTGAAGTGATTAAAGGATGAGGATTCCCCTCCGGGTCCTGAAGAATTGTGTGGTAATGTGGAAGGATCCGAGGAAAATCTATTACCATCCCCAGAATCTGTGGGAACCATGATTGGGTTGGCCACCACGGAGTTATAATGACTAGTGTTGACTGATGAATTTGAGTGTGAAGAAGAACCCTCAAAATTAGCGCAAAAGGAGGGAAAGCGTAAAGGGTGGACGGAGGCCAAAATTGGAGGAAGGCGTCCACCCCCAGAGCTTCGGGATCGGGTCGCCAGCTGAAGAATTGAGGGATCTGGCGATTGAGGCAGGAAGCAAAAAGGTCTATTGAAAGGGGACCCCATAAAGAGTTGATTTGGAGAAATATCTGATGATCGAGTTTCCAGTCGCTGTTGTCGATTAAATATCAGGAATTCCAATCCGCAACAATGTTGGCAAGACCCGGTAGGTATTCTGCCTTGAGGACAATATTCTTGTCTAGGCAAAAGTGCCAAATTTCTTTGGCGTTGTTCGCTAGGGGTTTTGATTTGGTGCCCCCAAGACGGTTTATGTATTGTACCGCTGAGATGTTGTCCATCTTCAAAAGGATACAACAATGAGATGTGTCTCTCGCGAAACTTTTGAGGGCAAAGAAGCCCGCCAGAAGTTCCAGGCAATTTATGTGTAAGGTTGCTTCTCCTTCTGACCATTTGCCACCTGTGGATAGATGACCACAACGAGCGCCCCAGCCAAGGCGACTGGCATCCGATTCTAGAATATGGTCTAGAATGGAATTAAAAATGGCTTTCCCATTCCATTCTTGAATGTGATGTAACCACCATAAGAGTTCCTCTTCGGTGTCTGAATTCAGAGTCACCTGGTCTGAGTATGATAGACCCTCTCTTAGGTGTTGAGCCTTGAGGCGTTGGAGAGCTCTGTAGTGAAGTTGTGCCGGAAATATTGCCTGGATAGAGGCTGATAGAAGACCCACTATGCGAGCTAAGCTCCTCAGAGAAATTAGTTTCTTGTTCAAGATCGACCGAATTTCTTTCCGAATTAATGATAGTTTTCTGTTGGGAAGGCTTAGGAGAGCCAATTGGGTATTGATTGAAAAACCCAAAAATTCTACCTCCTTTGAAGGGGTTAGTGCAGATTTTTTGGTGTTGATAAGGAAACCCAGATTGGTGAAGAGTGACAGAGTCCATTGCGTATGCAGGAAATCCGCGATGACCCCTTCCCCTCCATGGTCTTCCTCTTGATGGAAAGAAGGGTGTGGTCTGGTATGAGGTGGATCCTTGATAATTTCTGTCTGTGTAGGAGGGACCTCTGTATTGTTGTCTGTCTTGATTTTGGCGGCCGGGGAAGCGGCCCTGTCCTTTCCCGGCCCTGCCAAAAATTTTTCTATGGAATACTTTCTTCAGGGAAGTTTGTGCTTTGTCTAGTGACGAAAACAATCCTACATATTTTGATATTTCTTTGATGAAGGAATCCCCAAAGAGGAGTCCTTCGGACATAGAGTCGGGTTCTGTATTTGCCAAATGCATGAGTTGGGGATCCAGTTTGAGAAGAATAGCACGTCTTCTCTCACTGCAAAAGGCTGCATTTATGTTTCCGAATAAACATATTGCCCTATGAGCATAGCCTCGCATTATTTCTACGTTAATTGGTTGTCCAGAAGCAGCAGCTTCTTCGGACATGTCAACTATTCTGGTGAGGGGACCCAGTAGATCTAGAAACCTTTCTTGACAGAATCTAAATGAGCGATCAATACCCTTCTTGGGATTATTGCCCATTTTCTGTAAATATTTGGTAATAATAGGGTCCAGTTCAGGAGTTTGGGAGAGTTTTTTAGGTAGCGTAGGTCTAGGACATTCAGCCCTCATTTTATTTCTGTCTGCTTTATCTAACGGCTTTCTAAGCCAAGAGCATAAAAATTTTTCCACATGGGGTTGTGGAGCCCATTCTCCTGAACGGGGATGTATAATATTATCAGGGGTAAAAAATGGTACACCCCTAAAGTCTAAGGCTACTGAGTCTGACTTTTTACTGGTGACATGGGAGTCATCATCCTGTTCAAATAGGTCTTCATATTCTGAGTCAGAGGTGGCTTGATCTACAGACTCATCTGAAGATGTTTCAATGGAAGATGAGGAGGTAACATAGGAATCTGGCTTTTGCCTCCGAGAGGCTTTTTTATCTTGCTTAAGAATTAACTCCTCGCGAGCCGAGGGAATATGGTGCTTATGATGCGAACCTTTATGAACGCTGCCTTTTTTAGGCGTATGAGAACTATGTGCCTGATCCTCTGTATATATAGCTGCTTTTTTGGGAGCGGGAGGATCGGTCTTGCAATCATGCCTCTTTTTAGAATGTTTGCCAGGAACTTTTAGTCCTTTAGCCAGACCTGAAGTAGAATCCTCCGCCGACCAAAAAATGTCGGACAGGGTAGAAGGACGTTTCTTTTTAGTACTGGAATGGGTACTTAGAGATGCTACCATAGCTAGTGATTTTGTGATTGATTCCTGTAAGGAACCCATAGCTGATTGTACAGCTGCACTAACAGATGTGGAAACAGAATTATCAACTACATTTTTAATATGCTCATCCAAGGCATAGTGGATATCCTTATCTCCAGGGGGGAAGATAGGTAAGGGAGAATTCCTAGCAGTATCCTCCTCTGTCATGATTATGAATAGTTGGAGACAGAAGTGGGAGGAATATATATATATATATATATATATATATATATATATATATATAAATATATTTACTGCTGGTATACCAAATCAGATAGAATAACCAGAGGTTAATAGAAGGATTGTACCGTACAGTATAGATAGAGTACCCTTCTGACAGGAAAGCGCCGTTTCTGACTGGAGAGCCGGCGTCTGACAGGAGAACTAGCGAAGTGCTTGTGACAGGAGCTGTATGACAGGAGAGCTAGCGTATTGTCTGTGACAGGAGTTTTGATAGGGGAGCCGGAGTGTTGCCTCTGACGGAGGCTGGTATGACAGGAGCCGGAGAGTTGCCTTTGACAGGGGAGTCAGCGCTTCTGATAGGGACTGGTGCTGACAAGCGCAAGTATATGGGACAATTAGTAGATCGAGATCGCGTCAAGCTCGAAGACCGGAATCTGCCTCGCAACAGCGCACGCGAGCAGAGCTGTGACAGCGAAAATAAAATCTGCCCAGTAACAGATAGTGTAAGGAAAAAGATATAGGGAATAGGTTAAGTAGCGGAATTGGTATATATAGATGAATATAATAATAAGGTGTTACATGAATTTGAATAAAATACAGGTACTTATCTTTGACCAGAGCAGCAAAGAAAGAGGGAGATGCTGTGTTACCTGGACATTATATCACCTGTGCTGCATACTGATTGGTGGAACCATTATCCAATAGCACACCTGTTACTATCTAAAACCCTTTTTTCTTTGCACTATGTTAACTGTTTGTTTGCTGCTATTTGAATCAGTAAAGAAAGAAAGGCATTATAATACTCGCCTCTTGCTTGTAATAAAATCATAACTACATGCAGGAAAATGTATCTGTTAAAAATTCTCATCTTCTAACTCCTATAACTTTTTTATTTTTCCGTGTACGGGCCAGTATGAGGACTCATTTTTTGCGCCGTGTTCTGAAGTGTTTATCGGTACCATTTTTGTATTGATTGGACTTTTTGATCACTTTTTATTCATTTTTTTCATGATATAAAAAGTGACCAAAAATACACTATTTTTGACTTTGGAATTTTTTTGCGCGCACGCCATTGACCATGCTATTTAATTAACTATATATTTTTATAGTTCGAACATTGTCATCCACGGCGATACCACATATGTAGAGGGCTCAGAAGGGAAGGAGCAACAATGGGATTTTGGAGAGTAAATTTTGCTGAAATGGTTTTTGGGGGGCATGTCACATTTAGGAAGCCCCTATGGTGCCAGAACAGCAGAAAAACCCCACATGGCATACCATTTTGGATAAGAAATAAAGTTCTCTCAGCTCACCTCCTCCACGGTCTGCAAGGACTTGAGCCCGGCCAGGCTTGAAACTTGTAGGTAAATGAAGAAAGGTAGTCCAGCAGTCCCTTAAAACGTAGATCCTTTATTTCACTTTTCTTTAAAAATACAGAGCACACACCATCCACCTTCACCTGGTATGCAAACAACTCCTATGGACGCGTTTCGAACGCATGCGCGTTCTTGATCAAGAACGTGCATGCGTTCGAAACGCGTCCATAGGAGTTGTTTGCTGACCAGGTGAAGGTGGATGGTGTGTGCTCTGTATTTTTAAAGAAAAGTGAAATAAAGGATCTACGTTTTAAGGGACTGCTGGACTACCTTTCTTCATTTACATACCATTTTGGAAACTACTCCCCTCAAGGCACGTAATAAGAGGTCCAGTGAGCCTTAACACCCCACAGGTGTTTAACGACTTTTCGTTAAAATCAGATGTGTAAATGAAATTTTTTTTTCACTAAAGTGCAGTTTTTCCCAAATTTACCATTTTTACAAAGGGTAATGGGAGAAAATGCCCCCCAAAATTTGTAACCCCATCTCTTCTGAGTATGGAAATACCCCATGTTAGGATGTAAAATGCTCTGCGAGCGAACTACAATGCTCAGAAGAGAAGGAGTCACATTTGGCTTTTGGAAAGCAAATTTTGCTGAAATGGTTTTTGGGGGGAATGTCGCATTTAGGAAGACCCTATGGTGCCAGAACAGCAGAAAAAAAACACATGGCATACTATTTTGGAAACTACACCTGTCAAGGAAACTACACCTGTCAAGGTACAGTGAGCCTTAACACCTCACAGGTGTTTGACAACTTTTTGTTAAAGTTGGATGTGTAAATGAAAAAAAAAATTCACTAAAATGCAGTTTTTTCCCCAAATTTTAAATTTTTACAAGTGGTAATAGGAGAAAATTACCCCCAAAATTTGTAACCCCATTTCTTCTGAGTATGGAAACGCCCCACGTGTGGACGTCAAGTGCTCTGCTGGCACACTACAATGCTCAGAAGAGCTTTCAGAAAGAGAATTTGTTTGGAATGGAAGCCAGGGGCCATGTGCGTTTACAAAGCCCACTGTGGTGCCAGAACAGTGGTCCCCCCCACATGTGACCCCATTTTGGAAACTGCCACTGTTCTGGCACTATGGGGGCTTTGTAAACACATGTGGCCTTCAATTCCAGACAAATTTTCTCTTCAACAGCCCAATGGCGCTCCTTCTCTTCTGAGCATTGCAGTGCGCCAGCAGAGCACTTTACATCCTCATATGGGGGATGTTCTTACTCAGAAGAAGTGGGGTTACAAATTTTGGGGGTCTTCTTTCCTATTTTCCCTTGTGAAAATGAAAAAATTTAGGGTAATACCAGCATTTTAGTGAAAAAAAATATTTTTTTCCTTTTCCCATCCAAATTTACTGAAAATTCTTCAAACTTCTGTGGGGTGTTAAGGCTCACTATACCCCTTATTACATTCGGTAAGAGTTGTAGTTTCCAAAATGGGGTCACACGTGGGTATTCATTTTTTTGCGTCTATGTCAGAACCGCTGTAAAATTAGCCACCCGTGTGCAAATCACCAATTTAATCCTCAAATGTACATAGTGCGCTCCCTTGTTGTGCTCCCGCAGAGCATTTTACGCCCACATTTGGGGTATTTCCGTACTCAGAAGAAATTGCTTTACAAATTTTGGGGGTCTTTTTTTCCCTTTACCACTTGTGAAAATAAAGGGGTTAAAGGGGTACTCCACTGCCCCAGCGTTCAGAACATTTTGTCCCGAACACTGAGTAAGGGCTGCATGGCGTGATGACACAAGGAGAGTGGCTGTGACGTCACGACTAGTGTTGAGCACAAATATATGTAATGTGAATTTTTATCGCGAATATCAGCAATTCGCGATTTCGCGAATATTTAGAATATAGTGCCATATATCCGTAATGATGAATATTCTTTTTTTTTGTTTTTTTCACATGCAAATTTTAACGCAAATTTTATGTGAAGTTTCCATGCAAATTTTCGCATGAGAAAAAAAGGGAATGAACATAGAGAATATGCGAAATTTGCGAAAATAGGAAGAATAGTCGTCAACATATTCCGGAAATATCGTGAATTCGAATATGGCCCCTGCTGCTCATCACTAGTCACAACCCCGCAGCCACACCCAGCATTTGGAACAAAATATTTTGAATGCTAGGGCAGTGGAGTACCCCTTTAAACCCTTAAGATACCATGATTAATGCTGTTCACGCCATCTAAAAGCTGAAAGGACAGTTGCTGGTGGGTTAAAGACACTTATCAGACCCAGTGTGGAGTGATCGGAAGGGGGGTTCCATGACTTAAGATGGCCACTAGGAGTCTCCTTTTTACCTCTTTGATGGCCATAGCCTCTACTTTAATACAGTCTGCTTCAGGCAGACTGTACTAGCAGAGCGCTGATTTCACTGTTCAATGCTTTTCAGTTGCAAAGAATTTGTGGTAAAATGGTCATTAAAGGGGTATTCCGGCCAAAGACATCTTATCTCAGGATAGGGCATAAGATGTCTGATGCGGGTGCTGCACCGAGATCACACGGGGGGGGGGGATGTTTGGGTCCCAGCAGCGGGCCCCACGCGATGTCCATGCAGCACCTGCATCAGGGACTTCTGCTCCAGTCTCAGAAAACCTCTGTGTTTCCGGGACTGGAGACGTGATGTCACACCACACCCGCTTGTGATGTCATTCCACGCCCCCTCCATTCATGTCTATGGGAGTGAGCATGACGGCCGTGCTACACTGCAACATTGTTTATTAGTTATTAGGTATTATGTTTACTGTGTACATGTTACACAATAAAGCTAATAACCCTGGAATACATGTATCAAAAATCATTAATTTGTTTGTCGCACGTGGTTTTTGTTGGTTTTGGTTTCCAACTTCTCTGAGTTGTCGGGAAAAAATCCACAACAATTCAACAATTCGGGTTGGAAACCTTTATAAATACGTGGGAAAGCTCAGAAAAGTCGGGTTACGCCCCTTTTTCGGGTTTGGGAGAATCCACATCGGGTCCGTCGGGAAAAAATGTTACATCATGTTGCAGACTGGCGCACGATGTCTGCGACGTGTCGATGCGCCAAAAAAAAAACGACAAAACAAGTCGGGTTTAGAATAGTAAATGCCCATTATGTGAATGTCTTGAATGTTTATCCAGTCGGACTGCTACAGTACCTAGGATCAGATAGTACCTTTTTGTCTTTTTCAGGCAGCATGGTTCAAGTCTTATGCCCATTTTTTTTTCACCATCCTCTGAATCATTATAGGGGAACAAAGATCCAAATGTTACTCATACTTCCTTTCATTCATGCCTTCTCCCATTGCTGTATTGAACTTAGATCACATACTGGATGTGTTCTTTAAACTGTACTACGTAACAATGAGATATCATGTATTATTAAATGTGTGACAGTTAAATTGATGTTTTTTAATACTTATTCTTTGTTAAATTTAAAAAAACCTATTTCGAGTTAGTTTTACATTGTTATACACAGTGTGATAACAGAAGGGAGCTCAAACATATTGAGATCCCACGTCTAGTTACAGGGTGACAGCTTATTGATGGAGATTAGAGGAACAAAAGTATTTCCGGTAAGCAAATACAACAAATAAGGGAGCAATTTAAAGGGGTACTCTTCCCCTAGACATCTTATCCCCTATCCAGCGGCAGGACCCCGCGATCTCGGCTGCGGCACCCCGCAGTCATCACTGCACAGAGCAAACTCGCTCTGTGCGTGACGGGCGATATAGGGACCGGAGCATCGTGAGCATCGTGAGCATCGTAACATCACAGCTCTGCCCCCTTGTGACATCGCAGCCCATCCCCTCAATACAAATACACAAATAATTGCTAAAAAATAAGAATTTTAAATATTTTTTTAATTGCCAAGCAGGTCAAAGGCTGGACCTAAATAAAGCTGATGTGGACTCTACATGAAAAAAAAAAAAAATAGCACCACAAAGCTAAAAAAAAAAAAAGAGAGAGAGAGAAAATGTTTTTTTCAAGGGTATATCAGTGAGGGAGTCATTTCATTTAGTACATTACAGTTTGCATAGTAACTCTCTTCCTGTTGGAAATAACCTGTTCTCTAGGTTCACCTATTGGAAAGTAACATCTTTGTCAATGTTTGGTTCTTTTAAAAGCTATAGGACATGACTGGGGATTTAAAGGGTACTTCCGGTCTTTATATATTGATGGTCTATCTTCAGGATAAGTCATCAATGTCTGATCGGTGGTTGACCAACAATCACTAACTCCCCAAAATAAGCTTTCTTGCGCATGTTAAAGCACTGACACATCCACACTGAAAGGGATCGGAAGCTGTACACGGTTCATTGTGTAGTGGTATCACCGGGTTACTGCAGCTCAATTCCCATTAAAGTTTAACTACAACAGTCCAACTTTACCACTACACAATGAACAACACATGGTTTCTGGCTATTTTCAGAGCATATTGCCTGTATAGCTGATCAGCAAGGGTGGCATGTTTTGGCACCTCACTGATCAGACATTTATGGCTTATCCTGGGGGATAGGTCATGCATGTATGATGCCTGGAAAACCCTTTTATCACCAAGCTGTAATCCCTCCCAAACAGTAAAGTGGCCTATCTGGAGACATCTATTTTGGGTTCTTACCTTTCATAAGAACAGAGCAAAGTGAAAAGTCATTTTGTTAGTGTCTTTTTGGTCACTTATACCAGTTATCATAAATCTTCAAATTTCTAATTCAGCTGAATTAGGAATAAATCATGAATAAACACTTATCTGAAAAAATATAGGACTGAACCTTAGTACGGTTACTGCTGTATTCCAGTGGTTTCCTGCTTAAAATATTGACTGTGCTTATCTCAGTAATTTCTAAATTGGTTTGCATTTATCTCGATTTTCTACACAGCATTTTCTCAATGGATTTCTCCATGTAATGGATGTCTTCATTACTATTCTCCATTCACTATGCCTCCATGATCGCACATGTGATTATATTTCACTTCTGATGTGATAGATTTATTCACATATTCATTTCTACAGCATTCTCTCCATTACTTCATCATCCGTGCCCTACATTAGCACAATTCATAGACTTTGCGGACCGCAAAAACTTCACTTTAATAATATTAGTTTAATGAAAATGAATAACACCAAGAAGAGATTTTAACAACCATTCAGAGTAAGTAAATGGATTTGAGCAAAGTACTTTATTATTTCATAGGGGAAGTGTCAAGCATAACTACTGTAAGTGCATAGATAAGCCAGGTATTAATTGCTACATTAAACTACATGTAGTTTGCTTGTTGCATTAAAATCTTAAAACCTATATTAGCAAAGCAGTAAGAGTGCACACCTTGAAAATGGAACATTTGTTCTGCTTTAAGGAGAAGTACCTTATTCAACACTAATATCTCTTCTTAGTGAAAAGTATATTTAATCAAATCCAGTATTTCATTTTCTGTCGTCATCCCATCCATATGCTTAAATACTGTCTTTTTAGCTTATATTAATAAAGTGCGCATATGCATAGGCCCAGATTTATCAAACTGTGCTAGAGAAAAAAATAGAGGGTTTTTCCCACAGCAACCAATCACAGCTTAGCTAACGAGCTCTTGTAAAGTGAAAGCTAAGCTGTGGTTGGTCGCTGTGGGAAAATTCCTCTATTTTTTACTCTCAGACAGTTTGATAAATCTGGGCCATGGTCTTTTTTGTACACACAATGAAAGGCATAATTAACCGTGCTTTTCTATTCATAGGCATTCTGTAAAAAACTTACAGCACAATTTTTTTCATATTTTGCAATACAGTGTGACGATACAGATATGACCCCAACATTTTCTAATAAGCCCAGTAGGCTAATGTGTGCAGGAAAGGCTTAGATTTAAGCTCATGTAGTGGGCATTGGAGCAGTGTCTATGAATGTGTTCAGTCCTACAGGTGTGGAGCTCTATGCTGTAAGATACTGTATTATAGAAAAACAAAAAACAATTCACAAAGAATAGCTAGAAAATTCACTTTATTATAAACCACATAGAAACCCTATTACACAATTGTCCAAAAATATAAACATTGTTCTCCTGATATGGATACCAATTAAGTCCCAACACGTTTCCCCGTGTATCTGATACAATACATCGGTTCATCAGGGGATCAAAGAATAACCAACAGGAGCTGGAAATCCAGATACAGTAAGGCATGCATGTAATCAATGCATACAAAAGCATAGATAGGGGGTAGACATAAATTGGATGTACAATTAGCACTTCCCAAAAAAAAGCACATTGAATTGTTGAACAGATTGTTTGTAGTTCCTTGATCCTGTAACGAATAAAGGACAGATAACACATATCACAGAGAAACAAATATCAATAACATGAATAGGACAATGCAACTCACTTAAGCACTTAAAATATTAATAACAAAAGAATAGCAAAAGAAGAAATGACAAAACATGCACATGCACTAACATAAGAAAAAAGTACAGTAATAAGTCACCAGACAGATATATAAAATAATAGATGAGAGGAACATATATATGGATACCTTTATCATTATCATATGTCATCAGGATAATAAATATAATGAAGGATTAACTCATAAGAGCAATAGAAGGGATTCAGATATTTAAAGATGATGATAGAAGAGAGACCCCTACAGGTCCATCACAAATACGAGTGAGTCAGATAATCCGTATTGTATACTCATTCTGCAGTTCAAATCACATGTGGAATACTCAGAGCAGTATAGAGATTTCAATACTCCTCAGCTGTATATCCCATGCACTAACAAGTGGACCATAGTACCTATAGAGTAGGTACCCCTATATAGCGACTACCCCTTACTGTCGATAGTATCTTTCCACAACAGAGAAAACACATTCCGCTTTCACTAATCCGTAAGACAAAGATAGCCCCAGGTTTTTAAATATCACCTAAGAACAGCAAAATTCAGTGACTGCTAGGTTCAATCATACTTGTGCAAAAAGCCACCACCGTCACATACAAAGTGCCTTACCTACAACACAGTAACTCCACATGTAGTCAATCCAAAATCTGCTCATAACAGGTTTCATAGCAACCCCCTTAGCTACAGCAGTTCCATAGTATAAGTCAAGATAAAAAGTAAATGCTGACAATATACTACTACCACACTTATTCAACCACTTGCAAGTTCAAAAGCCTAAAGAAAAGATCTTACCCCCACTCCAGAGTATAGATATCGCACACTGCAGATGCCGATCCAGGCTGCAGGTGCCCAATGCTCCTCATGCCCTCTCTTAACTATCCCCTGAATGCTCCGTGATTCCGCTCAGCACGGACGCCAATTGTGTCACATCTAGTGTTGAGCGGCATAGGCCATATTCGAATTCACGAATATTCGCGAATATATGGACGAATATTCGTCATATTCGCATTTTCGTAATATTCTCGTTTTATTTTCGCATATGCGAATATTCGCGTGTGCGAAAATTAACATATGCGAAAATTTGCATATACAAAAATTAGTGTAAGCGAAAATTCGCATATGCGAAAATTTGCACACCAGTCTCACACAGTAGTATTAGAGTCTTCTTACACCACATAAGCTGGAAGCAGAGAGGGATGATCACTGTGATGTGTACTGTGAAAAAAACAAAAAAACGAATATTCGTAATTACGAATATATAGCGCTATATTCGCGAATATTTGCGAATTCGCGAATATGCGATATTCACGAATAAAATTTGAATTGCGAATATTCGCGAGCAACACTAGTCACATCCGTCCGAGACACATCATCATTATGAAATCATGTGATCACTACTTACTAAGCGCTCCACCAGAATGCCAATCGCGTAACCAAGAAAAAGAGCGCATCACGTGATTTCTGCATATTCTCTAACCAAATAACCATTGCACCCATTTAGGCTAGTTATGTGATCATATACCTGTGTCCATAATGGATGCAAACCAGGACATTTCCAATGCAGAGAGAGTCTACAAATAGCTAATTATCATAACTCCCAATGTTGAGTGAAAAAACTGGACAGGGGAAAAAAGATGAAAAAAACTATAAAATATTACAAGGAAAATATGAAGAAAGTAACTAGTAAGCTTGCCAATCAGGAAAACAAAATGTTCATCATTTAAATATACAAAAATTCCAAAGAAGAAAAATTATCTATGAAAGGGATATCAATACAAAACAATGTAACCAAAAATACATATGTACCAATATAACATCATAATAGTCAAATGACATACATACATTGCTCATTAGAGCTGAAATTTGCAAGGTTTTCTCGCCTATTTTAATAAACATAATGGTCAAAACTAAATAAAGCCACAGACTCCATGGTTTAACATATAATAGTGAATATGGCCATTTTGGGCTAACTTGAAATATAAAACTTTTTGAAACAGAACAGTAGGAGGCATAATGGTAGGGTTGACTACCATTCTGAAAATCTATTCAGACTACTTTTGTAGGATACGTCTATCCCACGCACCTCCCCTTGGGGATCTCTGAATAACTTCCATTCCACAAAATGAGATGGATTAACTATCTCCTCCATGCATCTCCCATTTGTGCTGTGATACAGAGGTGTCTCTTCTGTTCTGTATATCACACATATGTTCGTGGACCCTTTTCTTGAGGGCCCTCTTTGTCTTCCCTATATATTGTAAAGGACAGCTACACGTGGCAACATAGATTACACCTTCTGTATCACAGTACACAAAGTCACAGATCCTATATTCTCTCCCTGTTACCACACTTCAAAATGTCTTAGTTTGTTGGATATTATCACATGCCCTACACCTACCGCAGCGAAAACTGCCAACAGCTTTCCTCTCCAGCCAGATGCCCTCTCTTTTCAGTCCCTGGAAGAGACTGTGCACCAGTTTGTCTCTAATGGATCTATCTCTTCTAAAAGTAATTGCTGGTGCTGGGGGAATAATATCAGTAAGGTCCCCGTCCCCAAGTAAGATGGGCCAATGTCTTCTCAGAATACTCCTAACATTCTCAACCTGGTTATCGTAGGTACCAGTCAGTCTAATTGTCCCCTCTTCTGTAGGCGCTTTCTTAGGGGTTAATAGAGTTATATGTCCTGATGTGAGGGCTCTCTTATATGAGGCAGTAAGGGTCTCCAGAGGATATCCCCTTTCAGTAAAATCTATCTTTTAGGTCTTTGGCTTGTCTATTAAAGCCCTCAAGCGACGAACAGTTACGACGGATACGTAAAAATTTACCCTTTTTAAGGGGATGGGGATAAAAATGATCCCATCTTAGTAAACTGTTCGTTGCTCTGGGCTTTCTGAAAGTGGTGATTTCGAGAAAAAAAAACTGCATCCCCTCTTCTGATGAGCACATCCAAAAATGGCAGTACATGACTGTCAATCTCGAATGTGAATCTCAGACCCAATGGGTTGTGATTAAAGCCATTTACAAATTACTTAAATAGGCCTTTACTGCCAAACCACACAACAAACATGTCATCTATATATCTGCCCCAAAAAATAATATGAGAACTCCAGCTTCTCTCCTCCTCCCAAAAACAATGGTACTCTCCCACCAGTAGGCGGGATGACCCTGAATCACATGCAGGATGCAGCCTATCAGCAGCCAGTCACCCCTGTGATATCACAGCCCTATATATTCGGCAGCCATTTTGCCGCTCGTCATATCATTCATTACACTGCATACAGATAGGACGGACATCGCTGTGTGTGTGTGTTACATAGAAAAGCTCATTCCAGCAGCTTTTCACATCCTAGTCACATCAGTGTTCTGGTGGACAGAGAGCAGTGTTTTTTTCACTGAAAAGGATTTTTGCTGCAGCCATTAACCTCCCAGTCACTTTCTTCAGCATTGTATCACAGAGAGGGGCAGATAGCTTTGTGTTGCCTCATACATTTTAACAAGCTGCCTCAACTTCATAAACTTTAGCAGAGGAGGCAGGAATAATTTTTATGTGCAATTCTATGTCTTTGTTCCACAACAATTCATCTGCTGGTTATACTAGTCTGTAGATGGTATCATACCCAGGAGTCCATTCCTAATAGTCTTTGACAGAGTTCAATTTTGTGTTAAGTACACAGCTTTTTTTGTGCTGCAGCACTGTTGTGTACTGCTGGTGTTGGTTGGTGTTTTTTAAGCGTACTGTACTGCATTTTTCTGCCCTATTAAGTGCATACCACATCTGTACATCTAAGTAGTGTACTATTTTTTACCTGTTAATCTGTCAAGGGCCTAGATACTGTGAAAGTCCAGACAAAAGTAATCACCGGCTGGTGTTTTACAAAAATACGTATTTTTAAGCGTACTGTAGCAAATTTTTCTGCCCTCATAAGTGCATACCACATATCTACTTCTCTAAGTAGTGTACTATTTGTTACCTGCTAATCTGTCGTGGGCCTAAATACTGTGAAAGTCCAAGGAAAAGTAATCACCGACTGGTGTTTTACTAAAATAAAAAAAATTTGAAGCGTACTGTAGCGCATTTTTCTGCCTTCATAAGTGCATACCTGATACCACATACCCATAACTAAGTAGTGTACTATTTTGCAAAAGAACTCACCAGCTGGCAAAAGAACTCACCAGCTGGTTCTTTTTAAAGTGTACTGTAGCGCATTTTTCCGCCCTCATAAGTGCATACCTACATCTAAGCAGTGTACTATTTTGTACCTGTTAATCTGTCAAGGGCTTATATACTGTGAAAGGACAGCTAATAGTACACACCTGCTGCTGTTCTAGACAAATACTGTTTTAAGCATAGTGAAGCAGATTGTACTGTCCTGATATACGCAATAAATATGTTAGAAAGGGTAGTGCCAGGACGTGTACAGTAGAGTGGCAGAGGCCTAAATTCATCAGGCATAGGCAGAGGTCACAGCAGAATAGGGGCATGTGACATTGTTTCCTCATTTTGACATTTCTTGCGGTCACAGTTCTTGAAAAATTTCCTCCATTTAAGTTTTCTAACAAATAAATTGACATCCTTGACCCAATCAAATCCCATGCCCTTAGACAAAACTGAAACTTCGGCTGAGGACAGGGGTCTTGAGGACAGATTTATTATTTGATTGTCTGCGCACTTGCAGCGTATAGTCTCTCCTGGAAACCATATGCCACTTCCTTCCCCTCCAATAAAAGAGGTAGATGAGGAGGGTGAGGATATGTGAGTAGAGGCTGGATTTCCACCCCTTCATCTTAATCCCCTCCAATTTGTCCATGTTACCAGGTAACAATGATGGCAGATTTATTGACAAAAAATGAGAGGGAGATAGGACGGGGTCCATTTACCACCCTCAAACCCAAAAGTGTGAGAATGCCTCCACCCATGGATTCACCAAATTTGGATGTATTCCTGGAGGTGGTGACCCATGAATTAGAGAGAATTCCCCCCCTGAAATTATTGTATATCAGTCAACTTGACAGATGTAGAATTGACAGCATTGAAAACATTGGAATCAGACTCCACAATAACCATCAAGCCATCTGATAAAGGTGGGAATCTGGACACGTGTAAATACAAGAAGGGTATACAGACAGGTCAATTTGTACATAACTGTCGTAACTGTTTGTCACTTGAGGGCTTTAATAGACAAGCCAAAGACCTAAGATATAGGTTTACTGAAAGGGATATCCCCTGGAGACCCTTACTCATATAAGAGAGCCCTCACATCAGAACGAAGAACTCTGTTAATCCCTAACAAAGTTTCTACATAAGAGGGGACAATTAGCCTGATTGGTACCTATGATAACCAGGTTGAGATTGTTAGGAGTATTCTGAGAAGACATTGGCCCATTTTACTTGGAGACCAGGACCTTACTGAAATTATTCCTCCAGCACCAGCAATTACTTTTAGAAGGGGTAGATCCATTAGAGACAGACTGGTGCACAGTCACTTCCAGCGACCGAAAAGAGAGGGCACCTGGCTGGAGAGGAAAGCTGTTGGCAGTTTTTGCTGCGGTAGGTGTTGGGCATGTAATAATATCCATCAAGCTTGCTCTTCTGAGTGTTGCTGTGTAAGAGGGGGCGTGAAAGAGGAGTTTCAAAAACTGTCATTATCTGTTGTGCGGAGTGAATCTGTGGAGTGGGTGCGACTGCCTATAGTCCACATTCATATTTTGGGTAAGTCTTTCTCTCTTGCACATAGTTGGATAACTGTTAGAGTTTAAAGACCCTTTTTCATTATTTTTTTCTCCCTCTGTTCCACCTCTAGGGGGAGGAGGAGTAGATTGGGCACAGGTGAATAAATCTTAGCTTGGGACTCTTATTGAGAGCTTGCTGTGTAGGAGGGCGCGTGAAAGAGGAGTTTCAAAAACAGGAGTTTGAAAGCAGGAGGTTAAGAAAGCTGTGAGTGTTAATTTCTGAACCCACAAGGTCTACAAAAAATTTTAAGTGTAATTTTGACTGTCTGTTTTTGCCTATACATATGTGAAATCCCCATAACTAGATGGGCTCCATGTTGGAAAATGCAGTCCAATGTACATCCTGTTCAATGTATGCAATCCTTGAACAACAGTTTGAGGGTGCATATTGTTGTGCGAGATGTGTGCTAGTTGTCCGTTTGGAAGCCCAGATCCTGCATCTGTCAACAATGAGAAGCATTAACAACATGGAGAGAAGTCTCCTGCTCACTGAGCAGGCACTCTCAGGAGTAGAGGTGGGGAAGGACAGTGGGACGGAGTTGCAGGACAGTCAGGCAGTTAGCTGGGTTACAGTTAGAAAGCGGGGTAGGGGAAAAAGTGTCAGGGAGGCTAGTCCTGAACTGGCACACCCCAACAAGTTTGCCCGCTTGGCAGAAGAGGGGGATGCCATTACAGAGCTAGCAGAACTGCAGCAAGATACTGCCTCTGACCGCCAGGGGGGTGTCTGCTCCAGTAAGGAGGGAGGGAGGAGTACAGGGCAGGCCAGACAGGTACTAGTGGTGGGGGACTCAATTATTAGGGGGACAGACAGGGCGATCAGTCACAAAGACCGGGATCGCCGAACAGTGTGTTGTCTGCCTAGCGCACAAGTTCAGAACATCGCGGATCGGGTTGACAGGTTGCTGGGCGGGGCTGGAGAGGATCCAGCAGTCATGGTACATATTGGCACCAATGACAAAGTAAGAGGTAGTTGGAGTGTCCTTAAAAATGATTTCAGGGACTTAGGTCGCAAGCTTAAGGCAAGGACCTCCAAGGTAGTATTTTCTGAAATACTACCAGTACCACGAGCCGCACCAGAGATGCAGCGGGAAATCAGGGAGGTAAACAAGTGGCTCAGAAGCTGGTGTAGGAAGGAAGGGTTTGGGTTCATGGAGAACTGGGCTGACTTCGCTGTCGGTTAGCGGCTCTACCGTAGGGACGGGCAGCACCTCAATGGGGAGGGTGCAGCTGTGCTTGGGGAGAAGATGGCTAGAAGGGTGGAGGAGTGTTTAAACTAGGGACTTGGGGGGAGGGAACCTACAGCAAAGAGGGGGAAGATAGTGTAGATAGAGAGGTGGGAATTATAAATGTACCTGGGGGTGGAGCGGAGGGAGGGGTTAGAATAGTTAATAGGAATAGGCTTCATAGGAAAATAAAACTTACACCCTTGAATCCCATTAACCCCAATAACATAAAGGATGGAAATCTTAAGTGTATGTTCACAAATGCCAGAAGCCTAGCAAATAAAATTGGGGAGCTTGAGGCCTTGATACTTGAGGAACATATTTATATAGTTGGGGTCACTGAGACATGGCTGGACTTCTCGCATGACTGGGCTGTCAATCTGCAGGGGTTTACATTGTTTCGCAAAGATAGAATGAACAGAAAAGGTGGTGGAGTCTGTCTGTATGTTAGAAGTGGTATGAAAGTCAGTGTGAACGATGCCATAGTGTGATGATTCTGAGGAGGTGGAATCATTGTGGGTAGAATTACAAAAGGAGGGAAATACTGAAAAAAAAAATACTTGGTGTAATCTACAGACCCCCTAATATCACTGAAGAGATAGAAGGTCGGCTGCATAAACAAATAGAGAGGGCTGCCCGGGCAGGTACAGTGGTAATAATGGGAGATTTTAACTATCCAGATATAGATTGGGGTCCGGGGTTGGCTAAAACTACAAAGGGGCGACAATTCCTAAATTTATTGCAGGATAATTTTATGGGCCAGTTGGGGAGGACCCAACAAGAAGTGATGCATTGTTGGATCTGATCATTTCCATTAACGCAGAGCTGGTTGGTAATGTAACTGTGAGGGAAAACCTTGGTAATAGCAACCACAATATAGTTTCTTTTGACTTAAAATGTAGAAAACAAAGACAGGCGGGGAAGGCAAAAACATATAACTTTAAAAAGGCAAACTTTCCTGGGCTGAGGGCTGCACTACAGGACATAGACTGGGGGGAGGTGTTCTCAAATACTGATACAGAAGGTAAATGGGACATCTTTAAATCAACACTAATTAACTATACAGCTAAATATATACCAAAGGGAAACAAATATAAACGCTTAAAACTAAATCCTACATGGCTGACAAATGATGTTAAAAGAGCAATAAACAGCAAAAAAATAGCCTTCAAAAAATACAAATCTGATGGGTCAGCTATAACATTTAAACAGTACAAAGAGCTTAATAAAATCTGTAAAAATGTAGTAAAAACAGCAAAAATTCAAAATGAGAGACAGGTGGCCAAAGAAAGCAAAACTAATTCTAAATATTTTTTTAGATATATAAATGCAAAAAAAAAACAAGGACAGAGCATAAATGACCCATTAATAATGATAATGGGGAGGTTGTCACAGGCGATAAAGAGAAAGCGGAGCTACTGAATGGGTTCTTTAGTTCTGTATATACTAGGGAAGAAGGCGGAGCTGACATTGGACAGGTCAGTGCTGGTAACACATTAATGTAAAGATGGTACAAGGTAAGTTAAGTAATATAAATGTAAGCAAATCTCCAGGGTCGGATGGACTACACCCAAGAGTTCTTAGAGAGGTAAGTTTAGTAATATCTGTACCCCTGTTCATGATATTTAGAGATTCACTGGTGTCTGGTATTGTGCCAAGGGACTGGCGCAAGGCGAATGTGGTGCCAATCTTCAAAAAGGGCTCTATGTCTTCCTCAGGAAACTATAGACCGGTAAGTTTAACATGCATTGTGGGTAAATTGTTTGAAGGACTTATACGGGATTACATACAGGAATACATAGGGGATAAAAGTATTATAAGTGATAGCCAGCATGGGTTTACTAAGGATAGAAGTTGTCAAACCAATCTAATTTGCTTTTATGAAGAGGTGAGTAGAAGCCTTGACAGAGGAATGGCTGTGGATATAGTGTTTCTGGATTTTTCTAAAGCATTTGATACTGTCCCTCAAAGATGTCTGACAGGTAAGTTAAGGTCTTTGGGTTTGGAAATTTTAGTTTGTAACTGGATTGAACACTGGCTCATGGATCGTACCCAGAGAGTGGTGGTCAATGATTCGTACTCTGATTGGTCCCCGGTTATTAGTGGTGTACTGGGACCGCTGTTGTTTAATTTATTTATCAATGATATAGAGGATGGCATTAACAGCTCTGTTTCTATCTTTGCAGATGACACCAAGCTTTGTAGCACGGTACAGTCTATAGAGGATGTGTATAGGTTACAAGATGACTTGGATAGACTAAGTGTCTGGGCATCCACTTGGCAAATGAGGTTCAATGTGGATAAATGTAAAGTTATGCATCTGGGTACTAATAACCTGCATGCGTCGTATGTCTTAGGGTGGTTTAAACTAGCAGAGTCACTGGTAGAGAAGGATCTGGGTGTACAGAATAGCATGCAATGTCAGGCTGCTGCTTCCAAGGCCGGCAGGATATTGTCATGTATCAAAAGAGGTATGGACTCAAGGGACAGGGACATAAATGCTTTATAAAGCATTGGTACGGCCTCACCTGGAATATGCTGTTCAGTTTTGGGCACCAGCCCATAAAAGGGACACTGTGGAGCTGGAAAGGGTGCAGAGACACGCGACTAAACTAATATGGGGCATGGAACATCTTAGCTATGAGGAGCGATTAAAGGAGTTACAATTGTTTAGTCTTGAGAAGAGACGTTTAAGGGGGGAATATGATAAACATATATAAGTATATTAATGGCCCATACAAAAAATATGGAGAAAAACTGTTCCAGGTTAAACCCCCCCAAAGGACGAGGGGGCACTCCCTCGGTCTGAAGAAGAAAAAGTTTAGTCTCAAGGGGCGACATGCCTTCTTTACCATGAGAACTGTGAACTTATGGAACAGTCTACCTCAGGAACTGGTCACAGCAGGAAAAATTAACAGCTTTAAAACAGAATTAGATACATTCCTGGAACAAAATAACATTAATGCTTATGAAGAAATATAAAATCCCATCCCTTCCCCAATATCGCGCCACACCCCTACCCTTTAATTCCCTGGCTGAACTTGATGGACATATGTCTTTTTTCGACCGTACTAACTATGTAACTATGTAAGCACTGAAGAATAGTGAGGTGAATTTAAAACTTCACTTTTATTCTTATCCGGTTAAAAGACAAAGCAGTGAAAAATATGTAAATACCAAAAAAGTATCAAATAATAGTAGTGTGCACAAATCATCCGGCCGCCATCTGAATGCAGATCTGAATGGGCTGAGCAAAACACTTAACGCACTGTTACCATATGTGCTAATTCGCACCGGCATATAATATTTAACGCTTCTATTCATGTTTGCCTGGATCATTAAGTCAGGCTCATTTCATTAGTCTAGCATACATATTGACAGTTCATATGAAGAAGACACATTTAAACAGTATAGTCCCAAACAAAGAAGCAACCAGCACCGCTACTCCGTAATCCAATAATCCGCTATGCTCTTCTCCAGTAGTAGACTTGCATTATTTGTTATCTGTTTGGGACTTGCATTCGTATTCTTATAATGTGAGCACCGAAATACGAATTCAAGTCCCAAACAGATAACAAAGAAATGGAGCACTCACCAGGTCATTCAGGGTCATCAAGCTTCTTTTATTTCATAGAGCTTGGCAGCATGCAAACATGTAAGGGAGAGCGGACAAAACAAGGTGAGTGGGGGAGAGGGTTGGGCGAAGGTCCGTATTTGCGCACACAGCGCTTCGTCAGGCCCCTGTTTCATGACCCTGAATGACCAGGTGAGTGCTCCATTTCTTTGTTATCTGTTTGGGACTTGCACATTTAAACAGTCCTGCACATAAATATTATGTATGTCCACCTAACCTGTGTCTGTGCACATATAAAAAACGGGTGGATATTCTTATCCCTTGTGCATAAAATAACAGGTCTATGGGTACAGTTGCAATGGCTTATACTAGAAAACCTGATTCCCAGAATTGCTTCCGCGTCGATGGCTCCGACTTATGTAGCAGTCCTCCCAGTTGGTTCACTTCACATGCCGTATTGAAGTCAGATGTTCTTAGACTTGCTTCAAAATTGGTGTGCTCAACACGTAGTGATGTTTCGCCGTATTCTGTTGCTTATGCGAGTTCTTGCACGTCCTGCTGTAAGTATCATCAGGAATCAATGTTATACAGCTTTTTGTTATCAAAATACCATTTTTCGGCTCTCTCTGTGATGTCATGCTGGTACAGCTCTGATGGCGGCCGTATACTAGCTGGTTTCACAGTCTTAGTTTTAAACACACCCTGAGACCTCCCCTGTATCGTACGTCATTGTAACTACCTATTAACCTGAGCACTTCAGTCCCCTGGTAACATACGGTATGAACTACAAGGGGTTGGGTAACCTAAGTTCAAACTTCACTTAAAAAATGCTGCTTGACATCTAATTACACTGTGCGTTTCATGAACACATCTAAATATGTAACAAGAAAGGAGTATTTAGACTTACACTCACTAATTATACGTGTATATAGCACATATTATCACCAGTATTCAAGAGTAATATAATTAGAAGCCAGTGAAAATAATTTAATTATACAACATATAGAATAACATTGTGCTCAAACGGCTCCAAACGGAAATGTGCATAGATTCTTCACAAAGAGGGATTAACCATAGCAGAGCTACATATTAGTGGAATGCGGTGCGAAAACACTGCAGCTATGGGAACACATAATTCAGAATACTTCTTTTAGACGGGATAGATAGGAAAAATATAACATATGCCAATACCTATACACGTGCAAGTTTAGGGACCAAAGCGAGATTGACAGAAGTCTGTATTGCGGAGGGGACTAAATATGAAGGATGTTAATTTATAAATTATACATGTAAAAATATCCAACAAACTGAGACCTTTTGCAGTGTGGTAACAGGGAGAGAATATAGGATCCGTGATTTTGTGTACTGTGATACAGAAGGTGTAATCTATTTTGGCACATGTAGCTGTCCTCTACAATATGTAGGGAAGACAAAGAGGGCCCTAAAGAAAAGGGTCCGCAAACATATATTTGATATACAGAACAGAAGAGACACCTCTGTATCACAGCACATATGGGAAATGCATGGAGGAGATAGTAAATCTATCTCATTGTTACGCCGAGCGCTCTGGGTCCCCGCTTCTCCCCGGAGCGCTCGCAGCGTTTACCTGCTCGCAGCGACCCGGTCAGACCCGCTGACCGGGAGCGCTGCGATAGTGTCCCTAGCAGGGATGCGATCCGCGATGCGGGACGCTCCCGCTCGCGGTTCGCATCCCAGGCCGCTTACCATACCCGTTCCCCGTCTGCATAGTCCCACCGCACGCGGCCCCGCTCCCTAGGGCGCGCGCACCGGCTCTCTGCGATTTAAATGGCCAGTGCGCCGCTGATTGGCGCCTGGCCCAAATTAGTGAAATCACCTGTGCACCTCTCTATTTAACCTCACTTCCCCTTCCCTTCCTTGCCAGATCTTGTTGCCATTGTGCCAGTGAAAGCGTTCCTTCTATGTCCCAAGCCAGTGTTCCAGACCTCCTGCCGTTGCCCCTGACTACGATCCTTGCTGCCTGCCCTGACCTTCTGCTACGTCCGACCTTGCTCTTGCCTAATCCCTTGTACCGCGCCTATCTCAGCAGTCAGTCGGGGTTGAGTCGCTATCGGGTGGAACGACCTGGGGGTTACATGCCGCAGCAAGTCCATTCCACTTTGCGGCGGGCTCTGGTTAATACCAGTAACCCCTTAGACTCCGTTCCCCTGGTACGGGCCACGTCATCACCCCACTGACACAGAGGATCCACCACCAGTATCCTCACAGTACCCGGATCCTGACAGTAGATCCGGCCATGGATCCCGCTGAGGTCCCGCTGCCAGTTGTCGCTGACCTTACCACGGTGGTCGCCCAGCAGACGCAACAGATAGCGCAACAAGGCCATCAGCTGTCTCAACTGACTGTTATGCTACAACAGATTTTACCGCAGCTACAGCAACCATCTCCTCCGCCAGCTCCTGCACCTCCTCCGCAGCGAGTGGCCGCTTCCAGCCTCCGCTTGTCCCTGCCGGACAAATTTGATGGGGACTCTAAACTATGCCGTGGTTTTCTCTCACAATGTTCCCTGCATTTGGAGATGATGTCGGACCAATTTCCCACTGAACGGTCAAAGGTGGCTTTCGTGGTTAGTCTCCTGTCTGGGAAGGCCTTGTCATGGGCCACACCACTCTGGGACCGCAATGATCCTGTCACTGCCACTGTTCAGTCATTCTTCGCTGAGGTTCGTTGTGTCTTTGAGGAACCTGTCCGAGCCTCTTCTGCCGAAACTGCCTTGCTGAACCTGGTCCAAGGAAATTCTTCTGTAGGCGAATTCAATTTCGTACCCTCGCCTCTGAATTATCTTGGAACAACGAGGCCCTCTGCGCGACCTTTAAAAAAGGCCTATCCAGTAACATCAAGGATGTGCTGGCCGCACGAGAAATTCCTGCCAATCTGCATGAACTCATCCATTTGGCCACCCGCATTGACATGCGTTTTTCCGAAAGACGCCAGGAGCTCTGTCAGGATATGGACTTTGTTCGCACTAGGCGATTTCTCTCCCCGGCTCCTCTCTTCTCTGGTCCACTGCAATCTGTTCCTGTGCCTTCTGCCGTGAAGGCTATGCAAGTAGACCGGTCTCGTCTGACCCTACAAGAGAGGACACGCCGCCGCAATGAGAACCTATGCCTGTACTGTGCCAGTACCGAACACTTCCTGAAGGATTGTCCTATCCGTCCTCCACGTCAGGAAAGACGCACTCCTATTCCGCACAAAGGTGAGACACCTCTAGGAGTGAACTCTGCTTCTCCACGTCTTACTGTGCCTGTGCGGATTTCTTCTTCTCCTAACTCCTCCTTCTCAGCTGTGGCCTTCTTGGACTCAGGCTCTGCAGGAAATTTTATTTTGGCCTCTTTCATTAACAGGTTCAACATCCCAGTGACCAGTCTCGCCAGACTCTCTACATCGCTTCAGTTAATGGAGAAAAATTGTACTGTACTGTGCGTTACCGCACAGAACCCCTGTTAATGTGCATTGGACCTCATCACGAGAAAATTGAATTCCTGGTCCTATCTAACTGCACTTCTGAAATTCACCTCGGCCTGCCTTGGCTCCAACGCCATTCTCCTACCCTTGATTGGACCACCGGGGAGATCAAGAGCTGGGGTCCTTCTTGCCACAAAAAAATGCCTCACGTCTGCTCCCAGTTCCGTCAGTCAAACCTCAGTGACTCCTCCCATACCAGGTCTCCCCAAGGCCTATCAGGACTATGCCGATGTTTTTTGCAAAAAACAAGCAGAGACTTTACCTCCTCACAGGCCTTATGACTGCCCTATTAATCTCCTTCCTGGTACTACTCCACCCCGAGGCAGGATCTACCCGCTTTCTGCTCCTGAGACTCAAGCCATGTCAGACTACATCCAAGAAAATTTAAAGAGGGGATTCATCCGCAAGTCTTCATCCCCTGCCGGAGCGGGGTTCTTCTTTGTCTCCAAAAAAGACAGTTCCTTACGCTCGTGCATCGATTACCGCGGTTTAAATAAGATCACTATAAAAAACCGCTATCCCCTGCCTCTTATCTCGGAACTCTTTGACCGCCTACGTGGCGCTAACATCTTCACCAAATTGGATTTAAGAGGCGCATATAATCTCATCCGCATCAGGAAAGGGGATGAGTGGAAGACCGCATTTAATACCAGAGACGGACATTTTGAATATCTGGTTATGCCCTTTGGGCTCTGCAACGCCCCTGCTGTCTTCCAGGACTTCGTGAATGAAATATTTTGGGATCTGTTATATATACCTGTGTTGTGGTTTACCTGGACGACATTTTGATTTTTTCTTCTAGTCTCGAAGAACACCGCCGCCATGTTTGTCTAGTGCTCCAGAGACTCTGTGACAATCAATTATATGCCAAAATGGAGAAATGTTTCTTTGAATGCCAATCTCTCCCCTTTCTAGGATATTTTGTCTCTGGCTAGGGACTTCAAATGGACCCAGACAAACTGTCAGCCGTGTTAAATTGGCCACGCCCCTCCGGACTCCGAGCTATCCAACGCTTCTTGGGGTTTGCCAATTACTACCGACAGTTTATTCAGCATTTTTCCACCATTGTGGCTCCAATTGTGCCCCTAACCAAGAAAAACGCCAACCCTAAGTCCTGGCTTCCCCAAGCGGACGAGGCATTCAACCGTCTCAAAACTGCCTTTTCTTCTGCTCCTGTACTCTCCAGACCTGATCCATCTAAACCCTTCTTGCTGGAGGTAGACGCCTCCTCGGTGGGAGCCGGAGCTGTACTCCTACAAAAAAAACTCTTCTGGACATAACATTACTTGTGGTTTCTTTTCTAAGACATTCTCTCCGGCGTAGAAAAATTACTCCATTGATGATCAAGAACTGCTGGCCATTAAACTAGCCCTCGAAGAATGGAGGCACCTGCTGGAGGGTTCCAAATACCCAATTATCATCTACACGGATCACAAGAATCTCTCTTATCTTCAGTCTGCCCAACGGCTGAACCCACGCCAGGCTAGGTGGTCGTTGTTTTTTGCCCGTTTTAACTTTGAGATTCATTTTCGCCCTGCTGACAAAAACATCAGGGCTGACGCCCTCTCTCGTTCCTCTGATGCTTCCGAAATGGAAGCCCCCCTTCAACACATTGTTCCTCCTGAGTGTGTGATCTAGTCTTCCCCAGCTTCTATCAGACAAACACCTCCTGGAAAGACCTTCGTCCCTCCATGCCAGCGCCTCAAGATCCTCAGGTGGGGACATTCCTCGCACCTCGCCGGCCATGCTGGCGTCAAGAAGTCCATCCAACACATCTCTCGATTTTATTGGTGGCCTACCCTGGAAGCAGATGTTGCTGATTTCGTTCAGGCTTGTACAATCTGTGCCCGGGACAAGACTCCTCGCCAGAAGCCTGCCGGCCTCCTTCATCCTCTGCCTATCCCTGAGCTACCATGGTCTCAGATTGCCATGGAATTTATAACGGACCTGCCTTTATCCCATGGCAACACAGTCATTTGGGTGGTCGTTGATCATTTCTCCAAGATGGCACATTTTATTCCACTTCCAGGTCTTCCTTCTGCGCCACAGTTGGCGAAACAATTTCTTGTGCACATTTTTTGCCTTCACGGGCTTCCCACGCATATCGTCTCGGATAGAGGCGTTCAATTTGTGTCGAAATTCTGGAGAGCTCTCTGTAATCAACTAAAAATCAAATAAAATTTCTCGTCTTCCTATCATCCCCAATCCTATGGGCAAGTAGAGAGAGTTAACCAGGTCCCTTGTGACTATTTGCGACATATTGTTTCCTCCCGCCAGGATGATTGGGCCGATCTTCCACCCTGGGCTGAATTCTCGTACAATCCTCCGCCAAATCCCAGTTCTTTGTGGTGTACGGCCGTCACCCTCTTCCCCCCCCCCTCCCCACTCCCACGCCTTCTGGTTTGCCTGCTGTTGACGAAGTTACCCGGGACTTCTCCACCATCTGGAAAGAGACTCAAAAATCTCTCATACAGGCCTCATCCCGGATGAAGAAGCATGCCGACAAAAAGAGAAGAACTCCTCCTGTCTTTGCTCCTGGAGACAAAGTGTGGCTCTCCGCCAAGTATATCCGCTTCTGTGTCCCCAGTTATAAACTGGGACCACGTTATCTTGGACCCTTTAAAATCAAGTGCCAAATCACAATCCTGTCTCCTACAAACTCCTTCTTCCCCCTTCTCTCCGTATTCCTAACGCTTTTCATGTTTCTCTCCTTAAACCGCTTATCCTTAACCGCTTCTCTCCCAAGGTTGTCGTTCCAACTCCTGTCTCCGGTTCCTCCGATGTTTTCTCGGTTAAAGAAATTCTTGCATCTAAGACGGTCAGAGGTAAAAAAAAAATTCTCGTAGATTGGGAAAATTGCGGTCCTGAGGAGAGGTTGTGGGAACCCGAGGATAACATCCTCGACAAGGACCTCATTCACTAATTTTTGGGTTCCAAAAAGAGGGGGATACCCAGGGGGGGGGGTACTGCTACGCCGAGCGCTCCGGGTCCCCGCTTCTCCCCGGAGCGCTCGCAGCGTTTACCTGCTCGCAGCGCTCCGGTCAGACCCGCTGACTGGGAGCGCTGCAATAGTGTCCATAGCAGGGATGCAATCCGCGATGCGGGAAGCGCCCGCTCGCGGTTCGCATCCCAGCACGCTTACCAGACCCGTTCCCCGTCTGCACAGTCCCAGCGCGCGCGGCCCCGCTCCCTAGGGCGCGCGCCGGCTCTCTGCGATTTAAAGGGCCAGTGCGCCGCTGATTGGCGCCTGGCCCAAATTAGTGAAATCACCTGTGCACCTCTCTTTTTAACCACACTTCCCCTACCCTTCCTTGCCAGATCTTGTTGCCATTGTGCCAGTGAAAGCGTTCCTTCTATGTCCCAAGCCAGTGTTCCAGACCTCCTGCCGTTGCCCCTGACTACGATCCTTGCTGCCTGCCCTGACCTTCTGCTACGTCCGACCTTGCTCTTGCCTAATTCCTTGTACCGCGCCTATCTCAGGAGTCAGTCGGGGTTGAGTCACTATTGGGTGGAACGACCTGGGGGTTACCTGCCGCAGCAAGTCCATCCCACTTTGCAGCGGGCTCTGGTGAATACCAGTAACCCCTTAGACTCCGTTCCCCTGGTACGGCCCACGTCATCACCCCACTGACACAGAGGATCCACCACCAGTATCCTCACAGTACCCGGATCCTGACACACATTTTATGGAATGGAAGTTATTCGGAGATCCCCGAGAGGAGGTGCGTGGGATAGACGTATCCTACAAAAGGAGTCTGAATAGATTTTCAGAATGCGATCTGTAACACCACTAGGTTTAAATGAACGTTTGACTTATGGCTGTTTTGTATAGTCTTCCCTACCATTATGCCTCCTATTGTTCTGATTCAAAAAGTTTCATATTTCAAGTTAGCCCACAATGGCCATATTCCCTATGATATGTTGAATCATGGAGTCTGTGGCTTTATTTAGTTTTGGACCTTATGTTTATTAAAATAGTTGAGAAAACCTTGGAGTTGGCATCAATATGAGGAGATCATATAGTGGCTGAAAGGCACAGCCTGGAGTTGGCTGAAGCATGAGGAGACCATATAGTGGCTGAATGGCACATCCTGGAGGTGGCTGAAACTAGAGGATACCATATAGTGGCTGAATGAGACAGCCTGGAGGTGGCAGAAGCAGCATCAGCAGTCCGGAAAGTGACCCCAATGCAGAGGAATTTATGAAACTGGGGACCCGCACCTTAACCCCTTCCCGCTATTGGACGTATGCATACGTCCAGGCGAACTACACGTTCGCGCAAATGGACGTATGCATACGTCCAAGCGATCTCCTGCTCTACCGCAGCTGCCCGGGCCGTGATCGCGCCAGTCCCGGCAGCATTAACCCCATAGATGCCGTGATCAGTTCTGATCACGGCATCTATGGTGTTTTCAGGGGAGCGCTCTCCCCCTGCCCACCAACGGCGGCGCTGCGATAAAATAAGGGGGATCGAGGGTGTCCAAGACACCCTCGATCCCCCTTGAAGAGATTGGAGTGAGGTGGCAGCGGAGCGACCGACCAATAGCAGACTGGGGGCGGGGGGGGGTTAAAGTTCGGTTCCCTCCCCCCGCTATGCCCACCCATTGGTGTCCGGGCACAGCGGGGGGAACCGTGTAGTAGCGGCAGCGGCGGAGCTCCAGATGACGGCGGTGGCTGTGATCATGGCGGCGGTGGAGGTGAGTATGGCGCCGTGTGTCCGGGAGTCTGTTGCCTAGCAACATCTGCAGGGCGACATTTGGAGAGTGGTCTCTAAACTGTGGCCCTCCAGATGTTGCAAAACTACAACTCCCACCATGCCTTGACAGCTGTTTGCTGTGTTGGCATGCTGGGAGTTGTAGTTTTGCAAGATTTAGAGGGGTTCAGGCTAGAGATCACTGACAGTGGTCTCTAAACTGTAGCCCTCCAGATGTTACAAAACTACAACTCCCAGCATGCCCAGACAGCAGTTTGCTGTCTTAGCATGCTGAGATTTGTAGTTTTGCAACATCTGGAGGGCCATAGTTTAGAGACCACTGTCAGTGATCTCCAGCCTGAACCCCTCTAAATCTTGCAAAACTACAACTCCCAGCATTCAGGAACAGCAAATGGCTGTCTCGGCATGCTGGGAGTTGTACTTGCGTGCCTCCAGCTGTTGCATAACTATATCTCCCAGCATTCCCTTTGGCAATCAGTACATGCTGAGAGTTGTAGTTCTGCAACAGCTGGAGGCACACTGGTTGGGAAATACCGAGTTAGGTAATAGGTTCTATTACCTAACTCAGTATTTTCCAACCAGTGTGCCTCCAGCTGTTGCAAAACTACAACTCCCAGCATGCACGTTCTGTCAGTGCATGCTGGGAGTTGTAGTTTTGCCCCCCCCCCCTCCCATGTGAATGTACAGGTTACATTCACACTGGCGGCGGATTACAGTGAGTTCCCTGCTTCAAGTTTGAGCTGCAGCCGCAGCTCAAACTTCTAGCGGGAGACTCAGTGTAATCCGCCGTCAGTGTGAATGTAACCTAAAAACATTACACTACACTAAGATAAAATAAAGAGTAAAACACTACATATACACACGTACACTGCCCCCCCCTACCACCCTCCCTTCCCCCCCAATAAAAATGAAAAACGTATCCTACAGCAGTGTTTCCAAAACGGAGCCTCCAGCTGTTGCAAAACAAAAACTCCCAGCATTTCCGGACAGCCATTGACTGTCCAAGCATGCTGGGAGTTTAGCAACAGCTGGAGGCACCCTGTTTGGGAATCACTGATGTAGAATACCCCTATGTCCACCCCTATGCAACTCCCTAATTTAGGCCTCAAATGCGCATGGCGATCTCACTTTGGAGCGCTGTCGTATTTCAAGGCAACAGTTTAGGGCCACATATGGGGTATCGCCGTACTCGGGAGAAATTGCCTAACAAATTTTGGGGGGCTTTTTCTCCTTTTACCCCTTATGAAAAGGTAAAGTTGGGGTCTACACCAGCATGTTAGTGTAAAAAAAAAAACATTTTTGTACACTAACATACTGGTGTTGCCCCATACTTAAAAATTTCACAAGCGGTAAAAGAAAAAAAGCCTCCAAAATTTGTAATGCAATTTCTCCTGAGATACTAAGATACCCCATATGCGGGCGCAAAGTGTTCTGGGGACGCACAACAAGGCTCAGAAAGGAGAGTGCACCATGTAAATTTGAGGTCTAAATTGGTGATTTGCACAGGGGTGGCTGATTTTACAGCAGTTCTGACATAAGTGCAAAACAATAAATACCCACATGTGACCCCATTTTGAAAACTACACCCCCCACAGAATGTAATAAGGGGTACCGTGAGCATTTACACCCCACAGGTGTCTGACAGATCTTTGAAACAGGAGTCTGTGAAAATGAAAAAGAAAATTTTTTATTTGCACAGCCCACTGTTCCAAAGATCCATCAGATGCCAGTGGGGTGTAAATTCTTCCTGCACCCCTTATTACCTTCCGTGAGGGGTGTAGTTTTAAAAATGGGGTCACATGTGGGGGGGGGGGTCCACTGTTCTGGCACCATGGGGGGCTTTGGAAATGCACATGGCCAAATTCTCTCTCCAAAAGCTCAATGATGCTCCTTCTCTTCTGAGCATTGTAGTTTGCCCCCAGTGCACTTCATGTCCACTTATGGGGTATTTCCATACTCAGAAGAGATGGGGTTACAAATTTTGGGGGGTATTTTCTGCTATTATCCCTTGTAAAAATGTAAAATTTGGGGGAAAACAAGCATTTTAGTGTAAAAAAAAGATATTTTTTTTTATATATGCAAAAGTCGTGAAACACCTGTGGGGTATTAAGGTTCGCTTTATCCCTTTTTACGTTCCTCAAGGGGTCTAGTTTCCAAAATGGTATGCCATGTGTTTTTGTTTGCTGTCCTGGCACCATAGGGGCTTGCTAAATGTGACATGCCCCCCGAGCAAAATTTGCTCTCAAAAAGCCAAATATGACTCCTTCTCTTCTGAGCATTGTAGTTTGGCCGTAGTTCACTTCAGGTCAACTTATGGGGTACCTCCATACTCAGAAGAGATGGAGTTACATATTTTGGGGGGTATTTTCTGCTATCAACCCTTGCAAAAATGTGAAATTTGGGGGGAAACACACATTTTAGTGAACATTTTTTTTTTTTTTTACATATGCAAAAGTCATGAAACACCTGTGGGGTATTAAGGCTCACTAAATTCCTTTTTACGTTCCTCAAGGGGTCTAGTTTCCAAAATGGTATGCCATGTGTTTTTTTTTGCTGTTTTGGCACCATAGGGGCTTCCTAAATGCAACATGCCCCCCAAAAACCATTTCCGAAAAACATACTCTCCAAAATCCCCTTGTCGCTCCTTCGCTTCTGAGCCCTCTACTGCGCCCGCCGAACAATTTGCATAGACATATGAGGTATGTGCTTACTTGAGAAAAATTGGGCTACAAATTCAAGTATACATTTTTTCCTTTTACCCCTTGTAAAAATTCTAAAATTGTGTCTACAATTACATGCAAGTGTAAAAAATGAAGATTTTGAATTTTCTTCACTTTGCTGCTTTTCCTGTGAAACACCTAAAGGGTTAAAACACTTACTGAATGTCATTTTGAATACTTTGGGGGTGCAGTTTTTGTAATGGGGTCATTTATGGGGTATTTCTAATATGAAGACCCTTCAAATCCACTTCAAACCTGAACTGGTCCATGAAAAATAGCGAGTTTGAAAATTTTGTGAAAAATTGTAAAATTGCTGCTGAACTTTGAAGCCCTCTGGTGTCTTCCAATAGTAAAAACATGTCAATTTTATGATGAAAATATAAAGTAGACATATTGTATATGTGAATCCAAAAAAAAAATATTTGGAATATCCATTTTCCTTACAAGCAGAGAGCTTCAAAGTTAGAAAAATGCTAAATTTTCAATTTTTTCATCAAATTTGGGGATTTTTCACCAAGAAAGGATGCAAGTTACCACAAAAATTTACCACTATGTTAAAGTAGAATATGTCACGAAAAAAACAATCTCGGAATCAGATTGATAAGTAAAAGCATTCCAGAGTTATTAATGTTTAAAGTGACAGTGGTCAGGTGTGCAAAAAAAGGTCTGCGTCCTAGAGGTGAAAATGGGCTGTGTCCTTAAGGGGTTAATTATGTTTTGCAGTATCCATGGCAGCACAATGAGAGAGCCTGGAGGTGGTAGCATCAGCATGAGGACACCATATAGTGGCAGAATGACAGGGCGTGGAGGTGGCAGCATCAGCATGAGGAGACCATAGAGCAGTACAATGAGAGAGCCTCGAGGTGGCAGCATCAGCATGAGGAGACCGTAGAGCAGCACAATTAGAGAGCTTGGAGGTGGCAGCATCAGCATGATGAGACCATATGGCGGCACAATGACAGAGCGTGGAGGAGGTAGTAGCATTAGCATGAGGAGACTATAGAGCAGCACAATGACAGAACCTTGAGGTGGCAGCAGCAGAATAAGGACCATGCCAAGTGAGGGTTGGGTCTGAGGAACCCTCCGACTGTTGACTGGGGGTATCAGATATCCATGAAGTGGATGACCGAGTGAACCAATCAATCACGGCTGCTGGGTTGCTGGTCGAGACACGACTGGTAGCTGACATCGGGAGCTCAGACCTCTTGCTGCGACTCCGGCTGCCACACGCCCCTACTCTGCTCTGACCTCTGCCTGCCCTGATGAATATAGGCCTCTGCCACTCCACTGTGCACGTCCTGGAACTACTCTGCCTAACATACTTATTGCGTATATCAGGGGAGTACAATACGCTTCACTACGCTTAAAACAGTATTTGTCTAGAACAGCAACAGATGTGTACAATTAGCTGTCCTTTCACAGTATATAGACCCTTGACAGATTAACAGGTACAAAATAGTACACTACTTAGATGTAGGTATGTGGTATCAGGTATGCACTTATGAGGGCAGAAAAATGCGGTACAGTACGCTTAAAAAAATGTATTTTAGTAAAACACCAGCCGGTGATTACTTTTTCCTGGACTTTCACAGTATCTAGGCCATTGTCAGATTAACAGGTACAAAATAGTACACTACTTAGATGTAGGTATGTGGCATCAGGTATGCACTAATGAGGGCAGAAAAATGCTTTACAGTACGCTTAAAAAGGTATTGGAGTAAAACACCAGCCGGTGATTACTTTTGGCTGTCCATTCACTGTACGTAGGCCCTTGACAGATTAACAGGCACAAAATAGTGCACCACTTAGATGTAGGTTTGTGGTATTCACTTTTGAGGGCAGAAAATTGCTGTACAGTGCGCTAATTTTTTTTTATTTTTGCACAACACCAGCAGTACACACCAGTGCTGCAGCACAAAAAAGCTGTGTACTAAACACAAAATTGCACTCTGTCAAAGACTATTAGGAATGGACTGCTGGGTGTTATACCGTCTACAGAGTAGTATGACCAGCAGATGATTTGTTGTGGAACAAAGACACAGAATTGCGCTGAAAAATGATTCCTGCCTCCTCTGCTTTATGAAGTTGAGGCAGCTTGTTGAAATATATGAGGCAACACACAGCTATTTGCCCCTCTCTGTAATACAATGCTGAAGAAAGTGACTGGGAGGTTAATGGTTGCAGTAAAAATAATTTTCAGTGAAAAAAAAACACTGCTCTCTGTCCACTAGAACGCTGATGTGACTAGAATGTGAAACGCTGCTGGAATGAGCTTTTCTATGTAACACACACACAGCGACGTCCGTCCTATCTCTATGCAGTGTAATGAATGGTATGAGGAGCCGCAAAATGGCTGCTGAATATATAGGGCTGTGACATCACAGAGGTGACTTGCTGCTGATAGGCTGCATCCTGCATGTGATTCAGGGTCATTCCGCCTACTTCCCTTCCCGCCTTGCCTTCCACCTTTCCAGCGTTCCTTGCCCCATGTACTGACATGTGGTTCCACCATTTTAGATGCCCTGGAGTTGCAGTAAATGGAGTTTAATGAAGTGATTCGCGAAATTCATGACGAATTCGGGGTTCGTCAGCTTCGATTCGCTCATCTCTAGTGATCGCCATCAAATGCTAATACAATATGAGATGGCATTGATACTGAGAATGGGGGCTCTTGGCCCTCTTGGTCTCAACGAGTGTCAGGATAAAAATGTATTCCCCTGAAGGTGTAATGTAGCAAAATGGTTGATATATGCTGTGTTTTTATTCTTCTCTTCACTTACCTTTGATATGTTTTTAATAAGTATTTCATTTTTGTAATTGTTAATAAAGTTGAATCAAGGGATTATTTAAGGGAAGGGATAGCACATTGGAATTAGGCTGTGAAGAAGCTTTGTAAGCAAAACAATTGTTACCTGTGCGCGGAATGTGCTGACAATAAAGCTATGTTGGATCTATGACGTGTGCTGCAGACATCTCATTCCTAAGTTTGTTGTAAAAAAAAATAGTATTTTTTTGTTGCGCCATAAATTTTATGGTAAAATTAGTGATGTCATTACAAAGGTCAACTGGTCATGCAAAAATCGAGACCTCATGCTCGTCTGTGCATGGAAATATAAAAGAGTTATGATTTTTAGAAGGTGTGGAGGAAAAAACGAAAATACAAAAATAAAATTGGCTGCGTCCTTAAAGGGGTACTCCACTGGAAAACATAATTTTTTTTAAGTCAAATGGTGCCAGAAAGTTGAACAGATTTGTAAATTACTTCAATTAAAAAATCTTAATCCTTCTAGTACTTAGCTGCTGTTGTGATCTACAGGAAGTTCTTTTCTATTTGAATTTAATGGTGCATATTTAAGGTCATTTTATTGGATATTACAAAAAAGATTTATTTGCCTTTTCATAAATTATGATTAGAGATGAGCGAATTTTTGAAACATTCGATTCAGCTGATTCACCGAATTTAAAAAAAAAAACAATTTGATTTGATCAGAATAAATTTGCGGCAAATCAATATAATAAAGTGTGTGTGTGTAGTAGACAGATTATTAACATTTGACCGCTAAGCGGTCACTAAGACCCTAAATTTCCCACCCAATATAAAACTTAACGTTTAATGAGCCAAGATTAAAATAACCTCACACATATTGATCCATATGGATCAATATGTGTGAGGTTATTTTAATCTTGGCTCATTAAACGTTAAGTTTTATATTGGGTGGGAAATTTAGGGTCTTAGTGACCGCTTAGCGGTCAAATGTTAATAATATTGGATTTACCCTCCACTCATAGGTCCCTCTTGCTGCATGTAGTAGACAGATCGCCCCGGGTGTCTGACACCCATTGGGATCCTCCTGTATAATGTATAGATGGGGCAGCTGGCCCCTCTTCTGCTTGATCCTGCACTATGTTCTGCTATGTGAAGTTCCAGCCAATCCCAACTCTCTGCGGGAAATATGATTAATTGGTATACATACGGCAGTGCAGTGGACCAGAGAAGAGTGGCCGTGTCCTGTATCTATACATTACACAGGACGATCGCAGCGGGTCTCAGGAGTGACACTCACTTTGATATTTCCTTTACTGCAGGTACTACTGCTCCAAACATGGAGCACACTCTGCTCCATACTGGAAGCTGTAGTACCTGCATTAATAGACAGATCACAACAGGTGTCACTTCTTACACCTGTTCTGATCTGTCTATTAATGTAGGTACTACAGGGACTAATTTTCAGGAGCAATATTAAATATATATTCACTTTACTTTTTTAGCCCCATTTATTTAATTTTTTCGGGCATTTAGATGTGCTGCCATGAATAATTGTGAGAGTCAAAGATGAGATGAGGACAGGGACATTTGTAATATGCATAATACAATAGGCAAAAAAAAAGCTGACAGTTTCCTTAATTTACCAAAGATTAAATTTAATAAAATTTAAAAGATTAAATTTAATAAATTTACAGAGGTCTTCTATCAGAAATTAAAGATACTTCAAATTGCAATTTGTGGAAGAAGATGCCAGGACAATAATGTATGTACCGTATATACTCGAGTATAAGCCGAGTTTTCGTGCTGAAAACGCCCCCTCAGCTTATACTCCAGTGAACTCTCCGTCTGTCAATCCCTTCATCAGTGGTCTTCAACCTGCGGACCTCCAGATGCTGCAAAACTACAACTCCCAGCAAACCCGGGCATGCTGGGTGTTGTAGTGTTGAAACCTCTGGAGGTCCGCAGGTTGAGGACCACTGCGGCCTTCGTCATCATCCAGCCCCCCCCTTTTGTTTTGTACTCACCCCCCCTCGGCGGGAAGTTAGGGTGAGCTGGTCCGGGCCATCTATGCTGCAGGGATGGTTAGTCGTTGCGGGCTGCCCATTTTCACTTGGGGGGCCTCTTCTCCACGCTTCGGGCCCGGCCCCGGAGTAGTGACGTTGCCTTGACGACGACGCACATGGACATACATGCGCAACGTCCATGTGCTTCGTCGTGAAGGCAACGCACTAGTCCATGGCTGTCCGGGCATGCTGGGAGTTGTAGTTTTGCAACATCTGGAGGTCCGCAGGTTGAAGACCACTGATGAATGTATTGACAGGTGATGATGATGAAAGGGGGGGGGGGGTGATGACGAAGGCTGCAGTGGTCTTCAACCTGTGGACCTCCAGAGGTTTCAAAACTACAACTCCCAGCATGCCTGGACAGCCTATGGCTGTCCGGGCATGCTGGGAGTTTTAGTTTTGCAACATCTGGAGGTCCGCAGGTTGAAGACCACTTATGAAGGGATTGACAGGCAGTGATGATGAAGGGGGGGATGATGACGGGGGTCTGGATGATTACATGGGGGGATGATGTATTTCCCACCCTAGGCTTATAGTTGAGTCAATAACTTTTCCTGGGTTTTGGGGTAAAATTAGAGGCCTCGGCTTATATTCGGGTCGGCTTACACTCGAGTATATATGATATGTATTTAATGTAATTGGGAAAGACAATGTCATTGTAATTATACAGTATGAGATGGTTTTAATTGACAAATTACTGAAAAACTCTTCTTGCAATTCCAATGTCTCTGCTCTGCATGTGAAAAATATTTTATGCAGGGGATGATGGGAGTTTTAATTCCTCAATTCCAGTATAGTTGTTGCAGCGGGACCAGCAGTGAGTCTATGGCCGTCCTAGGGCCATATGAATGGAAGAAATAAAGTTTTTAAATATACAGTAGCTGCTCTAATTAGAGCAAAGTAAGGTTAATTGAGTAATGAGACCACATCCAATTAAGGTCAAATAGGTAACAGAACCTCAAAGGAATGTAGGTCATGTGGTTTGACCTTAATTTGCTGTGGTTTTATAATTCAATTAACGTCTTTCCCTCCTATTCCCTGTTCTTCATTCATCTGTCTTCTGAGTGAGTGAAAAAAAAATTAATTATATATATATATATATATATATATATATATATATATATATATTTCCTATTCGTCCTAAGGCAGCACACACCAATGGGATATTTCCTCTCCCAGACTCCTCCCTAGGACCGTCCACCTAGCAAGATAATCAAGAAATTAGCATAGTTAATTGCTCACCTGATAAGAACCCTCTCCTAAAGATCACACCTGTGTTTAATTTTGTCCTCATTCCACCAGTAGGATGTGTTCCACCTGCTCCTGTCTCCATTTTGTTTTGGATGTTTTTGATCAGCCTTGCGGGGTCCTGGCTGCAACGTTTGAAGTTCCAGTGCGGGGTCCTGGGAGAGACCTGGTTTCAGAGTATGTTCTGAGCCTCATGCCTTGCCAGTGCGGGGACCTGGTAATATCTGAACCAGTGTCTTCTTATGAGTCATAAGCCAGTGCGGGGTCCTGGCCGACTCATGCTGGTTCCGTAAGTATAACTAGTATATGGCACCTGTATACAGTATATCCAGTGCGGGGTCCTGGTAAGTACAGAGAACGCTTAATGTCTGCTGCCACAGTATATCCAGTGCGGGGTCCTGGTAAATACAGAGTATGCTTAATGTCTGCTGCCACAGTATATCCAGTGCGAGGTCCTGGTAAATACGGAGTATGCTTAATGTCTGCTGCCACCGTATATCCAGTGCGGGGTCCTGGTAAATACAGAGTACGCTTAATGTCTGCTACCACAGTATATCCAGTGCGGGGTCCTGGTAAATACAGAGTACGCTTAATGTCTGCTACCACAGTATATCCAGTGCGGGGTCCTGGTAAATACAGAGTACGCTTAATGTCTGCTACCACAGTATATCCAGTGCGGGGTCCTGGTAAATACAGAGTACGCTTAATGTCTGCTACCACAGTATATCCAGTGCAGGGCCTAGTGAAGAGTGAGTGCACCTCATGCCTGTTATTACAGTATATAGAGTGTGGGGCCTGGTGAAGACTGAGTGCACCTCATGCAGGTATGTTTTTCATGCTTGGGGGGGGTTCCCTGGCATTATATATACTGGCGATATGTAAATAAAATTGCTTTATCAAGTACATCACATGACGTGCGGTCCGGGCAGCAGAGATGTGTTTAACCTTTGGCAGATTTCTCTGACCAGAATTCTGACTATAGTCGCTGTATTACTTTACCTGACATGTACAGTATGTTATACATTGTGTCTATACCATATGTTATACATTGTGTCTATCCCATATGTTATATATACTGTCTATCTTGCTGCTGTTTAAATCCAGCATTAGAATAATGGCGACCATCTTTTGCACTGCATTCTGGGTAGGTAAAACGTACGCAGTGACGTCATGTCAGGAATACAGATAAGTATCCGGTATTATCTATACTGTTCTCAGCCATTTAGACTGCATAAGGCCTGTAACACTTGTGAGTACAAGCTATTGCTCTCTGTTGTCAGCCATATAGCCTATATAAGGCCTATAATGCTTGTGGTTACAAGCTATTGCTCTCTGTTTTCAGCCATTTAAGCTATATAAGGCCTGTAATACTTGTGGTTACAAGCTATTGCTCTCTGTTGTCAGCCATATAGTCTGTATATATCCTGTAATGCTTGTGGATACAGGTTATAACTCTCTGATGTCGTCAATATAGACTGCATAGGGTCTGTAATGCTTGTGGATACAGGCTATTGCTCTCCGATGTCAGCCATATAGACTGAATAGGGTCTGTAATGCTTGTGAATACAGGCTGTTGCTCTCTGTTATCAGCCATATGGTCTGTATATATCCTGTAATACTTGTGAAGTCAAGCTATTGCTCTGATGTCAGCCATATGCACTGCATAGGGTCTGTAATGCTTGTGGATACAGGCTATTTCTCTCTGATGTCAGCCATGTGGACCTCATAGGGTCTGTGGTGCTTGTAGATACAAGCTATTGCTCTCTATTGTCAGCTATATAGTCTGTATAAGCCGTAGTGCTTGTGAATTCAAGCTATTGTTCTCTGTTGGCAGCCATATAGTCTGCTCTCGGTGTAAACCATATAGTATTAATGCTTGTAGATACAGGCGGTTACTCTCTGTGTAAGCCATATAGTCTGTGGTGCCTCCGGGTGTTGCTGGACTGCGGCTCCCCGCGTGTCGGATGGCCTTTCTGTCGTGGCATGCTGGGAGTTGTGGTTTTGCGGCATCTGGGGCGCCCTGGTTGTGAGACACTGATTTACTCTGTATAATGTCTGTTATGCTTGTGGCAGATTATCTGCATACAGTATGTTATGCTTGTAGTTACAAGCTATTGCTCTCTGTTGTCAGCCATATAGTCTGCATAAGCCCTTTAGTGCTTGTAAATATAAGTTGTCAGCCATTAGTCTGCTTATATCATGTAGTACTTGTGTATAAAGCAGGTAATTACTGTATGTCGGCTATTGCTCTCCGGTAGCTATATATGCATGAAGCCTGTTGTGCTTAGTAATATAAGCTATTGCTCCCTGTTATCAGTCAGATTCATAGAGCATGTAATGCTCGTTTATATAAGCTTTGCTCCCTACTGCTGACTGTAGTTAGTCATATAGACTGTATTAACCCTATAGTGCCTGTGAATACAAGCTGTTCCTGTCGTCATCCTTATAGTCTGCATGGAACCTGTAGTGCTTGTATATTCCAGCCTTTGCTCCTGTTGTCTACTATATGCTGGGGTGAAGCTTATTACTTAGATATACAGATTATTACTCTGTCATTAGTTGTTAAAGCCTGTAGGGATTGTGTATACATGTTCTTGGCCATAGACTACATAAATCTATTGGGTTCATAGATACAAGCTATGGCTCCCTGTTATCACCCTTGTTTGGAGAGGTCTCTTCCTATACTCAGGAGTGCGGCTCTTGTTGTCGATCTATGGTGTCTGTAACATCTAGAGACATATTGCATTGCACCCTGTATGCAGTTATGTAGTCGCTTCAATTGTGCATATCCTGTATACTGTCATGTGTATCCACTGCCTTGTGTATAGTGCTCTGTATACTGTCATGTGGAGCCATTGCCTTGTTTTTGGTGCTCTGTATACTGTCATGTGTATCCACTGCTTTGTGTATAGGGTTCTGTATTATGTCATGTGTATCCACGGACTTGTGTATAGGGCCCTGGTGCAGGGTCTCTTATTTTTGTAGCTGGACCTGGCACCAATATGTTCTGCGCTAATATTTCTATTATTCCACCTTTTTGCTGGTGGTTCTGTGGTTGTCATCACTATAATGTACTAATATATGTTTATGTTACAGATATCAGACCCTTCAGATGGAGCCTCTGTGTAAGAATACATAGGTCTAATCCTTGGCGTGTAGTATGTGCCAGAAATGTCACTACATTATAGGCATCAAACTAAAGTAGTTACATTCCCTTGGGTATGATTTACATCAGGCGATGACTTGTACATTATCAGATAAGGCTACAGCTTCTAGTTGGCACATGGCAGTCAACATGATAGAAGATAGTCACATCTTTATATGTTAGACTTACTGTACTAAAATATTTAGTCGTCTTCTGTGTCTCCAGGTCCAGATTTTGAGGAAGAAGTTGAGATGGTTTCTATAAGATCTGTCACCTAAACCCAAGGATCAGGTTTGTTGTCTAAGTGATGCTCATCTCCATAAGTCCAAGCTCTTCCTTGTCTCTGGTCCCAATGATCTTATGAAGAGTCTGTTGTAGTAGTAGCAGATCGGTCTCCAGATCGTTCGTGTGGTGATGTACTCGAAGTATGGCTGTTTACAAGCAGTAATTCTTCTTTAACCAGAAAATGGATCCTTTAATTCTTTTCTTTTACCACCAGAATAATCCCAACCATCGGCTCCAGGTCTCTCATTGAAGATTGCAGTTTGAGTGTCTATTCTATTGAAGAGACATTCACCATATCCCTTCAGCCACATAGATTGTGTGTTGGACAAAGAGCCACTTCAGAGATCTCCAGGTCCAGTTGTTGGTTTTCCTTCTGGCATGTAGAAAGGCGGTAATATTCAGCAATGCTATCTTAAGCCCTAAAATGGTATACATTCATCACTGTAGATGTGGTTGACTTTGTAGCAGTTTAACCGTATCAAAGAATTCCAGTCCTGATCCATACAAGAAACCAAAAACCAGTCCATTCTACAAGTGTATTATGATTCAGCAAAGCTTATCATAGAATCTTAAAGCTACATAGTGGAAGATCTTATGTGACAGAAGAGACTATACCATCAAAGTGTGACTTGAACCTCTTTTACTTCCAGTAGATTGAAGAATCTAGAAGATCCGGAAATAGTCTAGTGCCTCTGAGTTCAACCGGTTATTGGAGAGATTGCACCTCCGCAGGATGCCGATCAACCAGGGCGAGATGTTCTGTTAGTGAAATTGTTTTCCCCCAATGTTCTTCATTAAGGAATCTTACAGAAGATCTCCACTGAGTCAATCCCTTCATGGTTGATCCCTTGCTAAGGAGATTCAGCGACACTCGAGTCTCCATTAGAAATGGTTTTCCTTTCTTGAAGAACCATCTATCATACAATGACTACAAAATGTGAAGTCTCCATGTTTTCTCATCACCTTATGGAATCTTGTGAACAAATTGTATGTGATTTCTCCTGAGAATTCCTCTTGTTCTGAAAATGATCTTCCAGAAGGATATAAGAAATGGTCGCCCTACTTCATATATCCCATGCCGCTGCCAGAGGGTGAAGTTCTTGGACTAGACCATGTACTATACCTGAAGGCTCCTATTACAGAACAACAGAAGAATAACCCTCATTGGATGTTAGGAGGCTCTTGTCTTGTTGTAAACAAAGCATTGACTAGCTGAGATCAGAAAATTTTTGTCCTGCCTGGTCAGAGTAGGTTGAAGTTCATAGATCTGAGATGGAAATAGTTTTCTTCCATCTCTTGGATTTGAGCAAAAGAAAGGGATTTTTTTCTTTTTTCCAGATTCTTCAGATTGTTCTGCCAGTTCGACTTCTTCCTTACTGGCAAGGAGGGTCCAATTTTTGAGTCTGTAATGCAGCCTCTTGGTCCACACTGTTATCGTTTGAAATTCTCTAGTATAGGCTTAGCATTCAGCCTTGATGCTGTTGTCATTTAAGATTTACCCTCCCTATGGATTCTATTTTAGATCCCATTGATGTGTGCTGCCTTAGGACGAATAGGAAAAATAAAATTGTTCTTACCTGTAATTTTGATTTTCTTGAGTCCTAAGGCAGCACACAAATACCCTCCCAATACTAGTTTTTTATGGAATTTGTCTCTATTTTAATACACAAGTGTGATCTGTAGGAGAGGGTTCTCAGGTGAGCAATTAACTATGCTAATTTCTTGATTATCTTGCTAGGTGGACAGTCCTAGGGTGGAGTCTGGGGGATGAAATATCCCATTGGTGTGTGCTGCCTTAGGACTCAAGGAAATCAAAATTACAGGTAAGAACAATTGTTTTTTATATATAGACATATAGATATACCAATAACATATAGATATACCGATAATATGACAAATACATATATATATATATATATATATATATATATATATATACATATATATATATATATATATATATTTATGATCTAATGCTAAAGTTTACATCTACATACATCTACAGTATTTATTATTCCATATTATCCATATAGAACATATACTCGATATGCTGGGTCCTGCAACAATATTGAGATATGCTGCGGGACCCATATATTTTGCAAACAGTGCAAAATATATGTTTGCAAACTGTCCATGGGTACCACCATTCCTGCAGCATATCTGATCCGGGTTGAAGGAACGAGACTCGGATCCTATTTGAGTACCCACAGACAGTTTGCAAACATATATTTTGCACTGTTTTCAAACTGACTGTCGGTGGGTCACGTAACATATCTCAATAATGTTGCAGGAACCAGCATATTGAGTATATGTACCATATGGATAATATGTAATAATATATACTGTAGATGTATGTAGATGTAAACATTCATATTTGTTATATATATATATATATATATATATATATATATATATATATATATATACAAAAAACAAAATGTAGTGGGAACCTTCAATAAAACTTTGCTTTTAAGTCCTTTTTAAAAATACTGAAATAGATATCAAAACTTTGATACACTCTGACCATCACCAATGCTCTTGAGCACTGCAGAATCCACTTATTTTGCACTAAAATTCCACATACTGTAAACTTGACTGTTATTGCACAAATTGCACAGCGGCATACGGCACTACTACATGTTATTGCACATTTATCCGTACCTTAGATTATTTCTGCTTGTGTGGGAGTTCAAGATACAAAATTACAAAAAAAAAAAAAGATAGAAGTCCAGATACTTATATGCGATAATTATATGCAACAATATCCAGAATCATCCTTGTTATTAACGGCTCCAGTATATTATTCTCATAGAGCCTATTATACGTCCGTTGTAGCATGCGGCACCCAACAACATTAGTGCAAAATAATCTATTGTGCAAATGTATAAATTTTTTTTTATATATTCACTTCCACTGCTTTATAGACATCTAGTGCATAGTTCCCATTCAATGCAGTATGTGATCACCCACTGCAATTGTTCAAGCAAGTAGCGCACTCCAAACAGTATTATATTCACTTCCACTGCTTTATAGACATCCAGTACACAGTACACATTTAATGCAGTATATAGTCACCAACTTCATTATCCAAACAAGCAGCACAAATTCAGAATATATTCTATTTCACAAACCATTTAAGTTAGTATGCATACTATACCTTTTTTAATGCATATCTTTGTATTCATATTTTCATATAGTACGTTCTGGCTATTAAAATAATTACATCGGGACGTACAATTTATAGCCTCTTACACATGTATGCTGTTATAGGTCCAGGACAAACCGCAGCAATAATGGCCATTACCATATAATTCAGACTCCCAACAGGCATGTACTAAACAATTGTCAGGATCCGGACTGGTATGCAGAGAGGACACTGGAGGTGGATCCTCTGTGTCAGTGAGGTGATGGCGTGGGCCATACCAGGGGAACAGAATCTAAGGGATTACTGTTTTTCACCAGAGCCCGCCGCAAAGCGGGATGGACTTGCAGTGGCAGGTAACCCCCAAGTCGTTCCACCCGATAGCGACTCAACCCCACTAACAGCTGAGACAGGCGCGGTACACAGGGACAAGGCAAGAGCAAGGTCGGACGTAGCAGAAGGTCAGGGCAGGCAGCAATGGTTCGTAGTCAGGGGCAACGGCAAGGGTCTGCATACACAGGCTTGGGATACACAAAACGCTTTCTCAGGGTACTAGGGCAACAAGATCCGGCAAGGACAGGAAGGGGAAGTGGGTTTTTACATGTTTTGAACTGATTGGGCCAGGCACCAATTAGTGGTGCACTGGCCCTTTAAATTTCATAGAGCTGGCGCGCGCGCTCTAGAGAGCGGGGCCACGCGCGCCGGGAGGGCAGTGAAGGAGGACATGGTGGGTAAGAGACCTGGGATGCGGTCCCCACCGGTGGGAGTGGAGCAGCGCCCGCGGTCAGCGGCGCTGACCGGAGCGCTGGAAGCAGGGAGACGCCGTGAGCGCTCCGGGGATGCAGCAGGACACGGAGCGCTCGGCGTTACAGTTCCCCCCCCCCTTAAGTCTCCCCCTCTTTTTTTAACCCACAAATTTATAAATGAGCTCCTTGTCCAAGATATTGGCCCCGGGTTCCCAAGACCTTTCTTCGGGGCCACAGTTCTCCCAATCAACCAAAACATTTTTTTTTTACCTCGGATGAATTTGGAGGCGAGGATTTCCTTGACAGAATAGACATCCGATGAGCCAGAGACAGGAGCAGGAACAGTGACCTTGGGAGAAAAGCGGTTAAGCACAAGAGGTTTGAGAAGAGACACATGGAAAGAGTTAGGAATGCGAAGAGAAGAAGGAAGATGAAGTTTGTAAGAGACAGAATTAATTTGATTCTTGATTTTAAAAGGACCGAGGTAGCGAGGACCCAACTTGTAGCTAGGGACAGGAAAGCGTATGTATTTGGCAGAGAGCCACACTTTGTCCCCAGGGAGAAAGACAGTAGGAGTTCTTCTCTTTTTATCTGCATGTCTCTTCATTTGAGACGAGGCCAGTAGGAGCGACTTTTGAGTTTCCTTCCAGATAGCGGAGAAGTCCCGGGTTACTTCATCCACGGCAGGAACTCCAGAAGAAGTGGGAATGGGGAGGGGTGGCAGAGGGTGACGGCCGTACACCACAAAGAATTGGGATTTGGCGGAGGATTCTGAATTTTTGAAATTGTACGAGAATTCAGCCCAGGGCAGAAGGTCGACCCAATCATCTTGGCGGGAGGAGACGGAATGTCGCAAGTAGTCACCAAGAATCTGGTTTACTCTTTCCACTTGTTCGTTGGATTGGGGGTGATAGGAGGATGAGAAATTTAATTTGATCTTTAACCCCTTAAGGACGCAGCCCTTTTTCACCTTAAGGACTGAGCCCTTTTTCGCAATTCTGACCACCGTCACGTTACGAATTAATAACGCGAAAGCGCTTTTACCGAATATTCTGTTTCTGAGATAATTTTTTCGTGACATATTCTACTTTATTTTGGTGGTAAATTTTCGGCGTTACTTGCATCCTTTTTTGGTGAAAAATCCCCAAATTTCATGAAAATTTAGAAAATTTAGCATTTTTCTAACTTTGAAGCTCTCTACTTGGAAGGAAAATGGATATTCCAAATAAATTTTATTTTTCTTCACAAATACAATATGTCCACTTTATGTTGGCATCATAAAATAAACATACTTTTGCTTTTTGAAAAAATTTGAGGGCTTCAAAGTAGAGCAGCAATTTTCAAAAATGTCATGAAAACTGCTAAATCTGAAGGGACAGATGTTACAGAACTACAACTCCCAGCATGCCTGGGCAGTCGAGGCATGCTGAGAGTTGTAGTTTGGCAACATCTGGAGGGCTACCGTTTGGGCACCACTGTAACAGTGGTCTCCAAACTGTGACCCTCCAGATGTTGCAAAACTACAACTGCCAGGATGCCCAGACAGCCATTGGCTGTCTGGGCATGCTGGGAGTTGCAGTTTGGCCTTCCTAGTGGTTGCCACAGTAAAGATTGTTTTGCTTTCACTTTCAATTACCCCCCCCCCCCCCCCCGTCGATTCCCTACCTGAGCAAGGATCCAGCAGGCTCCAGCGAAGATCCCAGGTCCCCAGGCATCTTCTCCTGCAGGTACGGCCTCCATCTTCTTCCCAGATCCCCTCGACATCCAGGGGCGGGCAGAATGGGGGTTGCCATGGCAACCCCCTGTCCTGCGCTGCCATTGGTCAGAACTCCGTTCTGCTAATGCCAGGGGATAGGAGGAGATCGCAGCTTTGCGACCTCACTCCTATCCCTTAGGCTGATCGGGGCTGTTGCTGACAGCTCCGATCAGCCCTATTTTCTGGGTGATCGGGTCACCAGAGACCTGATGAGCCCGGAATTGGAGAAAATCGCATGTCTGAATTGACATGCGATTTTCTCCGATCACTGACAGGGGGGTCTCAGGACCCCCCTGGGCGATGTGCCGGGGTGCCTGCTGAATTATTTCAGCAGGCATCCGGCTCCGGTCCCCAACCGACTAGCGGTGGGGACCGGATTTCCCACGAGCGCATGATACGCCCTCGGTCCTTAAGGACTCGGAATGCAGGGCGTATCCATACGCACTGTGTCCTGAAGAGGTTAATTGATTACAGAGAGCTCTCCAAAATTTTGACACAAATTGAACGCCTCTATCCGAGACGATATGCGTGGGAAGCCCATGAAGATGAAAAATCTGCAGAAAAAATTGCTTCGCCAACTGTGGCGCAGAAGGAAGGCCTGGAAGCATCATCCAGCCCCCCCCTTTTGTTTTGTACTCACCCCCCCTCGGCGGGAAGTTAGGGTGAGCTGGTCCGGGCCATCTATGCTGCAGGGATGGTTAGTCGTTGCGGGCTGTCCATTTTCACCGGGGGGGGCCTCTTCTCCACGCTTCGGGCCCGGCCCCGGAGTAGTGACGTTGCCTTGACGACAACGCACATGGACATACATGCGCAACGTCCATGTGCTTCGTCGTGAAGGCAACGCACTAGTCCATGGCTGTCCGGGCATGCTGGGAGTTGTAGTTTTGCAACATCTGGAGGTCCGCAGGTTGAAGACCACTGATGAATGTATTGACAGGTGATGATGATGAAAGGGGGGGGGGATGATGACGAAGGCCGCAGTGGTCTTCAACCTGTGGACCTCCAGAGGTTTCAAAACTACAACTCCCAGCATGCCTGGACAGCCTATGGCTGTCCGGGCATGCTGGGAGTTTTAGTTTTGCAACATCTGGAGGTCCGCAGGTTGAAGACCACTTATGAAGGGATTGAAAGGCAGTGATGATGAAGGGGGGGATGATGACGGGGGTCTGGATGATTACATGGGGGAATGATGTATTTCCCACCCTAGGCTTATAGTTGAGTCAATAACTTTTCCTGGGTTTTGGGGTAAAATTAGAGGCCTCGGCTTATATTCGGGTCGGCTTACACTCGAGTATATATGATATGTATTTAATGTAATTGGGAAAGACAATGTCATTGTAATTATACAGTATGAGATGGTTTTAATTGACAAATTACTGAAAAACTCTTCTTGCAATTCCAATGTCTCTGCTCTGCATGTGAAAAATATTTTATGCAGGGGATGATGGGAGTTTTAATTCCTCAATTCCAGTACAGTTGTTGCAGCGGGACCAGCAGTGAGTCTATGGCCGTCCTAGGGCCATATGAATGGAAGAAATAAAGTTTTTAAATATACAGTAGCTGCTCTAATTAGAGCAAAGTAAGGTTAATTGAGTAATGAGACCACATCCAATTAAGGTCAAATAGGTAACAGAACCTCAAAGGAATGTAGGTCATGTGGTTTGACCTTAATTTGCTGTGGTTTTATAATTCAATTAACGTCTTTCCCTCCTATTCCCTGTTCTTCATTCATCTGTCTTCTGAGTGAGTGAAAAAAAAATTAATTATATATATATATATATATATATATTTCCTATTCGTCCTAAGGCAGCACACACCAATGGGATATTTCCTCTCCCAGACTCCTCCCTAGGACCGTCCACCTAGCAAGATAATCAAGAAATTAGCATAGTTAATTGCTCACCTGATAAGAATCCTCTCCTAAAGATCACACCTGTGTTTAATTTTGTCCTCATTCCACCAGTAGGATGTGTTCCACCTGCTCCTGTCTCCATTTTGTTTTGGATGTTTTTGATCAGCCTTGCGGGGTCCTGGCTGCAACGTTTGAAGTTCCAGTGCGGGGTCCTGGGAGAGACCTGGTTTCAGAGTATGTTCTGAGCCTCATGCCTTGCCAGTGCGGGGACCTGGTAATATCTGAACCAGTGTCTTCTTATGAGTCATAAGCCAGTGCGGGGTCCTGGCCGACTCATGCTGGTTCCGTAAGTATAACTAGTATATGGCACCTGTATACAGTATATCCAGTGCGGGGTCCTGGTAAGTACAGAGAACGCTTAATGTCTGCTGCCACAGTATATCCAGTGCGGGGTCCTGGTAAATACAGAGTATGCTTAATGTCTGCTGCCACAGTATATCCAGTGCGAGGTCCTGGTAAATACGGAGTATGCTTAATGTCTGCTGCCACCGTATATCCAGTGCGGGGTCCTGGTAAATACAGAGTACGCTTAATGTCTGCTACCACAGTATATCCAGTGCGGGGTCCTGGTAAATACAGAGTACGCTTAATGTCTGCTACCACAGTATATCCAGTGCGGGGTCCTGGTAAATACAGAGTACGCTTAATGTCTGCTACCACAGTATATCCAGTGCGGGGTCCTGGTAAATACAGAGTACGCTTAATGTCTGCTACCACAGTATATCCAGTGCAGGGCCTAGTGAAGAGTGAGTGCACCTCATGCCTGTTATTACAGTATATAGAGTGTGGGGCCTGGTGAAGACTGAGTGCACCTCATGCAGGTATGTTTTTCATGCTTGGGGGGGTTCCCTGGCATTATATATACTGGCGATATGTAAATAAAATTGCTTTATCAAGTACATCACATGACGTGCGGTCCGGGCAGCAGAGATGTGTTTAACCTTTGGCAGATTTCTCTGACCAGAATTCTGACTATAGTCGCTGTATTACTTTACCTGACATGTACAGTATGTTATACATTGTGTCTATACCATATGTTATACATTGTGTCTATCCCATATGTTATATATACTGTCTATCTTGCTGCTGTTTAAATCCAGCATTAGAATAATGGCGACCATCTTTTGCACTGCATTCTGGGTAGGTAAAACGTACGCAGTGACGTCATGTCAGGAATACAGATAAGTATCCGGTATTATCTATACTGTTCTCAGCCATTTAGACTGCATAAGGCCTGTAACACTTGTGAGTACAAGCTATTGCTCTCTGTTGTCAGCCATATAGCCTATATAAGGCCTATAATGCTTGTGGTTACAAGCTATTGCTCTCTGTTTTCAGCCATTTAAGCTATATAAGGCCTGTAATACTTGTGGTTACAAGCTATTGCTCTCTGTTGTCAGCCATATAGTCTGTATATATCCTGTAATGCTTGTGGATACAGGTTATAACTCTCTGATGTCGTCAATATAGACTGCATAGGGTCTGTAATGCTTGTGGATACAGGCTATTGCTCTCCGATGTCAGCCATATAGACTGAATAGGGTCTGTAATGCTTGTGAATACAGGCTGTTGCTCTCTGTTATCAGCCATATGGTCTGTATATATCCTGTAATACTTGTGAAGTCAAGCTATTGCTCTGATGTCAGCCATATGCACTGCATAGGGTCTGTAATGCTTGTGGATACAGGCTATTTCTCTCTGATGTCAGCCATGTGGACCTCATAGGGTCTGTGGTGCTTGTAGATACAAGCTATTGCTCTCTATTGTCAGCTATATAGTCTGTATAAGCCGTAGTGCTTGTGAATTCAAGCTATTGTTCTCTGTTGGCAGCCATATAGTCTGCTCTCGGTGTAAACCATATAGTATTAATGCTTGTAGATACAGGCGGTTACTCTCTGTGTAAGCCATATAGTCTGTGGTGCCTCCGGGTGTTGCTGGACTGCGGCTCCCCGCGTGTCGGATGGCCTTTCTGTCGTGGCATGCTGGGAGTTGTGGTTTTGCGGCATCTGGGGCGCCCTGGTTGTGAGACACTGATTTACTCTGTATAATGTCTGTTATGCTTGTGGCAGATTATCTGCATACAGTATGTTATGCTTGTAGTTACAAGCTATTGCTCTCTGTTGTCAGCCATATAGTCTGCATAAGCCCTTTAGTGCTTGTAAATATAAGTTGTCAGCCATTAGTCTGCTTATATCATGTAGTACTTGTGTATAAAGCAGGTAATTACTGTATGTCGGCTATTGCTCTCCGGTAGCTATATATGCATGAAGCCTGTTGTGCTTAGTAATATAAGCTATTGCTCCCTGTTATCAGTCAGATTCATAGAGCATGTAATGCTCGTTTATATAAGCTTTGCTCCCTACTGCTGACTGTAGTTAGTCATATAGACTGTATTAACCCTATAGTGCCTGTGAATACAAGCTGTTCCTGTCGTCATCCTTATAGTCTGCATGGAACCTGTAGTGCTTGTATATTCCAGCCTTTGCTCCTGTTGTCTACTATATGCTGGGGTGAAGCTTATTACTTAGATATACAGATTATTACTCTGTCATTAGTTGTTAAAGCCTGTAGGGATTGTGTATACATGTTCTTGGCCATAGACTACATAAATCTATTGGGTTCATAGATACAAGCTATGGCTCCCTGTTATCACCCTTGTTTGGAGAGGTCTCTTCCTATACTCAGGAGTGCGGCTCTTGTTGTCGATCTATGGTGTCTGTAACATCTAGAGACATATTGCATTGCACCCTGTATGCAGTTATGTAGTCGCTTCAATTGTGCATATCCTGTATACTGTCATGTGTATCCACTGCCTTGTGTATAGTGCTCTGTATACTGTCATGTGGAGCCATTGCCTTGTTTTTGGTGCTCTGTATACTGTCATGTGTATCCACTGCTTTGTGTATAGGGTTCTGTATTATGTCATGTGTATCCACGGACTTGTGTATAGGGCCCTGGTGCAGGGTCTCTTATTTTTGTAGCTGGACCTGGCACCAATATGTTCTGCGCTAATATTTCTATTATTCCACCTTTTTGCTGGTGGTTCTGTGGTTGTCATCACTATAATGTACTAATATATGTTTATGTTACAGATATCAGACCCTTCAGATGGAGCCTCTGTGTAAGAATACATAGGTCTAATCCTTGGCGTGTAGTATGTGCCAGAAATGTCACTACATTATAGGCATCAAACTAAAGTAGTTACATTCCCTTGGGTATGATTTACATCAGGCGATGACTTGTACATTATCAGATAAGGCTACAGCTTCTAGTTGGCACATGGCAGTCAACATGATAGAAGATAGTCACATCTTTATATGTTAGACTTACTGTACTAAAATATTTAGTCGTCTTCTGTGTCTCCAGGTCCAGATTTTGAGGAAGAAGTTGAGATGGTTTCTATAAGATCTGTCACCTAAACCCAAGGATCAGGTTTGTTGTCTAAGTGATGCTCATCTCCATAAGTCCAAGCTCTTCCTTGTCTCTGGTCCCAATGATCTTATGAAGAGTCTGTTGTAGTAGTAGCAGATCGGTCTCCAGATCGTTCGTGTGGTGATGTACTCGAAGTATGGCTGTTTACAAGCAGTAATTCTTCTTTAACCAGAAAATGGATCCTTTAATTCTTTTCTTTTACCACCAGAATAATCCCAACCATCGGCTCCAGGTCTCTCATTGAAGATTGCAGTTTGAGTGTCTATTCTATTGAAGAGACATTCACCATATCCCTTCAGCCACATAGATTGTGTGTTGGACAAAGAGCCACTTCAGAGATCTCCAGGTCCAGTTGTTGGTTTTCCTTCTGGCATGTAGAAAGGCGGTAATATTCAGCAATGCTATCTTAAGCCCTAAAATGGTATACATTCATCACTGTAGATGTGGTTGACTTTGTAGCAGTTTAACCGTATCAAAGAATTCCAGTCCTGATCCATACAAGAAACCAAAAACCGGTCCATTCTACAAGTGTATTATGATTCAGCAAAGCTTATCATAGAATCTTAAAGCTACATAGTGGAAGATCTTATGTGACAGAAGAGACTATACCATCAAAGTGTGACTTGAACCTCTTTTACTTCCAGTAGATTGAAGAATCTAGAAGATCCGGAAATAGTCTAGTGCCTCTGAGTTCAACCGGTTATTGGAGAGATTGCACCTCCGCAGGATGCCGATCAACCAGGGCGAGATGTTCTGTTAGTGAAATTGTTTTCCCCCAATGTTCTTCATTAAGGAATCTTACAGAAGATCTCCACTGAGTCCATCGTGATGGTCATCCTGTCTGGTTTCCACTGTATCCATTGTGATGGTCGTCCTGTCTGGTTTCCACTGTATCCATTGTGATGGTCGTCCTGTCTGGTTTCCACTGTATCCATTGTGATGGTCGTCCTGTCTGGTTTCCACTGTATCCATTGTGATGGTCGTCCTGTCTGGTTTCCATTGTATCCATTGTGATGGCCGTCCTGTCTGCTTTTCAGTGTCTGGTTTTTCAAACCATAATGTATTTGAGAGAGAATTCTCTACGCTTCTTCTTCACCAAGATTTTTGCTGTAGACAAGATTCCTATTATCTTTGCAACTTGCTTCAATTGATTGATAGTCAAAAAATCCCTTCATGGTTGATCCCTTGCTAAGGAGATTCAGCGACACTCGAGTCTCCATTAGAAATGGTTTTCCTTTCTTGAAGAACCATCTATCATACAATGACTACAAAATGTGAAGTCTCCATGTTTTCTCATCACCTTATGGAATCTTGTGAACAAATTGTATGTGATTTCTCCTGAGAATTCCTCTTGTTCTGAAAATGATCTTCCAGAAGGATATAAGAAATGGTCGCCCTACTTCATATATCCCATGCCGCTGCCAGAGGGTGAAGTTCTTGGACTAGACCATGTACTATACCTGAAGGCTCCTATTACAGAACAACAGAAGAATAACCCTCATTGGATGTTAGGAGGCTCTTGTCTTGTTGTAAACAAAGCATTGACTAGCTGAGATCAGAAAATTTTTGTCCTGCCTGGCCAGAGTAGGTTGAAGTTCATAGATCTGAGATGGAAATAGTTTTCTTCCATCTCTTGGATTTGAGCAAAAGAAAGGGATTTTTTTCTTTTTTCCAGATTCTTCAGATTGTTCTGCCAGTTCGACTTCTTCCTTACTGGCAAGGAGGGTCCAATTTTTGAGTCTGTAATGCAGCCTCTTGGTCCACACTGTTATCGTTTGAAATTCTCTAGTATAGGCTTAGCATTCAGCCTTGATGCTGTTGTCATTTAAGATTTACCCTCCCTATGGATTCTATTTTAGATCCCATTGATGTGTGCTGCCTTAGGACGAATAGGAAAAATAAAATTGTTCTTACCTGTAATTTTGATTTTCTTGAGTCCTAAGGCAGCACACAAATACCCTCCCAATACTAGTTTTTTATGGAATTTGTCTCTATTTTAATACACAAGTGTGATCTGTAGGAGAGGGTTCTCAGGTGAGCAATTAACTATGCTAATTTCTTGATTATCTTGCTAGGTGGACAGTCCTAGGGTGGAGTCTGGGGGATGAAATATCCCATTGGTGTGTGCTGCCTTAGGACTCAAGGAAATCAAAATTACAGGTAAGAACAATTGTTTTTTATATATAGACATATAGATATACCAATAACATATAGATATACCGATAATATGACAAATACATATATATATATATATATATATATATATATATATACATATATATATATATATATATATATATATTTATGATCTAATGCTAAAGTTTACATCTACATACATCTACAGTATTTATTATTCCATATTATCCATATAGAACATATACTCGATATGCTGGGTCCTGCAACAATATTGAGATATGCTGCGGGACCCATATATTTTGCAAACAGTGCAAAATATATGTTTGCAAACTGTCCATGGGTACCACCATTCCTGCAGCATATCTGATCCGGGTTGAAGGAACGAGACTCGGATCCTATTTGAGTACCCACAGACAGTTTGCAAACATATATTTTGCACTGTTTTCAAACTGACTGTCGGTGGGTCACGTAACATATCTCAATAATGTTGCAGGAACCAGCATATTGAGTATATGTACCATATGGATAATATGTAATAATATATACTGTAGATGTATGTAGATGTAAACTTTCATATTTGTTATATATATATATATATATATATATATATATATATATATATATATATACAAAAAACAAAATGTAGTGGGAACCTTCAATAAAACTTTGCTTTTAAGTCCTTTTTAAAAATACTGAAATAGATATCAAAACTTTGATACACTCTGACCATCACCAATGCTCTTGAGCACTGCAGAATCCACTTATTTTGCACTAAAATTCCACATACTGTAAACTTGACTGTTATTGCACAAATTGCACAGCGGCATACGGCACTACTACATGTTATTGCACATTTATCCGTACCTTAGATTATTTCTGCTTGTGTGGGAGTTCAAGATACAAAATTACAAAAAAAAAAAAAGATAGAAGTCCAGATACTTATATGCGATAATTATATGCAACAATATCCAGAATCATCCTTGTTATTAACGGCTCCAGTATATTATTCTCATAGAGCCTATTATACGTCCGTTGTAGCATGCGGCACCCAACAACATTAGTGCAAAATAATCTATTGTGCAAATGTATAAATTTTTTTTTATATATTCACTTCCACTGCTTTATAGACATCTAGTGCATAGTTCCCATTCAATGCAGTATGTGATCACCCACTGCAATTGTTCAAGCAAGTAGCGCACTCCAAACAGTATTATATTCACTTCCACTGCTTTATAGACATCCAGTACACAGTACACATTTAATGCAGTATATAGTCACCAACTTCATTATCCAAACAAGCAGCACAAATTCAGAATATATTCTATTTCACGAACCATTTAAGTTAGTATGCATACTATACCTTTTTTAATGCATATCTTTGTATTCATATTTTCATATAGTACGTTCTGGCTATTAAAATAATTACATCGGGACGTACAATTTATAGCCTCTTACACATGTATGCTGTTATAGGTCCAGGACAAACCGCAGCAATAATGGCCATTACCATATAATTCAGACTCCCAACAGGCATGTACTAAACAATTGTCAGGATCCGGACTGGTATGCAGAGAGGACACTGGAGGTGGATCCTCTGTGTCAGTGAGGTGATGGCGTGGGCCATACCAGGGGAACAGAATCTAAGGGATTACTGTTTTTCACCAGAGCCCGCCGCAAAGCGGGATGGACTTGCAGTGGCAGGTAACCCCCAAGTCGTTCCACCCGATAGCGACTCAACCCCACTAACAGCTGAGACAGGCGCGGTACACAGGGACAAGGCAAGAGCAAGGTCGGACGTAGCAGAAGGTCAGGGCAGGCAGCAATGGTTCGTAGTCAGGGGCAACGGCAAGGGTCTGCATACACAGGCTTGGGATACACAAAACGCTTTCTCAGGGTACTAGGGCAACAAGATCCGGCAAGGACAGGAAGGGGAAGTGGGTTTTTACATGTTTTGAACTGATTGGGCCAGGCACCAATTAGTGGTGCACTGGCCCTTTAAATTTCATAGAGCTGGCGCGCGCGCTCTAGAGAGCGGGGCCACGCGCACCGGGAGGGCAGTGAAGGAGGACATGGTGGGTAAGAGACCTGGGATGCGGTCCCCACCGGTGGGAGTGGAGCAGCGCCCGCGGTCAGCGGCGCTGACCGGAGCGCTGGAAGCAGGGAGACGCCGTGAGCGCTCCGGGGATGCAGCAGGACACGGAGCGCTCGGCGTTACAGTTCCCCCCCCCCTTAAGTCTCCCCCTCTTTTTTTAACCCACAAATTTATAAATGAGCTCCTTGTCCAAGATATTGGCCCCGGGTTCCCAAGACCTTTCTTCGGGGCCACAGTTCTCCCAATCAACCAAAACATTTTTTTTTTACCTCGGATGAATTTGGAGGCGAGGATTTCCTTGACAGAATAGACATCCGATGAGCCAGAGACAGGAGCAGGAACAGTGACCTTGGGAGAAAAGCGGTTAAGCACAAGAGGTTTGAGAAGAGACACATGGAAAGAGTTAGGAATGCGAAGAGAAGAAGGAAGATGAAGTTTGTAAGAGACAGAATTAATTTGATTCTTGATTTTAAAAGGACCGAGGTAGCGAGGACCCAACTTGTAGCTAGGGACAGGAAAGTGTATGTATTTGGCAGAGAGCCACACTTTGTCCCCAGGGAGAAAGACAGTAGGAGTTCTTCTCTTTTTATCTGCATGTCTCTTCATTTGAGACGAGGCCAGTAGGAGCGACTTTTGAGTTTCCTTCCAGATAGCGGAGAAGTCCCGGGTTACTTCATCCACGGCAGGAACTCCAGAAGAAGTGGGAATGGGGAGGGGTGGCAGAGGGTGACGGCCGTACACCACAAAGAATTGGGATTTGGCGGAGGATTCTGAATTTTTGAAATTGTACGAGAATTCAGCCCAGGGCAGAAGGTCGACCCAATCATCTTGGCGGGAGGAGACGGAATGTCGCAAGTAGTCACCAAGAATCTGGTTTACTCTTTCCACTTGTTCGTTGGATTGGGGGTGATAGGAGGATGAGAAATTTAATTTGATCTTTAACCCCTTAAGGACGCAGCCCTTTTTCACCTTAAGGACTGAGCCCTTTTTCGCAATTCTGACCACCGTCACGTTACGAATTAATAACGCGAAAGCGCTTTTACCGAATATTCTGTTTCTGAGATAATTTTTTCGTGACATATTCTACTTTATTTTGGTGGTAAATTTTCGGCGTTACTTGCATCCTTTTTTGGTGAAAAATCCCCAAATTTCATGAAAATTTAGAAAATTTAGCATTTTTCTAACTTTGAAGCTCTCTACTTGGAAGGAAAATGGATATTCCAAATAAATTTTATTTTTCTTCACAAATACAATATGTCCACTTTATGTTGGCATCATAAAATAAACATACTTTTGCTTTTTGAAAAAATTTGAGGGCTTCAAAGTAGAGCAGCAATTTTCAAAAATGTCATGAAAACTGCTAAATCTGAAGGGACAGATGTTACAGAACTACAACTCCCAGCATGCCTGGGCAGTCGAGGCATGCTGAGAGTTGTAGTTTGGCAACATCTGGAGGGCTACCGTTTGGGCACCACTGTAACAGTGGTCTCCAAACTGTGACCCTCCAGATGTTGCAAAACTACAACTGCCAGGATGCCCAGACAGCCATTGGCTGTCTGGGCATGCTGGGAGTTGCAGTTTGGCCTTCCTAGTGGTTGCCACAGTAAAGATTGTTTTGCTTTCACTTTCAATTACCCCCCCCCCCCCCCCCCCCCGTCGATTCCCTACCTGAGCAAGGATCCAGCAGGCTCCAGCGAAGATCCCAGGTCCCCAGGCATCTTCTCCTGCAGGTACGGCCTCCATCTTCTTCCCAGATCCCCTCGACATCCAGGGGCGGGCAGAATGGGGGTTGCCATGGCAACCCCCTGTCCTGCGCTGCCATTGGTCAGAACTCCGTTCTGCTAATGCCAGGGGATAGGAGGAGATCGCAGCTTTGCGACCTCACTCCTATCCCTTAGGCTGATCGGGGCTGTTGCTGACAGCTCCGATCAGCCCTATTTTCTGGGTGATCGGGTCACCAGAGACCTGATGAGCCCGGAATTGGAGAAAATCGCATGTCTGAATTGACATGCGATTTTCTCCGATCACTGACAGGGGGGTCTCAGGACCCCCCTGGGCGATGTGCCGGGGTGCCTGCTGAATTATTTCAGCAGGCATCCGGCTCCGGTCCCCAACCGACTAGCGGTGGGGACCGGATTTCCCACGAGCGCATGATACGCCCTCGGTCCTTAAGGACTCGGAATGCAGGGCGTATCCATACGCACTGTGTCCTGAAGAGGTTAATTGATTACAGAGAGCTCTCCAAAATTTTGACACAAATTGAACGCCTCTATCCGAGACGATATGCGTGGGAAGCCCATGAAGATGAAAAATCTGCAGAAAAAATTGCTTCGCCAACTGTGGCGCAGAAGGAAGGCCTGGAAGCAGAATGAAGTGAGCCATTTTGGAAAAACGCTCAACGACCACCCAGATAACGGTGTTGCCATGGGATACGGGAAGATCTGTAATGAAATCCATGGCAATTTGGGACCTTGGTTGCTTAGGGACGGGCAAAGGATGGAGGAGTCCAGCACGCTTCTGGCGAAGAGTTTTATCCCGGGCACAAACAGTATAAGCCCGAACGAAATCAGTGACATCACCCTCCAGTGTAGGCCACCAATACAGACGGGAGGTTAGCTGAATGGACTTTTTAATGCCAGCATGACCAGCCAGGTGAGAAGAATGCCCCCATTTGAGGATCCTGAGGCGAAGGCGTGGAGGAACAAAAGTCTTTCCAGGGGGGGTTTGCCCCAGAGAGGCTGGAGCAGAGGAGACCAGGCACTCAGGTGGTATAATATGCTGCAGAGGGGCTTCAGACTCAGAGGCATCAGAGGTACGAGAAAGGGCCTCAGCTCTGACATTCTTGTCAGCGGGACGGAAGTGTATCTCGAAGTTGAAGCGGGCAAAAAACAACGACCATCTAACCTGGCGAGGATTCAGACGCTGAGCGGACTGGAGGTAAGACAAATTCTTGTGGTCAGTGTAAATGACAATGGGGTGTTTGGAACCCTCCAAAAGATGTCTCCACTCCTCGAGTGCTAACTTGATGGCCAGGAGTTCACGATCTCCAATAGAGTAGTTCTTTTCTGCCAGAGAGAAAGTCTATGAGACAAAACCACAAGTAATGTTACGTCTGGTAGCGTTTTTTTTGCAGAAGTATGGCTCCGGCTCCGACTGAGGAAGCATCTACTTCCAGGAAGAATGGTTTCAACGGATCAGGTCTGGACAAAACTGGTGCAAAGGCGAAAGCAGCTTTGAGACGTTTGAAGGCCTCATCCACTTGTGGAGGCCACGATTTTGGATTAGCATTCTTCCTAGTCAGAGCCACAATAGGGGCCACAATGGTGGAGAAGGGGGGAATAAACTGTCGATAATAGTTGGCGAATCCCAGGAAGCGTTGGATAGCACGGAGTCCAGAAGGGCGTGGCCAATCCAAAACTGCTGACAGTTTATCTGGATCCATTTGAAGCCCTTGGCCAGAGACTAGGTAACCTAGGAAAGGAAGACTGTTGCATTCAAAGAGACATTTTTCAAATTTAGCGTACAGGTGATTTTCACAGAGTCTTTGGAGCACTTGACGGACATAACGACGGTGTTCCTCTAAGTTAGAGGAAAAAATCAAGATGTCATCCAAGTAGACCACAACACAGGTATACAATAAGTCCCGAAAGATCTCATTAACAAAGTCCTGGAAGACTGCAGGGGCATTGCAGAGCCCAAAGGGCATAACTAAATATTCAAAATGTCCATCTCTGGTATTGAAAGCGTTTTTTCACTCATCACCTTTACGGATGCGAATAAGATTATACGCGCCCCTTAAGTCCAGTTTGGTGAAGATACTTGCTCCGCGTAGACGGTCAAAGAGTTTGGAGATCAAAGGCAGGGGATAGCGGTTTTTGATGGTAATCTTGTTTAAACTGCGGTAGTCAATACATGGGCGTAAGGATCCATCCTGTTTAGAAACAAAGAAGAACCCCGCTCCAGCAGGGGATGAGGATTTCCGAATAAAACCTCTCTTTAGGTTCTCCTGGATATACTCCGTCATGGCTTGAGTCTCTGGGGCTGACAGAGGGTAAATCCTGCCACGGGGCGGAGTGGTACCAGGAAGAAGGTCAATGGGACAATCATAAGGTCTATGTGGAGGTAAGACCTCTGCTTGCTTTTTGCAGAATACATCTGAATAGTCCTGTTAAGCCTTGGGAAGGCCCGGTAAAGAAGAAGCCTCAGGGGTTTGACTAGTGGAAGCAGATGTGAGACATCACTTGTGACAAGAAGGACCCCAACTTTTGATCTCCCCGGTGGTCCAGTCAAGGGTAGGAGCATGACGCTGGAGCCACGGCAAGCCGAAAAGAACTTCAGAGGTGCAGTTAGGCAGAACGAAAAATTCAATTTTTTCATGGTGAAGTCCAATGCTCATGGGCAGGGGTTCAGTGCGGTAGCGCCCAGTGCAGTCCAATTTCTCTCCGTTTTCTGAAGAGATAAAGAGCGGCTTGACGAGACGGGCTACTGGAATACTGAACCTATTAAGGAAAGAGGCCAAGATAAAGTTTCCTGCAGAACCAGAGTCCAAGAAGGCCACTGCTGAGAAGAAGGAGTTGGCGGAAGGAGAAATCCGCACAGGTACAGTCAGACGTTGAGAGGCAGAATTCACACCAAGTGTCGTTTCACCCTTGTGAACTAGGTGCGTTTGTCCTGATGCGGAGGGCAGATAGGACAGTCTTTTAGGAAATGTTCGGTACTAGCACAGTACTGGCACAAATTCTCGTTTCGGCGGCGAGTCCTCTCTTGTAGGGTCAGGCGAGACCGATCCACTTGCATAGCCTCCTCAGCGGAAGGCACAGGAACAGATTGCAAAGGACGTTGGAAGAGAGGAGCCTGGGAGAAAAACCACCTGGTGCGAACAAGATCCTTTTCCTGACGAAGTTCCTGGCATCTTTCCGAGAAATGCATGTCGATGCGGGTGGCCAAATGGATAAGTTCTGACAGATTAGCAAGAATTTCTCGTGCGGCTAGGACATCTTTGATGTTACTGGATAAGCCTTTCTTGAAGGTCGCGCAGAGGGCCTCATTATTCCAGGATAGCTCTGAGGTGAGGGTGCAGAACTGAATGGCGTATTCACCCACAGAAGAACTCCCTTGGACAAGGTTCAGCAAAGCAGCCTCGGCTTAGGAAGCCCGGGCTGGCTCCTCAAAAACACTATGTACTTCAGAGAAGAAGGACTGGATAGTAGCGGTGGCGGGATCGTTGCGGTCCCAAAGCGGCGTGGCCCATGACAAGGCCTTTCCAGACAGGAGACTGACCACGAAAGCCACCTTAGACCGTTCAGTAGGGAATTAGTCCGACATCATCTCCAGATGTAGGGAACACTGGGACAAGAATCCACGGCACAGTTTAGAGTCCCCATCAAACTTGTCTGGAAGAGACAGGCGGAGGCTGGGAGCAGCCAATCGCTGTGGAGGAGATGCAGGAGCTGGCAGAGGAGATAGTTGCTGTAGTTGCGGCAGAAACTGTAGCAGCATAACGGTCAGTTGAGTCAGCTGCTGTCCTTGTTGGGCGACCACGGTGGTTAGGTCAGCGACACTAGGCAGCGGGACCTCAGCGGGATCCATGGGCGGATCTACTGTCAGGATCTGGACTGGTATGCAGAGAGGACACTGGAGGTGGATCCTCTGTGTCAGTGAGGTGATGGCGTGGGCCGTACCAGGGGAATCGTACCAGAATCTAAGGGGTTACTGGTTTTCAGCAGAGCCCGCTGCAAAGCGGGATGGACTTGCAGCGGCAGGTATCCCCCAGGTCGTTCCACCCGATAGCGACTCAACCCCACGGACAGCTGAGACAGGCGCGGTACACAGGGAGAAGGCAAGAGCAAGGTCGGAAGTAGCAGAAGGTCAGGGCAGGCAGCAATGGTTTGTAGTCAGGGGCAACGGCAAGGGTCTGGATACACAGGCTAGGAATACACAAAACGCTTTCACAGGGCACTAGGGCAACAAGATCCGGCAAGGACAGGAAGGGGAAGTGGGTTTTTATATACATGGAGCAGATGGAAGCTAATTAGGGTGATTGGGCCAGGCACCAATTAGCGGTGCACTGGCCCTTTAAATCTGAGAGCCGGCGCGCGCGCGACCTAGAGAGCAGGGCCGCGCGCACTGGGACCCAGCAGGAGATCGGGATAGGTGAGTGGGACGGGATGCGATCCGCGGACACAACAGAGCAGCGTCTCCGGTCAGCGCTGCCGACCGGAGTGCTGCAGGGCAGAAGACACCGCGAGCGCTCCAGAGGAGGAAGGGGAGCCGGAGCACTCGGTGTAACAGTACTCAAATGGCAAAAACAAAGATTTTGGAAAATAGTTTACCCTCTGGTGTTCTAGGAAACAGAATAAACAAAAGCTGATTTTATTTCTTTACCTCCGACTTCACACATTTGATGATTGTTCATGTTTTTTCGAAGAGTAAATAAAGTGCTAGAGTCATCTGGAAATTGACTGCATGTTATAGGAATGACCAGATGTTTCATTATTTTTTATTGCTTTGATTCACTTCAGGAGACCCATTAAACACTGATTCTACTGTGTTATCATAAATCCACCCTTTATCTAGAGACCTTTTTTTATCTTTAATTTAAGACACCCAGTGGTTATTTATTCCCACCTACTGGCATACCGTTACATTAATCTTCTACCCACTATTTCTTTTGTGGCTTTTTCTTATGGGTTCAGACTTGCTTTTTTTGTACAATTATTTGGATGGCATTATCAGTTGTAAATCCTACTGTACAGGCAACTATTCTGAGTGTTTTGTTGGCAAATATTTTTTATTAATTGGATGAGATACAAAAGCCTAATTCAACCAACACAAACAAGGGATTATAACCGCCATAACTCAGTCATATTATATAACCATAAATAATTAAACACCCTCACATATTAGTGGATAAATATGACTGCAGCACTTTTTAATGGTTATAAAATAAAACTTTTAAAGGGGTTATCCCAAGATTGAGCACAGCTGCTAGGCCACTATTCCTGTCACGATGCCGGCTGGCAGGAGGTGGATCCTCTGTGCCAGAGAGGGATTGGCGTGGACCGTGCTAGTGGACCGGTTCTAAGTCACTACTGGTTTTCACCAGAGCCCGCCGCAAAGCGGGATGGTCTTGCTGCGGCGGTAGTGACCAGGTCGTATCCACTAGCAACGGCTCAACCTCTCTGACTGCTGAAGATAGGCGCGGTACAAGGGAGTAGACAGAAGCAAGGTCGGACGTAGCAGAAGGTCGGGGCAGGCAGCAAGGATCGTAGTCAGGGGCAACGGCAGGAGGTCTGGAACACAGGCTAGGAACACACAAGGAAACGCTTTCACTGGCACAATGGCAACAAGATCCGGCGAGGGAGTGCAGGGGAAGTGAGGTATAAATAGGGAGTGCACAGGTGAACACACTAATTAGAACCACTGCGCCAATCAGCGGCGCAGTGGCCCTTTAAATCGCAGAGACCCGGCGCGCGCGCGCCCTAGGGAGCGGGGCCGCGCGCGCCGGGACAAGACCGACGGAGAGCGAGTCAGGTACGGGAGCCGGGGTGCGCATCGCGAGCGGGCGCCACCCGCATCGCGAATCGCATCCCGGCTGGAGGCGGTATCGCAGCGCACCGGGTCAGTGGATCTGACCGGAGCACTGCAGTAGCGAGAGTGTAGCGAGCGCTCCGGGGAGGAGCGGGGACCCGGAGCGCTCGGCGTAACAGTACCCCCCCCTTGGGTCTCCCCCTCTTCTTAGAGCCTGAGAACCTGAGGAGCAGACTTTTGTCAAGGATATTGTCCTCAGGTTCCCAGGATCTCTCTTCAGGACCACAACCCTCCCAATCGACCAAAAAAAAAGTTTTCCCTCTGACCTTCTTGGAGGCCAGTATCTCTTTTACAGAGAAGATGTCCGAGGAGCCGGAAACAGGAGTGGGAGAAACAAGTTTGGGAGGGAAACGGTTGATGATGAGTGGTTTAAGAAGAGAAACGTGAAAGGCATTAGGAATACGAAGAGAAGGAGGAAGAAGAAGTTTGTAAGAGACAGGATTAATCTGGCACAAAATTTTGAAAGGACCAAGATAGCGTGGTCCCAATTTGTAGCTAGGGACACGGAAGCGGACATATTTAGCGGAGAGCCATACCTTGTCTCAAGGAGAAAAAATGGGGGGAGCTCTTCTTTTCCTATCAGCAAACTTCTTCATGCGTGATGAAGCCTGTAAGAGAGAATTTTGGGTCTCTTTCCATATGGTGGAAAGATCACGAGATATTTCATCCACAGCGGGCAAACCAGAGGGCAAGGGAGTAGGGAGGGGGGGAAGAGGGTGACGGCCGTACACCATGAAAAATGAGGATTTGGAGGAAGATTCAGAGACTCTGAAGTTATACGAGAATTCGGCCCATGGTAGAAGATCTGCCCAGTCATCCTGGCGGGAGGAAACAAAATGCCGTAAATAATCACCCAGGACCTGGTTAATTCTTTCTACTTGCCCATTGGATTGAGGATGATATGCAGAAGAAAAGTTTAATTTAATCTTGAGTTGTTTACAGAGAGCCCTCCAGAATTTTGACACGAATTGGACGCCTCTATCCGAGACGATCTGCGTGGGCAACCCGTGAAGACGAAAAATATGTACAAAAAATTGTTTAGCCAACTGAGGCGCTGAAGGAAGACCAGGAAGAGGGATGAAATGTGCCATCTTGGAGAATCGATCAACGACCACCCAAACAACAGTGTTGCCACGGGATGGGGGTAAGTCTGTAATAAAGTCCATACCAATCAGAGACCAAGGTTGTTCGGGGACAGGCAGAGGATGAAGAAGACCAGCGGGCTTCTGGCGAGGAGTCTTATCCCGGGCACAGACAGTGCAGGCTCGCACAAAATCCACAACATCCGTCTCCAGAGTCGGCCACCAATAGAAACGAGAGATGAGTTGCACGGATTTCTTGATGCCCGCATGACCTGCGAGATGGGAGGAGTGACCCCATTTGAGGATTCCGAGGCGTTGGCGTGGAGAAACGAAGGTCTTCCCTGGAGGAGTTTGCCTGATGGAGACTGGAGAAGTGGAGATCAGGCAGTCAGGGGGAATGATGTGTTGCGGAGAGAGCTCTACTTCCGAGGCATCCGAGGAACGAGAGAGAGCATCGGCCCTAATGTTCTTATCGGCAGGCCGAAAGTGAATTTCAAAATTAAATCGGGCAAAGAACAGAGACCACCTGGCCTGGCGAGGATTCAGCCGTTGGGCAGACTGGAGATAGGAGAGGTTCTTGTGATCGGTGTAAATAATAACTGGAAATCTTGATCCCTCCAACAGATGCCTCCATTCCTCAAGTGCTAATTTAATGGCTAGAAGCTCTCGATCCCCGATGGAGTAGTTCCTCTCAGCCGGAGAGAAGGTCCTAGAAAAAAACCCACAAGTAACAGCATGCCCGGAAGAATTTTTTTGTAGAAGGACCGCTCCGGCTCCTACTGAGGAGGCATCAACCTCCAATAGGAAGGGTTTAGATGGGTCAGGTCTGGAGAGCACGGGAGCCGAAGAAAAGGCAGACTTGAGCTGTTTAAAGGCGTCTTCCGCTTGAGGAGGCCATGACTTAGGATTGGCATTCTTTTTGGTTAAAGCCACGATAGGAGCCACAATGGTGGAAAAATGTGGAATAAATTGTCTGTAATAATTGGCGAACCCCAAAAAACGTTGGATAGCACGGAGTCCGGAGGGGCGTGGCCAATCTAAGACGGCAGAGAGTTTGTCTGGATCCATTTGTAGTCCCTGGCCAGAGACCAAGTATCCTAGGAAAGGAAGAGATTGACATTCAAACAGACATTTCTCCATTTTGGCATAAAGTTGATTGTCACAAAGTCTCTGAAGAACCATGCGGACATGCTGGCGGTGTTCTTCTAGGTTGGCAGAAAAAATCAGGATATCGTCCAGATATACAACAACACAGGAATATAAGAGATCACGAAAAATTTCATTAACAAAGTCTTGGAAGACGGCAGGGGCGTTGCACAGGCCAAAGGGCATGACCAGATACTCAAAGTGTCCATCTCTAGTGTTAAATGCCGTTTTCCATTCATCCCCCTCTCTGATGCGGATGAGATTATAAGCACCTCTTAAGTCCAGTTTGGTAAAGATGTGGGCACCTTGGAGGCGATCAAAGAGTTCAGAGATGAGAGGTAGGGGGTAGCGTTTTTTTACCGTGATTTTATTAAGGCCGCGGTAGTCAATGCAAGGACGTAGGGAGCCATCTTTTTTGGACACAAAGAAAAATCCGGCTCCGGCAGGAGAGGAGGATTTGCGGATAAAGCCCTTTTTTAAATTTTCCTGGATGTACTCAGACATAGCAAGAGTCTCTGGGACAGAGAGAGGATAAATTCTGCCCCGGGGTGGAGTAGTGCCCGGGAGGAGGTCAATCGGACAGTCATAAGGCCTGTGAGGAGGTAAAGTCTCAGCTTGTTTTTTGCAAAAAACATCCGCAAAGTCCATATAGGCCTTAGGGAGACCGGTTACAGGGGGAACCACAGGGTCACGGCAGGGAGTACTGGGAACCGGTTTAAGGCAGTCCTTGGAACAAGAGGGACCCCAACTCTTGATCTCCCCAGTGGACCACTCCAGGGTTGGGGAATGGTGTTGAAGCCAGGGTAGTCCAAGGAGAATTTCGGAAGTGCAATTGGGGAGGACCAAAAACTCAATTTTCTCATGATGAGGTCCGATGCACATTAGGAGGGGCTCCGTGCGGAAACGTATGGTACAGTCCAATCTTTCATTGTTAACACAATTGATGTAGAGGGGTCTGGCGAGACTGGTCACCGGGATGTTGAACCTGTTGATGAGAGAGGCCAAAATAAAATTTCCTGCAGATCCGGAATCCAAGAAGGCCATAGTAGAGAAGGAGAAGGTAGAGGCAGATATCCGCACAGGCACAGTAAGACGTGGAGAAGCAGAGTTGACATCAAGGACTGTCTCACCTTTGTGCGGAGTCAGCGTACGTCTTTCCAGGCGGGGAGGACGGATAGGACAATCCTTCAGGAAGTGTTCGGTACCGGCACAGTACAGGCAGAGATTCTCCATGCGGCGTCGTGTCCTCTCTTAAGGTGTCAGGCGAGACGGGTCGACCTGCATAGCCTCCACGGCGGGGGGCACAGAAACGGATTGCAGGGGACCAGAGGAGAGAGGAGCCGGGGAGAAAAAACGCCTCGTGCGAACAAAGTCCATATCCTGGCGGAGCTCCTGACGCCTTTCGGAAAAACGCATGTCAATGCGAGTGGCTAGATGAATGAGTTCATGTAGGTTAGCAGGGATTTCTCGTGCGGCCAGAACATCTTTAATGTTGCTGGATAGGCCTTTTTTAAAGGTCGCGCAGAGGGCCTCATTATTCCAGGATAGTTCTGAAGCAAGAGTACGGAATTGTACGGCGTACTCGCCAACGGAAGAATTACCCTGGACCAGGTTCAACAGGGCAGTCTCAGCAGAAGAGGCTCGGGCAGGTTCCTCAAAGACACTTCGAATTTCCGAGAAGAAGGAGTGTACAGAGGCAGTGACGGGGTCATTGCGGTCCCAGAGCGGTGTAGCCCATGACAGAGCTTTTCCAGACAGAAGGCTGACTACGAAAGCCACCTTAGACCTTTCAGTAGGAAACTGGTCCGACATCATCTCCAAGTGCAGGGAACATTGAGAAAGAAAGCCACGGCAAAATTTAGAGTCCCCATCAAATTTATCCGGCAAGGATAGTCGTAGGCCTGAAGCGGCCACTCGCTGCGGAGGAGGTGCAGGAGCTGGCGGAGGAGATGATTGCTGAAGCTGAGGTAGTAGCTGCTGTAGCATCACGGTCAGTTGAGACAGCTGGTGGCCTTGTTGCTCTATCTGTTGTGACTGCTGGGCGACCACCGTGGTGAGGTCGGCGACAACTGGCAGAGGAACTTCAGCGGGATCCATGGCCGGATCTACTGTCACGATGCCGGCTGGCAGGAGGTGGATCCTCTGTGCCAGAGAGGGATTGGCGTGGACCGTGCTAGTGGACCGGTTCTAAGTCACTACTGGTTTTCACCAGAGCCCGCCGCAAAGCGGGATGGTCTTGCTGCGGCGGTAGTGACCAGGTCGTATCCACTAGCAACGGCTCAACCTCTCTGACTGCTGAAGATAGGCGCGGTACAAGGGAGTAGACAGAAGCAAGGTCGGACGTAGCAGAAGGTCGGGGCAGGCAGCAAGGATCGTAGTCAGGGGCAACGGCAGGAGGTCTGGAACACAGGCTAGGAACACACAAGGAAACGCTTTCACTGGCACAATGGCAACAAGATCCGGCGAGGGAGTGCAGGGGAAGTGAGGTATAAATAGGGAGTGCACAGGTGAACACACTAATTAGAACCACTGCGCCAATCAGCGGCGCAGTGGCCCTTTAAATCGCAGAGACCCGGCCGCGCGCGCCCTAGGGAGCGGGGCCGCGCGCGCCGGGACAGGACCGACGGAGAGCGAGTCAGGTACGGGAGCCGGGGTGCGCATCGCGAGCGGGCGCCACCCGCATCGCGAATCGCATCCCGGCTGGAGGCGGTATCGCAGCGCACCGGGTCAGTGGATCTGACCGGAGCGCTGCAGTAGCGAGAGTGTAGCGAGTGCTCCGGGGAGGAGCGGGGACCCGGAGCGCTCGGCGTAACAATTCCATTTACTGTCTATGAGACTTTTGAGCAAAGCCAACATTAGCACTTGGAAATGTTCAGAAGAAAAAAGGTGGCTGAGCATGCCTGCTGCAGCTCCATTCATATGGGGTGGGGGGGGGGTGGGGGGGCAATTGACCTCTGTTCTCAGCTGTCAGACACCCTACCAACAGGCTAGAACGGGCTCACCGGGGAGCAGGGGAATTCCGTTCCAACAAGTAGACCTCCCTGGTTAGGAGCTCCTGGATCAGCACAAAAAAGTTTTGACAAGACATAACATCAAGTTTTTCTAAATACCAGTTACACTTTAAGAAAAGTTTTGACATGTCAGGAAGGTATGTCAAAAGTTTTAATATGTTGAAGGGGGAGAGGGATAATGTCGGAGGAGGGGATGAGAGAGGATGGGGAGCAATAAAGCACAAGGCATTACATTTTAATGCCTTGTGCTTTATTACTCCCCATCCCCCTCCGCCATTATCCCTCTCCCCCTCCATCTTAATGCCTTGTGCTCCGTCTCATACATCCCCCTCCATCCCACACAGTCCTCCTCCGTCCCATACAGTCCCCCTCCAGTTGTTTTCAACTTTTTGTTTTGTTTTACCTGGCCTCCTGCGGTCCCCTGTTACTTCATGCATCACGTCCCGTTCGGCGGGGCCGAACTGACGTGTGATGTCCTCCTGCGCTGTGCGGCAACTCCGCGCAACGTCAGGGGAGGTCACATGTCTCCCCGGCAACCATGCAGCTCACTTACAATAGCCGCGGCATGCATGGCCGGTATTTGCCAGCACTTTCACGTACCCCCGCTCAACCCGTGGCGTACCCATAGGGGTATGCGTACCACGGGTTGTGAACCCAGGGCATAGAGGAAGTCCGGCGATGGCAGAGCGCATCAAAAGGCATCCATGGCGAACTATGGCCGCATGCTTACAGAGGGGGCTCAGCGTGCCACCTGTGGCACGCGTGCCATAGGTTCACCATCATTCTCCTAGGCCATTCAGGAGATGGCATAGGGGTGGGTTTAGTAGACTGATAAAACTCTATACACTGCATTTCGACTGCCATCTTGGAGAGAAAGCGGTGAGTAGTGCAAAGAAGAACTGTCTGTAGGACTACTGATCCCAGAAAGTTATCACACTATAAATCAAAGCAATTTGTGCAAAGCAATGTGCAGCGGACTAATGACAGACTGTGACCTGCCACCTGCATTACTGTGTCCAGCTGATGCACTAAAAATCCCAGCAATGTGACTGCAGAAAGAGCTCATACAAAGCTATCACACTATATATCGAAGCATACTGAGCAAATCACTGTGCAGTAAGCCTTTCTAGACAGTATGTTCCATCAACTTTGTCTTTGCTTTCCCCTACTAGGGTTAAGCAGAAGGATGGCACTAGCCAAGAGGAGGAGATGTGTAAGTACAGTCAGCCTTTGGAGTGTGTTGCAGAGGTGGTGGTGGTGAAAGCAGTGACAGAGCATAGCACTAGTGGGACTGGTGGTGATAAGTAGTGTTGGACAAAAAATAAGAACCAAAGAATGTGTTCAGAGCAGGAGGGTAGTGGTACTGTTAGAGAAAAAGAGTGTAGCTTAGGTAGGGCCAGAACATCTATCAAACACACCAGACGTAGACCAATTGGTCTAATTAGGTCTGGAGCAGGTGAAGGCAATGCTGCTGCATCTGTAGGCCCGAAAAATAAACCTTCCTGATGAGGGGCACAGTCAGGTGATGGTCTACCTGTTCGATATTCTACTGCATTGAAATTGTTTTCTACCTTACCAGATGAAGAAAACATTGCACTGTGCCGTCTCTGCAAATATAAAGTAAGTCGTGACCAGGGTACGAGTCTAGCAACCAATCAGATCACTTCTTTCATTTTTAACAAGGTCTCTGCAAAATGAAAGAAGCAATCTGATTGGTTGCTATGCGCAACTCAGCAACTTTTTTTTCTCTTGGCAGGTTTTGATAAATCTCCCCCTAAATTTTTATCAGGACTGGGGCAAGGTATTTTGCCACCCTAGGTGAAAGCTAATTTTGCCGCCCGTTGACCCCGCCCATTGGCTCTGCCCTTTGACACATCCCACCTTACTGCTGGGGTGACACACTGTAATAAACCTCCTCCTCAAGAAATCATCTCACTACTGGGGTGACACACTGTAACAAACCCCCTCCTCCCACAACAATGATTCTGGCTGGGTGGGTGGTTTTGAATGAGCAGCGGGTGCTTCAGATGCTGGCTGGTAACTAACTTTCTTGCAGCGGAGTGGTGCCCCCATCAAGAGGGCGCTCTAAATGGCTGCCTATTTTGCCTAGAGGCAGAACCAGCTCTGGTTTTTATGTAGGCACATAGAGCAGCATTACAACATCTTGTATGACAGTGGAGATGCCCCAGAAAAACCTTGTCCCTTCTGCTGGTCTTCCAGATACCTTTCATCTGTCTAGCAGCCAGTCCTGATCCACAGGCCTAGCTGCAAGACAGATGAGAGGGATCTGTCCTCATCAGTGTTGTGTCAACCTCCTCTATCCCATCAGTTATTTATGTCATGCAGACAACGGTATTTGCCCAGTCACCCTGTTGTTTTGCACCTTAATTCACACCCGGCCAAGTTGTTGGTGGTGCAGGTGCTACCATACCATCTCGTTGACCCCACAACCTTTAGGCAACTAATGGCACGTGCCTAGCCAAGGTTGCAAATTTAGACAAAAAATGTGGCAGAGTGGGTGGGCCACTTCATGCAGTTGTCCATGTGAAGCACAGTGCATGCCACAGTAAAGACTTGGAGTAGTAGCTATGGCCGGGCAAATATATGTCTTTCATGGCCCACTTGGACAACATCTTGCAGAATGGGGCTATACCAAAACAAGGGAAATGGTAATTACATAGTTAGTACGGTCGAAAAAAGACATATGTCCATCAAGTTCAACCAGGGAATTAAGGGGTAGGGGTGTGGCGCGATATTGGGGAAGGGATGGGATTTTATATTTCTTCATAAGCATTAATGTTATTTTGTTCCATAAATGTATCTAATCCTGTTTTAAAGCTGTTAATTGTTCCTACTGTGACCAGTTCCTGAGGTAGACCGTTCCATAAATTCACAGTCCTCACGGTAAAGAAGGCGTGTCGCCCCTTGAGACTAAACTTTTTCTTCTCCAGACGGAGGGAGTGTCCCCTCGTCCTTTGGGGGGGTTTAACCTGGAACAGTTTTTCTCCATATTTTTTGTATGGGCCATTAATATACTTATATACGTTTATCATATCCCCCCTTAAACGTCTCTTCTCAAGACTAAACAATTGTAACTCCTTTAATCGCTCCTCATAGCTAAGATGTTCCATGCCCCATATTAGTTTAGTCGCGCGTCTCTGCACCCTTTCCAACTCCGCAGTGTCCCTTTTATGGACAGGTGCCCAAAACTGAACAGCATATTCCAGGTGAGGCCGTACCAATGCTTTATAAAGGGGGAGTATTATGTCCCTGTCCCTTGAGTCCATGCCTCTTTTTATACATGACAATATCCTGCCGGCTTTGGAAGCAGCAGCCTGACATTGCATGCTATTCTGTAGTCTGTGATCTACAAGTACACCCAGATCCTTCTCTACCAGTGACTCTGCCAGTTTAATCCCCCCTAAGACATACGATGCATGCAGGTTATTAGTACCCAGATGCATAACTTTACATTTATCCACATTGAACCTCATTTGCCAAGTGGATGCCCAGACACTTAGTCTATCCAAGTCATCCTGTAACTTATGCACATCCTCTATAGACTGTACCGTGCTACAAAGCTTGGTGTCATCTGCAAAGATAGAAACAGAGCTGTTAATACCATCCTCTATATCATTGATAAATAAATTAAACAACAGCGGGCCCAGTACTGAACCTTGGGGTACACCACTAATTACCGGGGACCAATCAGAGTACGAATCATTGACCACCACTCTCTGGGTACGATCCATGAGCCAGTGTTCAATCCAGTTACAAACTAAAGTTTCCAAGCCCAAGGACCTTAACTTACCTGTCAGACGTCTGTGAGGGACAGTATCAAATGCTTTGGCAAAATCCAGAAACACTATATCCACAGCCATTCCTCTGTCAAGGCTTCTACTCACCTCTTCATAAAAGCAAATTAGATTGGTTTGACAACTTCTATCCTTAGTAAACCCATGCTGGCTATCACTTATAATACAATTATCCCCTATGTATTCCTGTATGTAATCCCTTATAAGTCCTTCAAACAATTTACCCACAATGCACGTTAAACTTACCGGTCTATAGTTTCCTGGGGAAGACCTAGAGCCCTTCTTGAAGATTGGCACCACATTCGCCTTGCGCCAGTCCCTTGGCACAATACCAGACACCATAGAATCTCTAAATATCATGAACAGGGGTACAGATATTACTGAACTTACCTCTCTAAGAACTCTTGGGTGTAGTCCATCCGGCCCTGGGGATTTGCTTACATTTATATCACTTAACTTACCTTGTACCATCTCTACATTAAGCCAGTTCAGTACATTACATGATGTGTTACCAGCACTGACCTGGCCAATGTTAGCTCCTTTTTCCATAGTGTATACAGAACTAAAGAACCCATTCAGTAGCTCCGCCTTCTCTTGATCGCCTGTGACAACCTCCCCATTATCATTATTAAGGGGTCCTACATGCTCTGTCCTTTTTTTTTTTGCATTTATATATCTAAAAAAATATTTAGGATTAGTTTTGCTTTCTTTGGCCACCTGTCTCTCATTTTGAATTTTTGCTGTTTTTATTACATTTTTACAGATTTTATTAAGCTCCTTGTACTGTTTAAATGTTATCGCTGACCCATCAGATTTGTATTTTTTGAAGGCAATTTTTTTGTTGTTTATTGCTCTTTTAACATCATGTGTCAGCCATGTAGGATTTAGTTTTAATCGTTTATATTTGTTCCCCTTTGGTATATATTTAGCTGTATAGTTATTTAGAGTTGATTTAAAGATGTCCCATTTACCTTCTGTATCAGTATTTGAGAACACCTCCCCCCAGTCTATGTCCTGTAGTGCAGCCCTCAGCCCAGGGAAGTTTGCCTTTTTAAAGTTATATGTTTTTGCCTTCCCCGCCTGTCTTTGTTTTCTACATTTTAAGTCAAAAGTAACTATATTGTGGTCGCTATTACCAAGGTTTTCCCGCACAGTTACATTACCAATCAGCTCTGCGTTGTTGGAAATGATCAGATCCAACAAGGCATCACTTCTTGTTGGGTCCTCCACAAACTGGCCCATAAAATTATCCTGCAATAAATTTAGGAATTGTCGCCCCTTTGTAGTTTTAGCCAACCCCGGACCCCAATCTATATCTGGATAGTTAAAATCTCCCATTATTACCACTGTACCTGCCCGGGTGGCCCTCTCTATTTGTTTATGAAGCCGAACATCTATCTCTTCAGTGATATTAGGGGGTCTGTAGATTACCCCAAATATTATTTTTTCAGTATTTCCCTCCTTTTGTAATTCTACCCACAATGATTCCACATCCTCAGAATCATCACACACTATGGCATCGTTCACACTGACTTTCATACCACTTCTTACATACAGACAGACTCCACCACCTTTTCTGTTCATTCTATCCTTGCGAAACAATGTAAACCCCTGCAGATTGACAGCCCAGTCATGCGAGGAGTCCAGCCATGTCTCAGTGACCCCAACTATATCAATATGTTCCTCCAGTATCAAGGCCTCAAGCTCCCCCATTTTATTTGCTAGGCTTCTGGCATTTGTGAACATACACTTTACATTTCCATCCTTTATGTTATTGGGGTTAATGGGATTCAAGGGTGTAAGTTTTATTTTCCTATGAAGCCTATTCCTATTAACTATTCTAACCCCTCCCTCCGGTCCACCCCCAGGTACATTTATAATTCCCACCTCTCTATCTACACTATCTTCCCCCTCTTTTCTGTAGGTTCCCTCCCCCCAAGTCCCTAGTTTAAACACTCCTCCACCCTTCTAGCCATCTTCTCCCCAAGCAAAGCTGCACCCTCCCCATTGAGGTGCAGCCCGTCCCTACGGTAGAGCCGGTAACCGACAGCGAAGTCAGCCCAGTTCTCCATGAACCCAAACCCTTCCTTCCTACACCAGCTTCTGAGCCACTTGTTTACCTCCCTGATCTCCCGCTGCCTCTCTGGTGTGGCTCGTGGTACTGGTAGTATTTCAGAAAATACTACCTTGGAGGTCCTTGCCTTAAGCTTGCGGCCTAAGTCCCTGAAATCATTTTTAAGGACACTCCACCTACCTCTTACTTTGTCATTGGTGCCAATATGTACCATGACTGCTGGGTCCTCTCCAGCCCCGCCCAGCAACCTGTCAACCCGATCCGCGATGTGCCGAACTCGTGCGCCAGGCAGACAACACACTGTTCGGCGATCCCGGTCTTTGTGACAGATTGCCCTGTCTGTCCCCCTAATAATTGAGTCCCCCACCACTAGTACCTGTCTGGCCTGCCCTGTACTCCTCCCTCCCTCCTTACTGGAGCAGACACCCCCCTGGCGGTCAGAGGCGGTATCCTGCTGCAGTTCTGCTAGCTCTGTAATGGCATCCCCCTCATCTGCCAAGCGGGCAAACTTGTTGGGGTGTGCCAGTTCAGGACTAGCCTCCCTGACACTTTTTCCCCTACCCCTCTTTCTAACTGTAACCCAGCTAACTGCCTGACTGTCCTGCAACTCCGTCCCACTGTCCTCCCCCACCTCTATTCCCGAGAGTGCCTGCTCAGTGAGCACGAGACTCCTCTCCATGTTGTTAATGCTTCTCATTGTTGCCAGTCGCCCCTCTAGATCCAGGATCTGGGCTTCCAAACGGACAACTAGCACACATCTCGCACAACAATATGCACCCTCAAACTGTTGTTCAAGGATTGCATACATTGAACAGGATGTACATTGGACTGCATTTTCCAACATGGAGGCCATCTAGTTATGGGGATTTCACAAATGTATAGGAAAAAACAGACAGTCAAAATGACACTTAAAATTTTTTGTAGACCTTGTGGGTTCAGAAATTAACACTCACAGCGATCTCAACCTCCTGCTTTCAAACTCCTGTTTTTGTAACTCCTCTTTCACGCCCCCTCTTACACAGCAACACTCAGAAGAGCAAGCTCTCAATAAGAGTCCCAAGCTAAGATTTATACACCTGTGCCCAATCTACTCCTCCTCCCCCCAAAATATGAATGTAGACTATAGGCAGTCGCACCCACTCCACAGATTCACTCCGCACAACAGATAATCACAGTTTTTGTAACTCCTCTTTCACGCCCCCTCTTACACAGCAACACTCAGAAGAGCAAGTAATGAGATATCTACAGTTGCGCTGATCTGGTTCAGCACTAAAACAGTCTTCGTGCACACTTCCAACACGGTGAAACTCAATATTAGACCACCTGTATTAGCAGCAAAAAGTAGCGACAAACTACCTAATCCAGCTTAGGTATTGGTAGCTAATCAGAGACACCTGTTGCATGCTCAGGCCCTTCAAGGATGCAACAATATTTGGCAGCAAGGACAACGTTGAAATAAGCGTTGCCGCTTATATTCCTTCTGGAGCAAATGCTCACCCTGATGGTTGTACAAGGAAGGACAAAAAAAATGGTTCACATCTGGCTAGCAGCAGGATGGATGTTCTTCTTGAGGAGGAGTTTGATGAGGAAGTGGGACCTAAGGGTGATTTGGAGATAGAATCTGTCAAAGGAATAGGGGACGAGGAACCTACACAAGGTGACAGTGATGATGATGATAATAGCGATGCATACAATGATGACCAACTTTGGCATTATGGGACAGAGGAAGAACACAACGGGCCCTCGGAAAAGCTGTCAAGGATGGCAAGCTGTATGCTTTCTTGCTTGTACAGTGACAGGCATATTACACATTTGCAAAAAAAAAAAAGATGAGTACTGAATAACCACACTCTTATAAAGCCAGAATTTCACCTTCCAAGAAGGAGGATCAATTAGATTTCTATAGGTAGAAGCTTTGCAACCAGCTTGCCATGGTTTTTCAGTAGCATACACCTGACAAATGGGGGTCCACTCTTGACTCCCTGCTGAGTCAACACTCTTCTTCCTCTGCCAGAAGCAGCGGCAACATTGGAGTACATGATGATGATGTTTTCCCATACAGTATTCCACCTTAACATGAATCGTCACCAAAGGGATGTATGCTACAACCTGAATAACCAGGTTAAAGGGGTACTCTGGCGCTAAGACATCTTAGCGCTGGATTACCCCTTTAATGCATTCCTAAGCTGTGCCCTTTCTCTGACACCCTGAGCCAAGATCCCATGGGCTTCTGGGTCATCAGATAAGACCATTGCTCAAAACTTGCCCAGTTTTCCCATGGGTGTTCTGTCTTGTCCATTCTCCAGTGTAGGCGTCATCCCCCCTATGCGAACAAGATTGCTTGACAGCAATGTGGAAAAACTCATGTTTGTTAAAGTGAATTAGCATGGATCAGTTTGGAATTTAAAACTCCTGTGGCAGATGCCACTGATTAAACAGTACTACCAGCACCCCTACTACTCACTGATTACAACTCCCTCTAGTTCACCATTGCCTTTCTCCGCTGGCTACTACAACTCCTACCATTCCACCACTGCCTTTTGTCCTGTTTTCTGGCTACTACAACTCCCACCAGATCACCACTCCCTTCTGTCCTCTAGCTACTACAACTATCACCAGTCCATCACTGCATGCTGTCCTGTCTGTTGACTATTACAACTCCCACTAGTCCAACACTGCCTGTTGTCCTGTCAACTGGCTACTATAACTATTACTATTCCACACAGTGTGTTGTTTGCTAACAACAACTACCAACAGCCTATCACTGCTGCCGCTACCACCAGCCAGGCCTACACATCTACAACCCATGATCCTCAAGGATGATTTGTTTTGGGCTTTTTATACAAAAGCTATTTCTTCTTCACTATTTGGGAAAACTAATCTTGTTGTAACTCCCAAAAGGGAGTATTTTTGGAACACCTGGAAAAATCCATTGCATCTTCACCTGCCAGACTCAAAACCTTTTACTACTCTCAAAAAGGATATAAAAAAAAGGCTTAGGGTAACCTAATAACTATGTATAAATATGTCAGGGGACAGTACAGAGCTCTCCCCCATGACCTATTTGTACCCAGGACTTAAGGGAACAAACTCCAAATGGAAATAGCCAGTTCATAAAAAGATAGCCTAAGCGTTATGGTAATCTCACAACATAGCCATTTAGCCTCAAGACAAGCACGGATCCTTCCTAAGCATGGCTATTACTGTCTGGCAGGTACGTACTAAAATACTAAATGAGTACTGTGGGTTATAAAAACTAATGTTAGATCACGGGGGGGTCTGACTTATGGGACCCCCGCAATCTCCCGTAGAGGGCTCCAGGTCTCCGTCCAATTGGTGTGTCGACCACCACATGAAGTGGCTGACACGTTCCCTAAATGCAGCTCTGTGGGAGAGTCTGAGATTTCCGAATGCAGCACTCCAGTTCTCCCGTAGAGCTGCATGTGTGCTGCAAGGTTATACAAAGGAATTTGGTTCCCTTAAAGTGCCAGAGCACATATCAGGTGCAATGAAAATAGAGACTAAAAAAGACCCTGTACACCTATCCTGAGTGCAGTATGAGTTGAGAGCAAGTAGAGAGCCAGAGTGAGAAAGACCAAGTTTGTTTGTTACCTAGCCTATTCCACGCTGACAGCGTGTCCACTAGCATTGCCACCTGGCCGGTGTTCTACCAACACAGCCAGTATTTTGACCAGATTGCCGGTATCTTTATAATAAAAATACTGGCCATGAAATGGAGGGGACTATTCAGCAGCAGCTGCTGGTTATTGTTCTAAAGTGGCCCAAGCTACTGAACAGGCTGCTGACACCATGGCCACTTTAAATCAGTGGCAGCGGCAGCCACCAGGACTGATAATTGATACCCCTGATGTTGCGCCGAGGCGCCGATGTTACTCATCAGGGCCCAGACCCACCTAGACGCTGCCTGCACCTGAGCTTGCAGGAGATACAGGCCAGGCGATCAGAGAGGGGAGGGGAATTAAATTGGCACAGTGTGATCAGAAGGGAGAGGGGACAACTGAAATGGCACAATGTGATCAGAGGGGGGAGGTGGGAATTGAAATGGCACAATGGGATCAGAGGGGGGAGGTGGGAAGTGAAACGGCCCAGTGGAATCAGAGGGGAGAATTGAAATGTTACAGTGGGATTAGAGTGGGGATTAAAATGGAACAGTGGTATCAGGGAGGATTGAAATGGCACAGTGGGATCAGATAGGGGGATTGAATTCTGCTTCATGGCGTTTTTTTGGCCAAAAAAGGCTGCAACCAGATGTTGGCTGTAAATCAATGAGAAATCGCTAAATTATTTTTCCACTTGGCGTTTTTCAATTTGGAGTGTTTTTAATCCTTTTGACCTTTTTTCCCTCTTTTTTGGCGCCTTTCAGCTCCGTGGCGGTTTTGTAAAATCACAGCATGTTGAGCAACTGGTGTTTTTTTCCCTGAAAAAATGCCATGTGGGTTTTAACTTTGGCGGTTTTTCAGGCGGTTTTTATTCTCTTTTGGACTTTAGCGATCCAAAAAAGTGATGGTTCCAGCCAATCACAACTCTCTGTGGGAAATATGAATAGGTGTATATATACGTCAGTGCAGGGGACCATTGAAGAGCGGCTGGCCGCATCTATTCATTATACAGGAGGATCACTGCAGGTGTCAGGAGTGACATCCGCTGCGATCTCTCCTTAACTGCAGGTTCTACAACTCCCAGCATGGAGCACACTCTGCTCCACACTGGGAGCTGTAGTACTTGCATTAATAGACAGATCGCAACAGGTGTCAGAAGTTACATTCGCTGTGATCTGTCTATTAACCCCTTAATGACGAAGTACATAAATGTACGTCCTAGTGAGGTGGTACTTAACGCACCAGGACATACATTTACGTCGTATGCATAACCGCGAGCATCGGAGCGATGATCGTGTCATGTGCGGGAGGTCCCAGCTGCTGATAGCAGCCAGGGACTCGCCCGTAATGGCGGACATCCGCGATCACGCGGATGTCCACCATTAACCCCTCAGATGCCGTGATCAATATAGATCAAGGCATCTGCAGCATTGCGGTACTTTAAATGGATTATCGGATCGCCCGCAGTGTTGCCATGGCGATCCGATCATCCAGCATGGCGGCCGGAGGTCCCCTCACCTTGCCCCGTCCGTCTCCCGAGGTCTTCTGCTCTGGTCTGCGATCGAGCAGACCAGAGCAGAAGATGACTGATAATGCTGATCAGTGCTATGCCCTATACATCAACCTATAGATCCCTATGAATAGGAATCCAAAAAATCCCTAATTTCCCATATATATATTATCTTTATGGTGAACCCACAAGCTTTATTAAGGTAATTGTGCATAAACATATAATGAAGACTCACGTGGATTAAAAATTAAAGCGGAGCGGTAGCTTAGCATTTAAACTAGTATCTATATACTGTACATCAGGCCAGTGTACTCCAGCCTATTCTGATTGGCTATACTGAAGTGGAGATGCCCGGCGTGCACTGCAGGCACGCCGGGCACCTCCACTTCAGTATAGCCAATCAGAATAGGCTGGAGTACACTGGCCTGATGTACAGTATATAGATACTAGTTTAAATGCTAAGCTACCGCTCCGCTTTAATTTTTAATCCACGTGAGTCTTCATTATATGTTTATGCACAATTACCTTAATAAAGCTTGTGGGTTCACCATAAAGATAATATATATATGGGAAATTAGGGATTTTTTGGATTCCTATTCATAGGGATCTATAGGTTGATAAATTAATTTAACCCTCCATATATTGGTCCGATAAGTGAAGATGCCCTATACATAGCACTGAACAGTATTAGCAATCGAATGATTGCTATAAATAGTCCACTATGGGGACTATTAAAGTGTAAAAATAAAAGTAAGAAAAGTAAAAAATGTAAGTAAAAAAAAAAAGTGAAACCCCCCCCAATAAAAACGTAAATTGTCCCATTTTCCCTATTTCACCCCCAAAAAGTGTAAACAATTTTTTTATATACATATTTGGTATCGCTGCGTGTGTAAATATCCCAACTATTAAAATAAAATGTTAATGATACCGTACGGTGAACGACGTGAATGTAAAAAAAAAAAAAATCCAAAATAGCTGCTTCTTTATAACATTTTATTCCAAAAAAAATATAATAAAAAAGTATTAAAAGTTTTATATAAGCAAGTATGGTATCAATAAAAAGTAAAGCTCATGGTGCAAAAAATGAGCCCTCATACCGCCGCTTATACGGAAAAATGAAAAATTGATAGGTTTTCAAAATAGGGGGATTTTAAACGTACTAATTTGGTTAAACAGTTTGCCATTTTTTTTTAAGCGCAACAGTAATAGAAAAATATATTATCATGGGTATCATTTTAATCATATTGAGCCAAAGAATAAAGAACACATGTCATTTTTACCGTGAATTGTACGGGGTGAAAACGAAACCTTCCAAAATTTGCAAAATTGCGGTTTTCTTTTTAATTTCACCACTCAAATAGTATTTTTTTGATTGCACTATACATTTTATGGTAAAGTGAGTGATTGCATTACAACGGACAACTGGTCGCACAAAAAACAAGCCCTCATACTAGTCTGTGGATGAAAATATAAAAGAGTTATGATTTTTTGAAGGCGAGGAGGAAAAAATGAAAACGTAAAAATAAAATTGTCTGCGTCCTTAAGGCCCAAATGGGCTTCGTCCTTAATGGGTTAATGCAGGTACTACATCTCCCATCATGGAGCATTTATACAGTGCTCACATCTCTGCACTATACTCCGGCCGGCCACTTACTCATTCATATTTCCCGCAGAGCTGTGATTGGCTGAAATCATCCAGCCAATCACCACCCTGGGCGGAAAATATGAATGAGTGATGTTCTATTCACATCACTGGCCAGCCGGAGTACAGAGCAGAGATGTGACCGCTGTATAGAGCCGCTCCACATCTCTGCTATATTATGGACAATCGCATTGGGGCGATATGTCTATTAGTACAGGTACTACTACTCCCATCATGGAACAGTCTGTTCCATGCTGGGAGTAGTAGAACTACCTAAAAAAATGTAAATAATTAAGAAAAAAAAAGTGAAACACACACACACTTAAATTAATTAAAATTTTGTTATAAAATTTTTTATTTAATTAAATAAATGATTTTTCCATCATTACTGCATCCGTTTTTTTTTTTTCAGTTCCCAACACATTTTGGGTACCAAAAAAAAAAAAAACGCCAAGGTGCCAAAAATGCAATTTACACATAAATGAAAAAATGCCAGAAAAAACGCCAGACTCCAGAAATTGCACTGCCATTTTTTCAGGCGTTTTTTCTTGCGTTTTTTTTTTAAACCCAAAAAAACGCAGGACAAAAAACCAAGTAGAAAGTTAGCCTTAGTTTTCCCTATATAACATCTTGAGCAAGGGCAAATTATATAATAAACCACGTGGATTTACATGTGATTAACTCTTTTATATCATGTGAATAACCTCCTAAATTACACCAAGCACTGTTCACATTAAAGGGCAGTAGTTGCAGTGCCCACATTTTCTGTTTCCTCTTTCGGGAAATCTCTGGTAAGCCAGTTTTCTCTTCTTTTATTATTCTTCTGATGGTTTTTCCTGTTATCGATAAAGTTCTGAATAGTTTTATTTCTCCTATGTGTAATAATTGGTTTTCTTTCTGCAACTTCTTTCAGCTCGGGATCCTCGAAAGAAAACAGAAAATGTGGGCACTGCAACTACTGCGGCTTTAATGTAAACAGTGCTTGGTGCAATTTAGGAGGTTATTCACATGATATAAAAGAGTTCCTCACATGTAAATTCACTTACGAGGTTTATTATATCATTTGCCCTTGCTCAAGATATTATATAGGGAAAACTAAGCGTTCGCTATCAGTGAGATTTAGAGAACATATGTGCTCGATTAAAATGGGAGTTGGTGCTACTAGGCTTATAGAGCATATAAGAAAGGAACATGGTGGCAACGCTGAAGTCATTAAATCTGGAGGGCTAGAAATAGTTAACACCCCACCAAGTGTCGATCGACACGATCTCCTGCTTGCCTGGGAGGAGCGTTGGATCACCAATGGCAGTGACTCCGCTGTGTAGTATCACAAGTCCCATCGTACACATCCCCCATCCCCATACACATCCTAGCATGAATGGCTTATCCCCCTTATGGGTATTATCCTATGTTTTAAAAAAATGTCTGGACTTTAGTACGAATCAAGAATTATTTACCTATTTCCTTCTAGTAAACAGGGCCTTCTCTATTGTTGTTTATATCCTTTATAGCTGCTAGTTCGTAACGTGTGACTTATTCTGTACATCTACTCTCTGTATTGCCAATATTTTAGTGCATTATAAATAAAGATTATTACCTATGAAGTTTTAATCGCTCACATACTGCATGCTAGTAAGATGACAAGTGTGCAATGAGAAAGAAAGTGTCCTGACTCCTGGGCTATAAATCCTCCCCAACCTCTACCTACTGTTGTTCAACTGTAGGTCTAGCAGATAAAACATTATCATGCACAAAATAAAGTGTTTTAAACTTCCTTTTCTCAGTGATATCCCTTTATTTACTTAAATTAATGTAAGCATACAGTTCTCTATAAATGGAATACTCCTTATAATTTATGTTGTTTTTTTTTATCAGAAAATGGAAAGGTATTACTTCACTATTGGCTGATGAATGCCAATGGTCTCTAATGTCTAAATACCATGATCAATAAACATTCATTGTAGTAATCATCTATCAAGCTTTCATTTGTTAAAGTAGTGGTTAAATGCATGAATAGGCCGGATTTTCCTATTAGTGGAAGCTTCCAATGTTAAATCCATGCGGACACCACTATGAAGGAGATTTATCAAGCTCTGTAGTAGATTTTTTTTGTATTAAAAAGTTGCACGTACCTGCGCACGTGTGACTTTTCTACACATTCTGCAACTTTTAGATTTTTGCTTATTCCAAAGCACATTTCTGATATCTGCTCACGTAGTATTTTTTTTTTTTTTTTACTTTGCAGTGGTCATGTATTTATTAACCCCTTAAGGACTCAGGGTTTTTCCGTTTTTGCACTTTCGTTTTTTCCTCCTTACCTTTTAAAAATCATAACCCTTTCAATTTTCCACCTAAAAATCCATATTATGGCTTATTTTTTGCATCGCCAATTCTACTTTGCAGTGACATTAGTCATTTTACCTAAAAATGCACGGCGAAACGAAAAAAAAATCATTGTGCGACAAAATCGAAGAAAAAACGCCATTTTGTAACTTTTGGGGGCTTCCGTTTCTACGCAGTGCATATTTCGGTAAAAATGACACCTTATCATTATTCTGTAGGTCCATACGGTTAAAATGACACCCTACTTATATAGGTTTGATTGTGTCGCACTTCTGGAAAAAATCATAACTACATGCAGGAAAATGTATACGTTTAAAAATGTCATCTTCTGACCCCTATAACTTTTTTATTTTTCCACGTAAAGGGCGGTATGAGGACTCATTTTTTGCGCTGTGATCTGAAGATTTTATTGGTATGATTTTTGTTTTGATCTGACTTTTTGATAACTTTTTATTCATTTTTTAATGGTACAAAAAGTGACCAAAATAAGCTTTTTTGGACTTTGGAATTTTTTTGCGCGTACGCCATTGACCGTGCGGTTTAATTAATGATATATTTTTATAGTTCGGCCATTTACGCACGCGGCGATACCACATATGTTTATTTTTATTTATTTTTACACTGTTTTCTTTTTTTTATGGGAAAAGGGGGGTGATTCAAACTTTTATTAGGGAAGGGGTTAAATGACCTTTTTAACACTTTTTTTTACATTTTTTTGCAGTGTTATAGGTCCCATAGGGACCTATAACACTGCACACACTGATCTTTTACACAGATCACAGGCGTGTTTTAACACGCCTGTGATCAGTGTTATCGGCGCTTGACTGCTCCAGCCAGGATCTCAGGCACGGAGCAGTCATTCGCCGATCGGACACCCAGGAGGCAGGTAAGGGCCCTCCCGGTGTCCTGTCAGCTGTTTGGGATGCCGCGATTTCACCGCGGCGGTCCCGAACAGCCTGACTGAGCAGCCGGGTCACTTTCAGTTTCACTTTAGAAGCGGCGGTCAGCTTTGACCGCCGCTTCTAAAGGGTTAATACCGCACATCGCCGCGATTGGCAATGTATGGTATTAGCCGCGGGTCCCGGCCGTTGATGAGCGCCGGGACCGGCGCGATATGATGCGGGATCGCGGCGCGATCCCGCTTCATATCGCGGGAGCTGGCGCAGGACGTAAATATACGTCCTGCGTCGTTAAGGGGTTAAATTGCAATAGTCGCTATTTATGAAGAAAAAAGGTTGCATCTCCATTTAAAGGTCACATATGTATTCCAGAAAGTGCATACGTCCGCAGAAAAGGACATTAACACGCACTTTAACAATTGTTCTTGTTCTGCATCATGAAACAAAGCTACTACAATAATGTTATTGTTACCGTATATACTCGAGTATAAGCCGAGTTTTTCAGCACGATTTTTCATGCTGAAAACGCCCCCCCTCGGCTTATACTCAAGTGAACTCTCCGCCTGTCAATCCCTTCTCATTGGTCTTCAACCTGCGGACCTCCAGATGTTGCAAAACTACAACTCCCAGCATGCCCGGACAGCTATCAGCTGTCCGGGCATGCTGGGAGTTGTAGTTTTGAAACCTCTGGACGTCCGTAGGTTTAAGACCACTGCGGCCTTCATCATCATCCAGACACCCCTTTTAGTTTTCTACTCACCTCCCCTCGGTGGGAAGGAAGGGTGAGCTGGTCCGGGCCATCTATGCTGCAGGGATCGTCCGGTGGGGAGGGTTAGTCATTCCGGGCTGTCCATTTTCACCCTGGGGCCCTCTTCTCCGTGCTCCGGGCCCAGCCCTGGACTAGTGACGTTGCCTTGATGACGACGCACAGGGACGCGCATGAACATTACTAGTCCGGGGCAGGGCCCGGAGCGCGGAGAAGAGGGCCCCCCCGGTGAAAATTTACAGCCCGGAACGACTAACCCTCCCCACCGGGCAGTCCCTGCAGCATAGATGGCCCGGACCAGCTCACCCTTCCTTCCCACCGAGGGGAGGTGAGTAGAAAACTAAAGGGGGTGTCTGAATGATGATGAAGGCCGCAGTGGTCTTCAACCTGCGGACCTCCAGAGGTTTCAAAACTACAACTCCCAGCATGCCCAGACAGCCATTGGCCGGGTATGCTGGGATTTGTAGTTTTGCAACTTCTGGAGGTCTGCAGGTTGAAGACCACTGATGAAGGGATTGACGGGCGGTGATGATGAAGGGGGGGATGATGAGGGGGGTCTGGATGATGACATGGGGGGATGATGTATTTCCCACCCTAGGCTTATAGTCGAGTCAATAACTTTTCCTGGGTTTTTGGGGTGAAATTAGGGGCCTCGGCTTATATACGGTTCGGCTTATACTTGAGTATATATACGGTAATTATAAAAAAAAAAAAAGACACTGAGAGTTTGTTACTTAACCCAGTGTTTCCCAACCCATGTGCATCCAGCTGTTGAAAAACTACAACTCCCAGCATGCATGGGCTTTAAGTGCATGCTGGGAGTTATAGTTTTGCAACAGCTGGAGGCACACTGGTTGGGAAACACTAAGTTAGGAAACAGACAATGTTTCCCAACCAGTGTACCTCCAGTTGTAGCAAAACTACAACTCCCAGCATGCCCAGACAGCCAAAGGGCATGTTGGAAGTTGTAGTTATGCAACAACTGGAGGAGAACAGTTTGGAGACCTCTGTGTAATGGTGTCCAAACTGTAGCCCTCCAGATGTCACAAAACTTCAACTCCAAGCATGCCCAGACTGCCCAGGCATGCTGGTAGTTGGAGTTCGGCAACATCTGAAGGGCCAGATTTTGCCAAAATACAACTCTCAGCATGCCTGAACATTTGAATTGTAGTTTTGCCACATCTGGAGCGCTACAGTTTGGACACCCCTGTATAGTGGTCTCCAAACTGTGCCCTTCCAGATGTTGAAAAACTACAATTCCCAGCATGCCGGTACTGTCAAGGCATGCTAGGAGTTGTAGTTCTGCAACATATGAAGGGCCAGATGTTACAGAACTACAACTCCCAGCATGCCTGGACTGTCTGGAAATGCTGAGAGTTGCAGTTTTGCAACATCTGGAAGGACACAGTTTGGAGACCACTGCACAGTGGTCTCCAAACTGTGGCCCTCCAGATGTTGCAAAACTACAACTCCCAGCATGTCCAGACAGCCAAAGGCTGTCTGGGCATCCTGGGAGTTGTAGTTTTGAAACTCTTAGAAGCAGCAGTAAAGATCACTATACAGCGATCTTCACTGCTGCCTCCTATGCCGCCACTGCCTCTACTTGCCTGTCGGTCCTCCAAGCTGCCTGCTCCAATTGCCGGTCCCCGTATGTTACTGGTATCTTCCGACAGTCCCCCTGCCTCAACGGCCCCCGCAGCCATATTGCCCCTCTCTGCCTGGACTTCCAGTGGCGGGCAGAGCGGGCATCTCAACTGTCACCCCCCACCCCTGCCTTGCAATTCACCGGCTAGTCCTGACCGGTCAATCACAGGGGATAGGAGAAGGTGGCACCCCTGCCACCTCACTCCTATCCTTCAGGATGATCGAGGCTGTCTCTGACTGAGTTTTACAGTGTTGTGGTTTAACTTTACTTTCCTGGAAAAGTTGCCCATAGCAACCAATCAGATTGCTTCTTTCATTTTTCACAAGGCATCTTCAAAATGAAGGAAGCGATCTGATTGGTTGCTATGGGCAACTCAGAAACTTTTCCTCTGGACAGGTTTTGATAAATCTCCCTCTATGGGGGAGATTCATCAAAACCAGTGTAGAGGAAGAGTTGTGCAGTTGCCCATAGCAACCAATCAGATTGCTTCCTTCATTTTTGAAAAGGCCTCTGAAAAATGAAGGATGCAATCTGGTTGCTATGGGCAACTCAGCAGATTTTCCAGGAAAGTAAAGTTAAACCACAACACTGTAAAGCTCTGCCCCACCCCAGGACTCGAACCCGTGGTGGTCTCCCATCCATTGTGCTGCTGAGACAGTCCTGCTTAGCTTACGGTTTTACATGCCGTGAGATCCCCATAGACCACAATGGGCCTATTGGTTTCAAAGGGCAAAAAATTACAGAGTTAATGCACTGGTCACAGTTTCATATACCATTAAATAAGGGAGGACTCAATATTCGCGAATATGCGCATATGCCCATACATTTTCGCATATAGGCATACAATTTCGCATATGCGGAAAAAAAAGGAATATTCAAAATTACGAATATATAGTGCTATATTTGCAATATTCGCGAATTCGCGAATATGCGATATTCGTGAATAAAATTTGAATTGCGAATATTAGCGAGCAACACTAATCTCTATGCCCTGGGTCCTTGGGGTTAAAAAATATTTTTTTTTCATGGTCACTGCACCTGAACTCAAATTTAAGCCCTAGAAATGTTTTAGTTATACAGTCATCGCTTGTCTGTGCACTGGTAATCATGTAATATTACATGAGTATGTAATATTACATGAGATTCTTCTGCCATAATTTTCTGTGATGTAAAATTTTTCCCCAAAATCTGTAAATTTGGCGCAAAAAATCCAATATGGTGCCAAATTTGGCAATTTTGGTGCATAACAGTAAAAAAAATAAAAGTGGCATGAAAATTAACTCACATATTTTCATATTTTCAAAGCAGCACAAGAGATCTTTGAAAATATGAGGAGAAAAAAATGGTGTGATTAATATTGCTGGAACACAAATTACAGCAGTTTTTTTAAAATCTCCCCCCGTATATTCAGCAGTCTTCTGCTTGCTTAGTCCTGTGATGTTGCTCTGGTCCTCCACTGCCTCAATGCACTCTCTCTGTATTTCTGATGATGCTCTGAACACAATGAAACTGTGATTTGCTTTTGTCTTGGCAACTACAAAAAACTATCTCTTTAGGTGACTTTTTACAATAAGCTGTGATAGGTGCATTAGCAGTATTTCTGACCATTATCTGCCATTATTTAGCTGTTTTATTCCTCTGCACTTTCCATCTTTTCTTGCTAGTTTCTCCTGAACCCAGCTCCTCAGTAAGTGAAAATAGTATCTATGATGTCTCTAATACATAATATAGAAGAGGGCATTGTGTTCCCCTATCTCCATCTCTTACAGAAGCAGCACTGAGGATATTGTAGAGCAGTACATGAACAGTAGACATGTGCAGAACCAAAAATGTTGTTACTTTTCGTTTCGTTCGTTTTCGTTTTCAAAAATTTTCAGTTCTGTGAATATTCGGAATGCTGTTAATTCGTTATATTCGGTTTTCGGATGCATAGGCTAAAAAAATTTTCGTTTTCGGATGCATTCGTTAATAACATCGAATGCATTCGTTAATTTGGATCTTTCGTTATATCTGTAAAATTTCGTTACTAAACGAAATGCACATTAGTTTCACTTGCTGATCCTGTTTTGTAATAAATAGCAGGTGTTACCTTAGGATTCTTGTTGTTATCACCTTTTTTTGCAGTTTTCTCTGTGTAGGAAGGCAAGTTTTCCTCAGGTAAACCCAATGAAAAAAATCTAATTCATTCCTTACATTCGGTTTACTGATAACGAATGCATTCGTTATTCGTTAACATGCATTATTCGTTATGCGTTATTTAACGAATGCATTCGTTAACTGTATATTCGTATTCGTATTCTTTTTCGGAAATATTCAATTTTTTTTCCCGTGCATTCGGATTGTAACGAGCACCCGAAAACGGGAAAATTCGTTAAGTTTAGTATTCGCTCCAAAACGAATTGCACATGTCTAATGAACAGTGTTTTGTAAATCCAGCAATAGTATACCTACTAGAAGCAGCATTTCTTTCTGTGCATATGTCTCTCTCTCCCTCACCTCAGCTGCCCCCCCCCCCCTTACCCATCTATTTGCTTCTATTATATGGAACAGTAACCTGGTTCCTAAGTGAGCTGATATTCTGTCTTCATCTCGGTGTCTCTAAAGATGGATTTTACCAGTAAATTTAAAGTGAATGATCAGTACAGGACAAATAAAGGGTGCAACAAGTTGGATGTAAAAGATAAATGCAGTGGTGTATTTAACAAGGCTCAAGCCTAGGGTGGCAGTTTAAGGTGGACAGCAGTAATACAGCCCTAATACACCACCGTTAAGAGGGAGAGGAAGGATCTTAGCCAGTCCAGCAGAGGGTGCTCAAGAAATGTAATCTGACTCCTTGGCCATCTCCTCAGGTGACACTCACCGCCGCTCCATCATTGTTTTGCTGTACACTCTCTGGGAGAGTGTCCCCATCTCTCCAGTCTCGGACCATGCCTGAGGAAGAGCCGGCACTGCCGGAGGAGGAGAAGAGAAAGGTGGCTGAAGTAAAATAAGCTGGCTGAGGAGGCAGCAGCCCAAAATCACAAAGTTTCTGGTCCAGTTTACAAGTCCCTGGTTCAGTCCATGGTAAAGTGGACACCCGAACTTCCCAGCTAGCACCTTTCCCTGGTCTAGCCCATCAAACATCCAACCAGTCTTGGGCAGCAGGGAACCTTAAAAGGAAACTCCAGCAAAAATTAACTTATCAACTATCAACAGGATAGGGCATAAGTAGTTGATCATGGGGGTCCGACTGCTGGGACCCCCTGTGATCTACGGTATAGGACCCCAGCTCTCTCAGTGAGGAGCATGTGTCGTTTAGCAGCACACTCTCCATTATTTTCTATGAGAGCACCGATGAACCCAAGTGCTGTACTTCTTTTGGTCTTTTCAGTCTTTTGCCAGCAGTTGGACCCCTTGCAATCAGTTACTTATTCCTTATAGTATGGAAAGAAAATTTTGACAAAATTCTACTTCAATACACCATTGAATTAATAAATATAAAGGCATTTTCCTGTGATAGACGCATTTCAGATACATTCAAGGGATACTTCGGTGGAAAACAATTTCTTTCAAATCAACTTGTGTTAAAAAAATTAAACAGATTTGTTAGTTACTTCTGTTAAAAAATCTTTATCCTTCCAGTACTTATCAGCTGCTGTATACTACAGAGGGAGTTGTATAGTTCTTTTCTGTCTGTCCATAGTGCTCTCTGTTGATGCCTCTGTCCATGTCAGGAACAGTCCAAAGCAGGAAATGTTGGCTATGGGGATTCACTTCTACTCTGGACAGTTCCTGACATGGACAGAGGTGTCAGCTGAGAGCACTATGGACTGACAGAAAATAGCTATACAATTTCCTCTGTAGTATACAGCAGCTGATAAGTACTGGAAGGATAAAGATTTTTTAACCCCTTAAGGACTCAGCGTTTTTTCAGTTTTTGCATTTTTGTTTTTTCCTCCTTCCTAACCCTTTCAATTTTGCACCTAAAAATTATGGCTTATTTTTTGTGCCACCAATTCTACTTGCAGTGACATTAGTCATTTTACCCAAATATCCATGGCCAAATGGAAAAAAAAGGAAAAAAAATAAAAGAATAAAAAAAAACACAATTTTGTAACTTTTGGGGGCTTCTGTTTCTACGCAGTGCAGATTCTGTAGGTGCATATGATTAAAATGACACTCCACTTATATAGGTTTGTGTGGTGTCCCGATACAGGACCTGGTCCTGTCCCTTTGTCTAAAGTCCCCTCAGCCAGAGTCCCTCCATGTTAATAGGGCTCACCTGTAGGACGAACCCCTAGTCACCTCATATAAATTGTATTTAATGTATTTATATATATTTAATGTGTTATATAGGAATACCTCTGTATAGGACCTTAGAGGTCACGTGCCTCTAAATAAATTGTATTATGCTTTAAGTACCTTTGGGTCATGTGATACCCAAAGTTCACTGGGTCAGGACTGACAGGTTCTGCTGACCAATGAGCTTTATCCCACCTCCTTAATATATAAGGGGCTGCAGCTATTAAAGTTTCTCTCTTAGTTCCTCTCTCTTCCTGCCGGGCTATCAAGCAGCACTTATCTCATATCTCAGCATCAATTCAAGCTAGGCCTGAAGCCTAATACCTAGCAGCCACAAAACCGTGAGTTACTCAAAGCTCAAAACTACTGTTCTGTGTAACTACTACAAACTCAAATTTCCTAAAAATAGTAGCACAGTGGCTAGCATCAAAGCTCATTGATCCCGGAGTACCAGCAAACCTGTGAGGAACCTGTACCACGGTTCTCTCTTGCAAAGACTATTGTGTTCCATGCCGTTCCATAAAATATACAGTAAAGTTACTTCAAGTTTACTTAATAAAATCTGCTGTGGACATTCCGTTATTTCTCCCTGCCGTTTGTGGGACAGTTGGCGGTAGGATTATTACATTGAGGAAACTCCACCCTGGCATCACGACAAATAAGGGTTAACACCAATATACCCTACACTATCACCACAACACCCAAGACCACCACATTTGATTTTGTCGTACTTCTAGAAAAAATCATAACTACATGCAGGAAAATGTATACGTTTAAAAATATCCTCTTCGGACCCCTATAACTTTTTGAAATTTCAGCATATGGGGATGTATGAGGGCTAATTTTTTGTGCCATGATCTGAAGTTTTTATTGGTACCATTTTTGTATTGATCAGACTTTTTGATCACTTTTTATTCATTTTTTTAATGGTATAAAAAGTGACCAAAAATACGCCATTCTGGACATTGGAATATTTTTTAGTGTACGCCATTGACCTTGTGGTTTAATTAATGATATAATTTTATAGTTTGGACATTTACGCACGTGGCTATAGCACTTGACTCTTAAAGGGGTACTCCGGTGGTAAATTTTTTTGACTATATGGCATCTTCTTTGTAAGTTTAGTTTTTTTTTGCAATATACGTGTTCTATGTTTTGGCAGCATGTGTGTGTTTGCTTACCCGTTTGTTGGGCAGGAAGTTCTGTAGTTCAGAGGATTTTCTTTTACTGTCGTCCACCATTTTCTGAATCTTCTGAATCTCTTGTGGACAAGACGTCAGAGCTTTTTTTTCTCTCTCTGTCTGCATGACAGGAATAAGCCACATCCCCTCATCTCCCCCCTCCCGGAGTTCTGCATGAGAAGCCATAGTACACAGCTCCTTATCTCCCCTCCCCCCCGCCCCTGCTCTGCTCCTGAGGACGCAGGTCTGCACAGGAGAACGGACCACAGAAGATAAATGTGTTATCTGAAGGGAAGGATTACAAGGTGTACAGGCCGGGGATGTACAGACTGCAGGGGAAGAAATCTCATACTGGATCTCTATATGTGAGGGGGGGGGGGGGGGGGAGGGGGACTCCTGAATGACACATGCTGGGAGTTGTAGGTTGTAGTCCCTGTTATGTGTGTGTATGCTAGTGATTCCAAACCAGTGTGCCTCCAGCTGTTGCAACAGCTGGTCGTTGTACATTTGCAACAGCTTGAGGCACACTAGTTGGGAAACACTGTTCTAGCCTATTCAGCATACACATCATGTTACACCAGTGTTTTCCAACCAGTGTGCCTCCAGCTGTTGCAAAACTACAACTCCTAGCATGCCCAAAGGCTATCAGAACATGCTGGGAGTTGTAGTTTTGCAACAGCTGGAGGCACACTGGTTGGGAAACACTGGTGTATGCCCTACAGAGGTGGGGTGAACTACAACCCCCAGGAGACTACAGAGGCAGCATGCTGGTGTTATACCACAGTCTGAAGACTCCTGAATGACACATGCTGGGAGCTGTAGTCTCTTTTGTGTGTGGATGACAGTGTATCCCAACCAAGGCTGATTATATTAGTGTGCTGTGTATAAGGGGGCCGACCCGGGAAAATAGTAGGATGGGTAAAGGGCGGAACAAACAAGCAAAAAAAAATAAAGGAGCCGCCCCAAACCAGCAAGGCATGTGGCATGCTGGGATTTGTAGTTTTCCGCACAGCAAGAAACAGGAAATAGAAGCAAAGATAGAAAAACAAAGTGGGGGATAAAAAGACAACAAAGAACGGAAATAGAGTAGGCTAAACAACAAGGATAGAAATTAAACAAAACAAATAGGGTAAGTTAAAAACGGAAAAACACGTTGATCACCGGAGTACCCCTTTAAAGTACCCCTTCAAGTCTGACACAATTCAATTGAATCAGTTTCTCACACGAAGAGAATCTATTTGATGCTAAAAACTGTTTGCTACTATATGATTCCACCAGTTCTCACATGCACCTTTCAAGAAATTATTTGATGCATTTTTTAAGTACTCCCAAAACATCAATAATAAATACAATGTTAGTATTTTAGAAAATCTGTGAACTCTTAGGAGCTACTGGATAAAAAGCTAATACAATTCACCTGGATGAACCTTCTGTGGAAAATACAATTTTATTGATTCCTCACTTTTGATTTAAATTGGGCATCCACTGTTACCATTCATTATATCTTGTCAACTGCATCTTTGCCTACGACCCTTGTCACTTTGATTCAAAATTGCACATTGTAAATTACTCTGAACTGTTCTCTGTTCCTACTCATCAGTTTCAATTTTCATGAAACTAAAAGGAAAATGTAGTTTTATGTTGAGGAATATAAAATAGAGGGAGCTATTCCATATTTTACAAAGTAGAAAATAAGAAATGACAGCTCTTGTACTCTTACTTCTTAATTTAAACCCTTAAAATTTAATTAAAAAAGATACATCTTACCTGAAATGATTTACCACTCATGAAGAACAGACATCAATAAATCAGCCTTCAATTTTCTTTTATTATCTTTTCTCTTTTTAGCATTTATTGACAACAGACATCTCACAATACACAATACATGTAAAGGATAGCATACAAGCAAAGCAATAATAATATTAAACACAAATAACCTCCTTAAGTCTGTACCAAATACCAATCCCAACTGGGTTTATGAAGAAAAAAAAAACAAAAAAAAACACTAACACCCGAAAGCAAATGTGTAGTGTAACCCTGTGGCAAGGAAATGGTGTATTTCCCTAGCTCACCCTGGAGAAACCTCCACCTTTGGCCTAATTAATGAGGAAGCAGAAAGGGGAAGTGTGTTTAAAAAGAACACCGACACTATAGTTGGCTGTAGGGGAGAGGCAGGGGTCCTGCTGAGAAACACAAAGCCCGAGCTGTGAGTGGACCCAAAGAGTGATGTGGATGAGACACACAGCAAGAGGTTGCAAACAGTGAACAGTGTGTGTGTGAACAGTGAGTAGAGGGTTACAGGAGGCATAAGTTTAACTGGCCGGGAAAAGCCCACCCGTTGTTAGTCAGGGCATACTGGATTGTTTAGTTAGTGACTAGACGGTCTAGGGTTTTGTTTGTTCCTGTTTTATATATCCTGCAACTTGTCTAATAAAGCTGGTGAGGTGCCAGACTTGCATAAAGACCTGTTGTTTGCTGGTTTATTGTGAGGAAATGTGTCCCGTGGCGGTTTCAAGGACGATCCCAGAGCTATCCCCAGGGAGAAATCTTTACAGTAGGTAGAAGATATGTCTTATAGCCAATTATATACAGGATTATACATGAATGAGCTCTAAGAAAAACCCAATGATCTACTTCTTTCTTTTCATCGAATTCCTGGCCTGTCAACTTTCATTAGCTCGGTTAAAATTAAAATTAGCTCAGTTTTACTGATCCTGGACAACCCCTTAGTAACTCATTTTGTGGTGTTCCGGCACTGTATTTCATACTGTGTCTTAGTTATTAGTCCCTAAAGTTAGAGTCCCTAAATATTATCTATATAAATATATGTATATGGTGTTACTCACTTGTTTTAGCGTCGCAGGATCTGCGGTGTCATGTGACCCGGTTCCTAGAAATCCATTGTGGCGGTGAGTGACAGCTGATATGGACCAAGCCCCTGCCCATTTAAGGGAGCTCGCCATTTTGTCGCTCTTGGGTTGCTGACTCTGGACGAGGTAGGACCTCCGCAGCTTTCAAGACAATTACTAGGCCAAAGCCTTGCGGCCTAGGCCTGCACTAGAGACAGATAGTTCTTACAATTCCCTGCTATCTCCGCAAGATCTCCGGACCTAATCCAACCCCTAAATCCAGCGGATCTATGCAAATTCAATCCTCCTAATCTTAAGAGAACTTTCCGGTCCTAACCATCTGTCAGTCACTGCTGTGCTGTCTATATGGACTCTGTTATTTGGACTGTTACCGATACTGCATGTACAGAAAATCTTCAGTAAAGTTCCTGCAAGTTTTAAGTTCAGCACTGCTGTGGACAATCCATTTATTTTACACTCACCTATCACTCTTGGGAAGGGTGGCGATAGGCCAAGCATCACTACAGAGCTTTTAACCCTCTCCCTGGCGCCACGAGTGACAAGGGTTAAATTAACCCCTCATATACTACAGCAACAGCCCAACTACCCTACACCCCCACCAGGCTATCACAATTTAATTTCCCAAATTCAACTATTTTTCCCAATATGGCCATCCTCGCCAAGAGCTCCATTGGGACCCCACATTTAAGTTAAAAATTATGAAAGACATCTGTCCTAAATACTTTCCCCTTAATGTATCTCCAAATTAAATGTAGAAAGGTTGCATCTTCCTTGCCACATTTAGGACAGGTAGACATGTCTCTACAGTTCACTTTCCATAAAAAGAAAGAGGAATGATGTGACCAATGTATCACTCTAAACTGAATGAATTGATATTTCTTATTCCTAAGAATACACCTCACCAAAAGTCCCTATTTCCAGCTCCCCTAGATTTCTTCCTTATATTCACCTGGAAAGTAAATTCAAAAAAAGACCAGAGTTCATCAAGTTCAACCTATAACTCTAATGAGTCCCTACTGAGTTGATCAAGGGGAAGGTAAAAAAAAAAAACCCTCATACTAGAGGTAAAAATTCCTTCCCGACTCCAAATATGGCATCAGAATAAATCCCTGGATCAACCTTCTGTCCCTATAAATCTAGAATCCATAACCTGCATTGTTATTATTCTCCAAAAATGCACCCAGACCCCTTTTAAATTCTTTTACAGAGTTCACCATGACCACATCCTCTGGCAGAGAGGTGGTCAAGCTTCCTTGATTAACATTTTACTTGTGAAGATTTTCCCTGTGAAGATTGTCACTTAAATACTGTATCAAATTGTGTGTCTCTCGAAAAAAAATTTGTGTGTGTGTTTCTATGTGCTTTACACACATCCACAACTTTTGATTATCCCTCAATCCATATTCTTGTTTTATTAAATAAAATGTCTTAAGGGTCACTTGGTGAAAATATTGCCCCGCAAATTCTTTATCAATGCCCTTATCCAAAACGTGAGCCATACAATGCAAACTGTCCTTTCTATTATTTATTTTTCTACTATCCCTCCACACCTTGCTATATAAAACAAAAAAGTGAATTAAAACTAAAATATTTGCTTAAAGGAGATCACTGACAAAAATGAGGTTATCCCCAATCCACAGGATAGGAGATAGGCAGCTGATCACTGGGATCCCATGTGATATCCCCAACAGGATGTCCGCCATTAACCCCTCAGTGATGCCCGCCATTAACCCCCCAGATGCCATAATCAATACAGATCACGGCATCTGTAGCAGTGTGGGCATTTGAATAGATGATCAGATAACCTGCAGCACTGCCGCGGAGATCCTATAATCAAACATGGCGGCTGGAGGTCTGCATTCCTGCTCAGGCCAAAATCCCGGGGTTTCTTTTCTGGTCTGACATCGAGCAGACCGGAGAAGTAGATCGCCTAAACTACTATGCATAGTATGTACAGGGTGGGCAATTTATATGGATACACCTTAATAAAATGTTAATGGTTGGTAATATTAACTTTCTGTTGTGGCACATTAGTATATGTGAGGGAGGAAACTTTTCAAGATGGGTGGTGACCATGGCGGCCATTTTGAATCCAACTTTTGTTTTTTCAATAGGAAGAGGGTCATGTGACACATCAAACTTATTGGGAATTTCACAAGAAAAACAATGTTGTGCTTGGTTTTAACATATCTTTATTATTTCATTAGTTATTTAAAAGTTTCTGACCACTTTTAAAATGTGTTCAATGTGCTGCCCATTGTGTTGGATTGTCAATGCAACCCTCTTCTCCCACTATTCACACACTGATAGCAACACCACAGGAGAAATGCTAGCACAGGCTTCCAGTATCCGTATTTTCAGGTGCTGCAGAATGGGCAAAACAAAAATTGGAACAGCACCCTCAGTTTACGCAGAAGATTTTGTTCAGTGATGAGGCAAACTTTTATGTGAATGGTGAAGTTAACAAACAAAACCACCGCTATTGATCTGACACTAACCCACATTGGATAGATTGCTCCAAGACTGTTGGAACACAAAAATTTATGGTACAATGTGTTATATGGGGTACAAAGATAGTGGGGCCGTTCTTCATCAATGGAAACCTCAAGGCCACTGGATATGTGAAATTGCTACATGATGATGTGTTTCCCTCTTTATGCACTGAAGCTGGCATGTTCCCTGAGTTTTTCCAGCAAGATGGTGCACCACCACATTATGGGTGACAGGTACGAGCATTCCTAGATGAACAGTTTCCTGGAAAATGGATTGGTCGTCGTGGGCCAGTTGAATGGCCCCCAAGGTCTCCCGATCTGACCCCCTTAGACTTTTATCTTTGGGGTCATCTGAAGGCAATTGTCTATGCTGTGAAGATACGAGATGTGCAGCACCTGAACCTACGGATACTGGAAGCCTGTGCTAGCATTTCTCCTGTGGTGTTGCTATCAATGTGTGAAGAGTGGGAGAAGAGGGTTGCATTGACAATCCAACACAATGGGCAGCACATTGAACACATTTTATAAGTGGTCAGAAACTTGTAAATAACTCATGAAAGAATAAAGTTACATTAAAAACCAAGCACATCATTGTTTTTCTTGTGAAATTCCCAATAAGTTTGATGTATCACATTACCCTCTTCCTATTGAAAAAACTAAAGTTGGATTCAAATTGTCCGACTTCAAAATGGCTGCCATGGTCAACACTCATCTTGAAAAGTTTCCCCCTCACATATACTAATGTGCCACAAACAAGAAGTTAATATCACCAACCATTCCCATTTTATCAAGGTGTGTCCATATAAATGGCCCATCCTGTATACTATGCATAGCACTGCTCAATATCTGCAATCAAAGGATTGCGCTAAATAGTCCCCTATGAGGACATAAAGTATAACAAAATTGTAAAAAATAGTTAAAAAAAATATGAAAAGGCCCCTCCCCCATTAAAATGTAAATGGCCCCTTTTACCCATTTTATCCTGAAAAGCGTAAAAAAAAATTAATAAACATATTTAGTATCGCCGCATGTGTAAATGTCCGATCTATCAAAATATAATGTTAATCACGCATAAAACAAGCCCTCATATGGGTCTGTAGATGGAAATATAAAAGGAGTCATGATGTTTAGAAGGCGAGGAAGGAAAAATGAAAATGCAAAAATAAAATTAGCGGCTGTATACTACAGAGGAAATTCTTTTCTTTTTGGATTTCTTTTCTGCCATGACCAGGGCCGCATAATCATTGGCACTCATTTCCTGCTCCTGGGGGCCTCCGTCACATACGGGACATCCCTGTGTCCCGAAAAATCTTTTCAGGTCGCAAGGATGCCCCTGTTACTTCTTTGCGGCCCGCATTAACTTTAAAAATGCAGGGGCCGCCGGCAGGTAGCGCACGCAGGGACGTCACTGATGTCCCGTGCGTGCGCCCATAGAAGAGCAGAGCGGAGCAGTGAGGAGGACGTGTGCACGGTAAGTCACCACTCACCAGCACGTCATCTTCAGTGTTCCGACCACCGCTCCTGTCCGGTCCTGGAACCTACTGCTATGGCCCGTAGGTCATAGCAGTAGATCGTGACCCCGGACTGGAGGAGTGGTGGTCGGAACACTGGGACAGTAAGCAGGCATACAGCCTCCAGGCATACACTGTATATGGACGAAGGCTGTATGTCTGTGGGGGAACTGTACTGCACCTGATGTGGGGAACTATACTGCACCTAATGTGGGGGAACTATATTGCACCTAATGTGGGGGAACTGTATTGCACCTAATGTGGGGGAACTGTACTGCACCTAATGTGTGGAACTATACTGCACCTAATGTGGGGAACTATACTGCACCTAATGTGGGAAACTATACTGCCAACCTAATGTGGGGGAACTATGCTGCACCTAATGTGGGGAACTATACTTCACCGAATGTGGTGGAACTGTACTGCACCTAATGTGGAGGAACTATACTGCACCTAATGTGGAGGAACTATACTGCACCTAATGGGGGGAACTGTACTGCACCTAATGTGGGGAACTATACTGCACCTAATGTGGGGAACTATACTGCACCTAATGTGGAGGAACTATACTGCACCTAATGTGGAGGAACTATACTGCACCTAATGGGGAGGAACTGTACTGCACCTAATGTGGGGAACTATACTGCACCTAATGTGGGGAACTATACTGCACCTAATGTGGGGAACTATACTGCACCTAATGTGGGGAACTGTACCGCACCTAATGTGGGGAACTGTACTGCACCTAATGTGGGGGAACTGTACTGCACCTAATGTGGGGGAACTGTACTGGCACCTAATGTGGGGGAACTGTACTGGCACCTAATGTGGGGGAACTGTACTGGCACCTAATGTGTGGGAACTGTACTGCCACCTAATCTGGGGAAACTGTACTGCCACCTAATGTGTGGGAACTGTACTGCCAACCTAATGTGTGGGAACTGTACTGCCAACTTAATGTGCGTGGACTTATACTGCACCTAATGTGGGGAACTACAACCTAATGTGGGGGAACCATACTGCCAACCTAATGTGGGGGAACTATACTGCACCTAATGTGGGGGAAATATAGTGGGGGAACTGTCGGGGGGGGAGGGGGGGCATCATAAGGAAGTGGTCCTTCTTCTAGGCAGCCTTAATCTGGCCCTGGCCATGACCACAGTGATATCTGCTGACACCTCTGTCCATTTTAGGAACTGTCCAGAGCAGGAGAAAATCTCCATAGTAAACATATGCTGATTTGGACAGTTCCTAAAATGGACAGCAAGTGTCAGCAGAGAGCACTGTGGTCGTGACAGAAAAGAAATCCTAAAAGAAAACAACTTCCTCTGTAGTATACAGCAGCTTATAAGTACTGAAAAGAGTAATTTTTAATGGAAGTCATTTACAAATCTGTTTCACCTTCTGGCACCAGTTGATTTAAAAAAATATGGGTATTTTTCACAAATGTTCTTTAGTGACCAGCTGGCATATAAAAACTGCAAATGGGGTTTTTGCTAGTCTGGCTGCGTGATCACAGCTACCTAACAATGCATACAATGCATTCAGACAATTTTTGTTATGTTGAGGACTTGTGCTAAAATAAAATAAAATAAAACTCTAGTTTTCCACCATAATTCCCCATAATAAAAACAGAAAGTTAGAAATCTTTACTAATTTATTAAAAAGGAAAAAAATATATATTATATTGACATAAGCATTCAGACCCTTTACCTGGTACTTAGTTAAAGCCACATTGGCAGTGATTACAGTAGACAGCAGCAGAGAGCCATTTTTAGGTCTTGCCAGAAATGTTTGATTGGGTTCAGGGCTTTGTCTGGGCCACTGAAAGATAGAGTTGTCCCTAAGTAACTCTATCAGTACTATGCTTTAACCTTCAATACAAGGCCTTAAAGGGGTATTCCAGGCCAAAACTTTGTTTTATATATCAGCTGGCTCCGGAAACGTAAACAAATTTGTGAATTACTTCTATTAAAAAATCTTAATCCTTCCAATAGTTATTAACTTCTGAAGTTGAGTTGGTGTTTTCTGTCTAACTGCTTTCTGATGACTCACGTCCCAGGAGTTGTGCAGCTCCTGTGGGGATATTTTCCCATCATGCACAGCTCCCCGGACGTGACATCATCAGTGAGCAGTTAGACAGAAAACTTCAGAAGCTAATAACTATTGGAAGGATTAACATTTTTTAATAGAAGTAATTTACAAATCTATCAAAAAATATGTAGCTCACTTAGGATATGGGGAAGAAGAGGGGGGTGCTCGAGGTTAAAGGTGATGCCTTCACCCAATAGGCCTAAGAAATATATGGAAAAGAGGGATGTATATATGATATATATATATACAAAAACCAGTCCTCAAGAGCACTGAGGGTATACATTAAGGAAAAGAGAGGAAAGAGAAGTTTAGGATCCAGTAAAAGTATATTTATTATAATAATAAAATAAAATATGACCAATCGCCCTGCAGGGCCCTTGCAAAGGCGAAAGGTATAGATATTAGGTAAAATAAATAAATAAATGTAGCACTAATCAAATAAAAAAAATAATAATAGATATCCACTATGGTGAATTGTGAGAGTCTATATTCTGTTGGTATAAATATATATGGTTCACAGTTCGTCACAACCAACAATATTGCAGAAGATAGTGTTCCAAAGGCAACCAAATTATCAGTGACAATAGACTCCAATGGTGCTGAATAGATCACATTAAAATCTCCAGTAACACTGGATAGATCACATAAATCGTGCCGCTTGTGACTGTGTTGCGATCCTGGTTAACCACAGCGCAGTTGTATCAGTAAATCCAGTAATAAAACTTGTAACCTTGTTGCAGTTTCGGAATAGTTATAACATAACTGTATCAGCGGTGTTTGTAAAGGTAATGTTCATAACGGAACGGTTCACAGCACCACTCACCCTCCTAGGCAGATCTTGGATGCAGGCTTGGTACGGCAGTATCTTAAGGTGGCGATGTCTATCTGTACTTGCGGTGCCTTGCTGAGGTACAACCTGGGCGAGTGGCTCTCCGGTGGGCTCAGAGGTTCCCGGATTGGCACGAAATGGCGTCCGGCCTCGTGGGGTGATGTCCAGGAGTTCCGCTGCCCGGGGCTGTGATGGAAGATTGCAGGAAGCAGGTGCGAATCTGAATAGAGCGCTAGCAGTTCGCACGTCACAGTGGTCCCAGTAATAGGGGCATCCAGCAGTTGCAAATCAGAAATAGTGGATATAGTCTATTTTTAAGTGATGTACACTTAAAAAGGTGGTGCTTAATAACGGTTCAGACGCGTTTCAAGGCCGCGGGCCTTTTCTTCAGTGACAAGAGATATGTATACCTGGTGGAAAGGTCTATATTTATGTAGTCTACATTTAGTGATGTCATAATGATTAAGGTAGCAAGTAAAACATGGAAAATGGAAACTCAAAGTTTATTGCAAAATGGATCCAATAAAATAGATAAGATAAAAAGTAGATTAAAGAGAGAGAGAGAAATAGAGAGGGAAAGGAGATAAAATATATATAAAATATATAAAAAAATATATAAAATATATGTAATAAAATGGGCATATGATGAAACTATATGAATTAATATAAAAAATATGAAAATATAATTGAATAAATATAGATATATATGTAATAAAAAATGGGCATATGATGAAACTATAAAAATGTATAAATTATGAAAAAATATGGAAGGGGGGAAGGGAAAGGATCTGGACAAACAACTGAAGGAGACTTGACTGTATAGTTTCATCATATGCCCATTTTATTACATATATTTTATATATTTTTTATAGTATTGCATATATAATTCTTACCATTGCATACCTTTACATGTGTACCTATCTAAACTTATTTTTCCACATAATACCTATCTTTCTATTTATACCTTTTTATTCATATTTTAATTCACATTTTTATTGTAATTTATTTATATATTCTTCATGTAGTGGACCTACATACACAAGTCCCACATTATATGAATGAACATATCTAATTATACATGTATGTCAATACCTCCATTATCATGTCTAGCATATTTTATAAATTAAATATCATTAAATACATCTCCTTTCCCTCTCTCTTTCTCTCTCTCTCTTTAATCTACTTTTTATCTTATCTATTTTATTGGATCCATTTTGCAATAAACTTTGAGTTTCCATTTTCCATGTTTTACTTGCTACCTTAATCATTATGACATCACTAAATGTAGACTACATAAATATAGACCTTTCCACCAGGTATACATATCTCTTGTCACTGAAGAAAAGGCCCGCGGCCTTGAAACGCGTCTGACCCGTTATTAAGCACCACCTTATTAAGTGTACATCACTTAAAAATAGACTATATCCACTATTTCTGATTTGCAACTGCTGGATGCCCCTATTACTGGGACCACTGTGACGCGCGAACTGCCAGCGCTCTATTCAGATTCGCACCTGCTTCCTGCAATCTTCCATCACAGCCCCGGGCAGCGGAACTCCTGGACATCACCCCATGAGGCCGGATGCCATTCCGTGCCAATCCGGGAACCTCTGAGCCCACCGGAGAGCCACTCACCCAGGTTGTACCTCAGCAAGGCACCGCAAGCACAGATAGACATCGCCACCTTAAGATACTGCCGTACCAAGCCTGCATCCGAGATCTGCCGAGGAGGGTGAGTGGTGCTGTTCACCGTTCCGTTATGAACATTGCTTCTACAAACACCGCTGATACAGTTATGTTATAACTATTCCGAAACTGCAACAAGGTTACAAGTTTTATTACTGGATTTACTGATACAACTGCGCTGTGGTTAACCAGGATCGCAACACAGTCACAAGCGGCACGAGTTATGTGATCTATCCAGTGTTACTGGAGATTTTAATGTGATCTATTCAGCACCATTGGAGTCTATTGTCACTGATAATTTGGTTGCCTTTGGAACACTATCTTCTGCAATATTGTTGGTTGTGACAAACTGTGAATCATATATATTTATACCAACAGAATAAGACTCTCACAATTCACCATAGTGGATATCTATTATTATTTTTTTATTTGATTAGTGCTACATTTATTTATTTATTTTACCTAATATCATATATACCTTTCGTCTTTGCAAGGGCCCTGCAAGGCGATCGGTCATATTTTATTTCATTATTATAATAAATATACTTTTACTGGATCCTAAACTTCTCTTTCCTCTCTTTTGCTTAATTTATACCCTCAGTGCTCTTGAGGACTGCTTTTTGTATATATATCATATCATATAATTTACAAATCTGTTTAACTTTCCGGAGCCAGTTGATATATAAAAAAAAGTTTTTGCCTGGAATACCCCTTTAACCCTTCAATAAACAATACAAGGCCTTAACCCTGCTCCCATTGGAGACACAATAGCACTGTCATAATATCGGTGTGGGGGCAAAACAGAGGAGGCCTCCTCAGAAAAAAACTTTATAAAAATTTGAAATAAACTCGGGTAGATTACTTTGGGCCACACCGAGAGTGGCAACACAGGTGGAAATATATTTGTTAATACAATCAGACCCCCACTTGATGAGTTCCCCAGAGGACCAATAAAAGAGAGGATTATGTTTTCTTATCCATGGTAATCCCAGGATCACATTTATCAACAAATTTTCCAAAACAAAAAATGTGATTCTTTCAAAATGCAGAGAACCCACACAACCCCCAGACAAAGGTGTGTCTCCAGCAATGGGGATAGGATTTTCCAACAATTTCAACGGAAGATTAAAAGACTGAACAAAATTCAGGTCAACTAAATTGACAGCTGAACCTGAATCAATAACCAGATACACATTTTTCAAGAAAAAACTATTTTCACAGGCAACAAAAGTTTAGGAGATTGTGTGCCTAAAATATTTGCCCGCTTGTCATTTAGGCACTTGGCGTTTCCCGGCTGCTGACTTTTGAAACAGGTTTGAATCCAGTGTCCCGTCTCTCCACAAAAGAAGCAAAAGTTATTCTTCTTCTGGATGGATCTTTTGGTTCCTCAGAAGAGACAGGAGAGACAGTAGAAGGAGACAACATGGTGAGCGGTGAGTGAGAAACAAAAGAAACAGACCATCCAAAGGATTGGGGATAAGATGCCTGATGGCGGGAGTCCTGCCGCTGGGAACCCCTGGGATCTTGTACACGGCACCCCGTTTGTAATCAGTCCCCAAACGGGGTTCGCTCCGGGTCTGATTACCGGCGACCACATGGCCTGCGGCGTGTGATGTCACGACTCTGCCCCCATGTGATGTCACGCTCCACCCCCCAATGCAAGCCTACGGGAGGGGGCATGACAGCTATCACGCCCCCTCCCGTAGGCTTGCATTGAGGGGCGGAGCGTGACGTCACGCGAAGGATTGACGTCACACGCCGCTGACCGTGTGGTCGCCGGTAATCAGACCCGGAGCGAACACGCTCCGGGGACTGATTACAAACGGGGTGCCGCGTGCAAGATCCCGGGGGTCGCCAGCGGCGGAACTCCCGCGATCAGGCATCTTATCCCCTATCCTTTGGATAGGGGATAAGATGTGTAAGCACCGGAGAACCCCTTTAAGCATCTATCAAGCCGTACAGCTAATGTCATAGCCTGTTCTAAGGAGTCAGGTGAGGGATAACTAACAAGGACATACTTAATAGCATCAGGTAATCCCAGTCTGAACTGACACCTAAGGGGTCTCAGGGATGTGTAATTTGGGATGTGTAATTTGTATTGCCCGCCGCCCAGGATATGTAGTTCCGGGCACCGGGCAGGTGACTTCTTCAGGCATTTAACCCTGCTTCGGGCAAGCAGCGCTAAATGCCAGAAGGCTTCACACAAGACTTGATGGGGGCGCACCATCTGCATTTGCGATCAAAACCCCCTGCCCCGTCCAATACATCCCGTTACCTTCACTTACCCCGCCCTCCTCCCCCCATCTCCGGTTGGCTGGCAGGCCAGAGTCTGATGAGGGACGTTGCGCATGTGACGTCCCTCCGCAGACCCGTGATGTCACTCGTCAGGCCGCCGCCGAAGAGGAGAAGCGCAGCGCAGGACAGGTAAGTGTGTCTATGTGTGTGTGCATGTGTGTGTATCTGCTTGTCTGTGTGTTTCTGTCTATGTGTGCCTGTGTGTGTGTCGGGGGGGGGGACACAATGCTAACTAATGTGGGGAACATGCTACCTTCCTAATGTGGGGAACATGCTACCTTCCTAATGTGGGGAAACTGCTGCCTACCTAATGCCCCCCCCCCCCCAGAAGTAGCACCCCCATCATCCATCAGCTTATGCTATTACCACAGGGGGGTAGGGGGATGTGGAGGGGGGTTGCTGGTGGATGATGGGGGTGCTACTGCTGGTGGGGGGTGTTGATGGTGGATGATGAGGGGCGCAAGATGGGGGCATCATATGTGAGGGGCACATGATGGGGGCATTATATGTGAGGGGCATATGATGAGGGCATTATATGTGAGGGGCGCATGATGGGGACATTATATGTGAGGGGCGCATGATGGGGGCATTATATGTGAGATGCATATGATGGGGGCATTATATGTAAGGGGCGCAGGTGGCCCAGCCTCACCGAGCCGCTACCTCCAGTTGTCCCCTGATAATTTGAGTTTGAGACCCCTGCTATACACCATTTTCGAAAATCAGCACAATAGTCCTTGGCCGTTCTTCGACCCTGTCTAAGACTAACCAGCTGAGATTCTGCAAAAGCTGCACGGTCGGTTCACTATAAAGGAGACCCATAGAAAAAAAAGAACATCCATAGAACTTAGTTCAGGAGAAGAGGGAGGTAATGAAAATACCCACTCTCTGAACCTCAGTGCTAGCTGACTGGGTTCATAAGCGAAAATACAGTTTACTACTCTCCCTGAACACCACAAATGTCTTTCTGTCACCTGAAAAGTGGTCAGGAAGATTTATTTTTGGTTCACAAGAAACAGCTGAATGACAGTCCTCTGCCTGAACGGTGATTCCTGGGCTTGAACCCATTCGGCCAGGGAATGTACCAAATGTGTGAGAGTCTGCATTTGCTCCACTACAGCCATCATAGCCTCCATAATAGAAAATGCAGGTATTGGGCCAGTGAAAATGTCACGTCTAGGCAGGGAAAGAGTACAGCCCAGTTCTCACCCACAGCCTCTGTCCCTGCCTACTTACGTACTCGCCCTAGGTGCCAGTCCCTTCCTTTGTACGTGATGGCCATAACAGTCAACACAATAAACTACAAAATACAGACACAGGTCGGTGAATGTCAGAAGTCATGTACACTAACAGAAAAATACTAACAATCACACAATAGAGTCAAAGTCCACTAGCCGAGTCTGCAACAGAATATGTCGAGGTACAAAGGCGCAAATACAGTAGAAAGGTCAGAAAGCCAAGCCGAGGTCAAATATCAAATAACAGGAATCGCACAATATGAACGCTGGTTACTAGAAGAGAACGTATTTCACTGGCAATTAGATCTCATGTGAGCTGGGCTATATATCCAGCTCACAGGTTAATTCAGCCTGATTATTGAATGAACCAAAGGGCGTAACTCAGCAACCAGGCTAAACAGAGTGTCAGGGCAGATTAACCCTTTGGGTTCTGACATTTGCTTTTAACAAACAAAATGTGAAAAAAATTGAGTCTGAAGACATCCCAAATGCATTGTATTAAATTGATGTACTGTTGCAATTTTGGTATTAGCTATTGATTTAAAATCTGTCTTCTATAAAAAGAACTACCACATCTCCCTTCATGTCCAGGAAGTTTCACGACATATTGAGAGCCACAGGTTGAGAATCATTGTGACACTTGTTCTTGTAATAGAACACCTAACAAGACACCCAATGGTGCTTTCACAAGGAATTACTTCATCAATGACCACCAGGTCAATTCTAGTCCCGTCAGAATTTGAATTCCGTACAGTATATATCTGTTAACTTTGCAACACTCATGTAACAGGACCTGACGAAGAGAGGAATAGTACTCTAGAAACACGTTGTCCCTGCCTACTCTTCTAATAAACACTATGGACCAACCAGGAAGTCTGATTCCAGGAGGGGTACTCTCTGCCTAGAATACTACACAGCTCCTTTACTCCAAGTCTTCTCACTGCTCCAGAACGGACCTGGCACTGACAGCCAGATAACAAACAACATACAAATACTCCAGCTTACAATAAAGGCTATAAACAGTGTTGTGCCTGCAGCGCAACAGAATAAAGTGAGCACCTTTTCCTTCTTTAACACTTAAAACCATCTTACATCTTTTACACCACAAATCCACAATAAAAAAAAAAAACTAATATCCCTTCAATTGCACTGTACTTTTTTTTCTGTGGTGTTCTTTTTTGTTGCATTGTTTGAATCTGTGTTTTTTCTTTACATAACATGCTCTACCTGTTCCATTTTTGTGTTCTTTTTTCCAATAAGCTGTTCCATAGGACTAGGTAAGAAACCACCACAAAAAACACTCGAAATGCATGGCATTTTTTCATAAGCCAAAGAAAAAAAAAGCTTTAAAAAGTGTGTGAAGGAAGGCTAACGAAAGATCTTTGGCACTTCCAGTCTCCTACTTTTTCTCTTCAAAGAAATGAACACTAATAGTGTTGTGTGAAACAATCCTCTAGTCTTACTTTCAGGCTGGGTAAAGATAAAAATAAAGCATCACGGATCCTGATAATTTAGTTGCTTTGAAGTTTTCTCTCTTCTTCTTTTATAGCATGTCGCTTTTATTTTCACTTGCCATGTTATATACTCTTCACTTCAAAGACATAAAGGATTTATCTCTCTGATAATGTCTGATAATTTCTTACCTTCTCTATTAGAAAGAATGAGATGGCAATTACATTTTGTTCTAATGCTGATAGGATCTCCTAACAGGATTTTCTAACAGTTAGCATTATTCAAATTGTTATAATCTCTATTAAATTTTTACAATATTATTCTTTATTCTCAATGGTAACCCCCCTCCCCCGTTTGCCTACCTGTATATAGGGCTAGATATGCTGTTGATCCATAAGGAGGCTAACAAACTCTTCCACCAGAGCTAATAAATATGGTGCTGTGCAAGGTCTATAGTACAATTTTCACATACCATTTTTAAACCTATATTTAAATCATAAAAGACTGAAAAAAACTGACAAAAAGCAAAAAAAGATATTTTTTTTTAGCTGTCTACGGTTTTAAAAGAATGTGGGATTATATCCTAAGGGACTCTAGCAGGTCTATTGACTTTCCTTAAAGAGGTACTCGGCCCCTAGACATCTTATCCCCTATCAAAAGGATTGGGAATAAGATGTCTGATCGCGGGGGTCCCGCTGCTGAGGACCCCCGCGATCTCGACTGCAGCACCCCAGACATTCGGTGCATGGAGCGAACTTTCCTCCATGCCGGATGACTGGTGATGCTGAAAGGAGGTGCAAAATGTCATGTTCACGCCCTGCTAGTGATGTTATGGTCACACCCCCTCAATGCAAGTCTATGGGAGGGGGAGTGATGGCCGCATAGACTTGTATTGAAGGGGCAGTTGATTTAAAAAAAAAAAAAAAAACGTTTTCCAGGGGAGTACCTCTTTAAGGAGTTAATTATGGATAATGGCGAGATCAGCATTGTCCATCATTGGCTGTGAGAACACAGCTGCTATATAGCCGCCATAACTCACAGTCTATGCCGCTCAGGATGTCCTGGTGCGTTAAGTTCCAAGGCAACAGGACTTACATTTACGTCTAATGTCCTGAAAGGGGTACTCTGCCCCAAGACATCTTATCCTCTATCCAAAGGATAGGGCATAAGTGTCACGATTCGGCTGGCTGGAGGTGGATCCTCTGTGCCAGAGAGGGATTGGCGTGGACCGTGTTGGTGGACCGGTTCTAAGTTGCTACTGGTATTCACCAGAGCCCGCCGCAAAGCGGGATGGACTTGCAGCGGCGGTAGCAACCAGGTCGTATCCACCAGCAACGGCTCAACCTCTCTGACTGCTGAAGATAGGCGCGGTACAAGGGAGAAGACAAGAGCAAGGTCGGACGTAGCAGAAGGTCAGGGCAGGCAGCAAGGATCGTAGTCAGGGGCAACGGCAGGAGGTCTGGAACACAGGCTAGGAACACACAAGGGAATGCTTTCACTGGCACAATGGCAACAAGATCCGGCAAGGGAGTGCAGGAGAAGTGATGTATAAATAGGGAGTGCACAGGTGAACACACTAATCAAGCCTGCTGCGCCAATCAGTGGCGCAGTGGCCCTTTAAATTGCAGAGACCCGGCGCGCGCGCGCCCTAAGGAGCGTTTGCGTGATGGAGGCTGGAGAAGTGGAGATCAGACAGTCCGGAGGAATGATGTGTTGCGGAGAGACCTCTACTTCAGAGGCATCAGAAGAACGAGAGAGGGCATCGGCCATAATGTTCTTGTCAGCAGGGCGAAAATGAATTTCAAAGTTAAAACGGGCAAAGAACAATGACCACCTGGCCTGGCGAGGGTTCAGTCGTTGGGCAGACTGAAGATAGGAGAGATTCTTGTGATCAGTGTATATGATAACTGGAAATTTTGATCCCTCCAGCAGATGCCTCCATTCCTCAAGCGCCAATTTAATGGCCAGTAGTTCTCGATCCCCGATGGAGTAATTTCTCTCCGCTGGAGAGAAGGTCCTAGAAAAAAAACCACAAGTAATAGCATGCCCAGAAGAATTTCTTTGTAGAAGGACAGCTCCAGCTCCCACTGAGGAGGCATCTACCTCCAATAGGAAGGGTTTAGATGGGACAGGTCTGGAGAGCACGGGGGCAGAAGAAAAGGCAGACTTGAGATGTTTAAATGCGTCTTCCGCTTGTGGAGACCAGGACTTGGGATTGGCATTTTTCTTGGTTAAAGCCACGATAGGAGCCACAATAGTGGAAAAGTGTGGAATAAATTGTCTGTAATAATTGGCAAACCCCAAAAAACGTTGGATAGCACGGAGTCCTGAGGGGCGTGGCCAATCTAAGACGGCAGAGAGTTTATCTGGGTCCATTTGTAGTCCCTGGCCAGAGACCAAGTATCCTAGGAAAGGAAGAGATTGACATTCAAAGAGACATTTCTCCATTTTGGCATAAAGTTGATTGTCCCGAAGTCTCTGAAGAACCATGCGGACATGCTGGCGGTGTTCTTCTAAGTTGGCAGAAAAAATCTGAATATCGTCCAGATAAACCACAACACAGGAATATAAGAGATCACAAAAAATTTCATTAACAAAGTCTTGGAAGACGGCAGGGGCGTTGCACAGGCCAAAGGGCATGACCAGATACTCAAAGTGTCCATCTCTGGTGTTAAATGCAGTCTTCCATTCGTCCCCCTCCCTGATGCGGATGAGATTATAAGCCCCCCTTAAGTCCAGTTTGGTAAAGATGTGGGCGCCTTGTAGGCGATCAAAGAGTTCCG